>NW_027509195.1:8207500-8680000 GCF_051911475.1 Siphateles boraxobius | reverse complement strand
AGATAGATAGAAAGAGATAGATAGATGGATAGATGGATAGATAGATAGATAGATAGATAGATAGATAGATAGATAGATAGATAGATAGAAAGAGATAGATAGATAGATAGATAGATAGATAGATAGATAGATAGATAGATAGATAAGTTCATTAGTACATATAGAATGGTAGTTTAATTGAGTCTTGGGCTTCAGGGAGTTTAGATTTGAGTTTTTGTGTTGTACACTGCTGGGCCACCGTAGCCTTGGCTCAATTTGAACTGTTGCAATGAAAGTCAATGGGATTTTTATGATTTTTAATATTAATTTTTAAGAAATCTGAAAGTCAAATCAGTCTGAAAAGATATAGCACACTAAGTCAGAACAGTCTGAAGGTCTGACCCGAGTTTGGAGTTTGTAGAGTTAAAGCTCTAGGAGGAGTAGCAGTCAGAAAATTTTGGTTAAGAAAAAGAAGAAGAAAAAGAATAATAATAAGTTTAAATAGGATTTCAGTAAGTTGGCTTTCACAAGCCAACTTAATAATAAACATATTAACACTTTAATTTACCCAGAGTGCACCTGCAACTTCTTGGGCACAGAGCGCAGTCAGTGTCTGTCTCGAGATGACTGTGTGTGCCAGCGTGCCACAGGACAGTGTCAGTGTCTGCCTCATGTTATCGGACAAACCTGTGATCACTGTGCTCCCAACTACTGGAACCTGGCAAGTGGACGGGGCTGTGAGTCCTGTGGCTGTGACCCCAACAATGCCTTCACATCTGCCTGTAATGAGGTACCCTCGACTCACAAACAGCACACACCCAGGGCAAATGGGCTTCCATACAGTACCGTTCAAAAGTTTGGGGTCTGTAAGAGTTTTTGATTGATTTGAAGAAATTATGATTGTTTTCACAGGAATATTAAGCAGCACAACCATCTGTTTTAAACTAATGATAATTAGAAATATTTGATCAAATCGGCATATTAGAATGATTGCTGCAGACTCGAGTAATGATGCTGAAAATTCAGTTTTGCCATCACAGGTATAAATAACATTTTAAATATATTAAAATAGAAAACAGTAATTTTAAACTGTAATAATATTTCACAATATTGCTGTTTTACTGTATTTTTGAACAAATAAATGCAGCCTTGGTGAGCATAAGAGACTTCTTTCAAAAATATTAAAAAGTCTTACCAACCACAAACTTTTAAACAGTAGTGTATATTTATTTATTCTTAATATTTTACAAGTGAATTTACAAGCTACAAGTGAATTTAGACATCACTACATTATAATGTTTATGTACAGTATAATAATGGATATTCATTTTCAAAATTTGCTAAAGATCACATTTAACAGTGTTAGTAAATTATTAATGTTATTAAAGGTTAACTTGAAGTAATAGTTGAATATAAACAGTTATATATCCATACGATAAATAAAAAAATCCCTCTGATTATCGATATGGGACCATTCCAAGTTGCTAGACCCCTGAGTAGTCTTAAATGTAGCTAGTCCTCTTTTTGAACCCAAATTCATATAGTTCACAGGCCAGTGCCAGTGCCGTGTTGGCTTTGGAGGAAAGACCTGTAAAGACTGCCAGGAGAACCACTGGGGTGACCCAAGAATACTATGCCGAGGTACTATGATCTTTCAGAGCATTTTATATATTCAGTCTGTATCCATATCAACTCTAATGCTAACACATTGTAACACATTTCATCATCAACTCTATAATATAATTAGGCAAGGCAAGTTAATTTATATAGCACATTTCATACACTATGGCAATTAAAAGCGCTTTACAAAGAAAGTAAACAAAAAAAAAAGTCAAGGAAATTGAAACAGTTATAAAAGGAATTAAAACAGAATTGGAGTAAATTGGAGTCTGGATTTGAATGTGACTACTGTTTGAGCACATCTGATCTAATTAGAACATTTTTGATTCACAAGTAATCATAATTCAATCATAAATCGTAATCAAAATCCGATTGATTTGGTTACTTCTCCCCCCACAGCATGTGACTGTGACCCCCGTGGCATCGAGTCATCTCAGTGCAACCTTGTGACCGGTCATTGCGTTTGCCAGCAGGGAGTGTCAGGCGTTCGCTGTGATCAATGTGCCCGTGGCTTCTCTGACACCTTCCCTGATTGCAAACCTTGCCACCAGTGCTTTGGGGACTGGGACCGCATCGTTCAGGATCTGGCAACCAGAACGAAAGCTCTCACAGATCGAGCCAAGCAGCTCCACACTACCGGCTTGACACGAGCCTTCGAGAAAAAATTTAAAGAGTTGGAGGACATGCTGGCGCAGGCGCGGGACATTGTTAATGCCCGCAATGCAACCGCAGAAGCTGTAACCACTCTGATGGGCATGATAGAGGATCTCAGGTACAGTTTGGTCAGAGGGAGATACACCACATTTGCAGACCCAAAATTCTGTTGTATTGCCTGAAAGATACGCAGGACTAGTTGGGGGCGTTGGTGGGCAAGGGGAAATTACTTCATTACTATACTCAATTATTAGTAAGAAGCTATATTACTAGTTACAAATTACTAGTATTATTTATGAGTACTATTGAAATTAATATAGAAAATTAGCAAAAATATATATATTTCATTTAGAACTTCAAAGTAAACATTTTACTAGTAATCTTACCATAAATATATTCTGTACATTTAAAAAATGCATTTTCTTAGTATGCATTTTTCTTTTAAAAATCCTTAAAAATACATACTTGTTCTTACTAAGATTGTCAGGTAAAGTATTTTTTTATTATTATTAATAATTTACATTAGATTGTGTTTGAAATGAATTAGATTAAATTAGAATTTTGTTATTAATTATCAAATGTCTTTTGTTTGTATCAGTTGATATCAATAGCTTAGAAATGATTTTACTGTGAAACAATTAAGTTTATAATTAATTTTGGAAACTATTTAAGGTTTTCTCTCTTTCTATTTTGCTCTCTCAGAGCTCAGATTGGTGAGACCACGGACACACTGAACCAGCTGGAGGGAGATCTGACCGCTGTGCAGGATAGTAACTATGAGGCCAGTAATGCATTAAGTACCCTGGAAAGAGAAGCGAAAGAGCTCAACCTGAACTCAAATCAGCTTAACCGTCAGCTTGACATCCTCAAGAACTCCAACTTCTTGGGTTAGTCACTAATGATGTCTGACTGTACCTAAAGCACTGTAAGTGCTACAGTGGCCCCAAAAAGTGTTATTTTAGGGGACACACACAATTGTTTGAACATCTTTGCATTGTATAACGAAATATCAAAACAAGTGGCATTTATTTATTATTAACTCCCAGAGACTAATCAATTGAATGATCTTTGTTATTGGAAAAGGAATTTTATTTATATATATATATTTGGTATCCTTTCTCAGGTGCATATGACAGCATCCGGGCCTCGTACAACAAGTCACGTTACGCAGAGCATCGTGCGAACAGATCTACCACTGACATTCCCTGCACAGTGAGCCAATCGGCAGACACCCGCAAGAAAACAGAACGACTGATTGCCCAAAAGAGAGACGATTTTAACCGCAAAAATGCTGCCAATAAACGTACACTCACAGACTTAAATGCAAAAGCTCAGAATCTGGACATAAAGAAAATCAATGAAAAGGTAAGCAGCTCTTTGAGATGGGCACCTCAAATTTAAAGTTATCACAGTACATACATACATCTGGATTTTTAATTTAAACATTTGTATAGAATTTTTATATTTAAAAAATATTATTTTGCAAGGTATATATTTATAATATATAATAATATTTTTAATAATAATAATAATAATAATATTTGATCATTTATTATTATATTGTTTAACATTAGACCTCTTGATTTGTTATTGTTGTAGGTATGTGGAGCACCAGGTGATGTTCCATGTGTTGACAGTCCTTGTGGTGGTGCTGGTTGTCGTGATGATGAGGGCAAACGCCACTGTGGAGGCCTGAATTGCAATGGAGCTGTTGCAGTGGCCAACAATGCCCTGGATAGATCCAAGCATGCAGAAAGAGAGTTGGATAAAGCTATGGGAGTGGTGGAAGAGCTTTTTAAGCAGGTACAGACACTGATCAATGACTAGCATGAATGAAGCATTTTCAGTGCTGACAATTACTTTTATTAATTCTCTCCAGAACGTGTTCAGTCTTTATTCTGCATCTAATGTTGTCTTGATGGTCTTATTAAGGTGGCAGATGCTAAGACCAAGGCTCAGGAAGCTAAGGATAGAGCCCAGGCAGCTTTGGAAAAAGCTAGTGATACCAAGAAAAAGGTGGAGAATTCTAACAACGACCTGAGGGACCTCATTAAACAAATTCGGGAATTCCTCATGCGTGAGTTTTTAAACATATAATATAATATAATATAATATAATATAATATAATATAATATAATATAATATAATATAATATAATATAATATAATATAGATAATGAAAAAATGAACTAAAAATAATAACATAAAATGCATGGCAGATTATTCTCTGCATCTTATTCTACTTTGCACTTAATAGTATACTTTTTAATATTTTTTAAATCTTATATTTTTTCTTCTTCTTAGTTTTCTTACCAGTTTACAAATTATTCAAAGACACTAATTATTGATTATAATTAATTATTGAAATGTACATACTAATCAAATGTAAGAAACTATATTATATTATATTATATTATATTATATTATATTATATTATATTATATTATATTATATTATATTATATTATATTATATTATATTACATTACATTATATTATATTATAATAAGAGAATAAAACTGAACTACACTAATAAGAAAGTAAAATGCCTAAATTAGGGCCAATTACTCGTTTGCATAAATACTTGTACTAAATGTTCCAAATATTTTCATGTATTTTCTCTCTCTTTCATTTTTAAATTTCTTCTCATAGAATCTTAACTTACAAATCTTTGAATTCTTTGAGCTCAGGTTCAGTATGGTAACCCTCGTTCCCCGAGGAGGGAACGGAGTCGTGAGTCAGAAGTGATTCTGAGTCAGAAGTATATCTTCATGGAACATGATCTTTACTAAATATCATTATGAATTTTGGCATAAAAGAAAAATCGATAATTTTCACCCATACAATGTATTGTTGGCTATTGCCACAAATATACCTGTGCGACTTGTGACTGGTTTTGTGATCCAGGGTCACATATGTCATGTTGAATATTTGCAGAGGAGGGGGCAGATCCTGACAGCATTGAGGCGGTGGCCAATCGGGTGCTGGAGCTCTCTATCCCTGCTTCTCCCGAGCAGATTCGACACCTCGCAGATGAGATTAAAGACCGCGTCAAGAGTCTGTCAAATGTGGACGCCATTCTTGAGCAGACCCAGAACGACGTCCGCAAAGCAGAACAGCTGCTGCTGGATGCCAAGAAAGCCAGGTGACTATCTGCACATATGGTTGAATTGTTATTTGTTTTTGTCTTTTAAATGTGAATGCAATCCATATCTTTCACTATAGGAATAAGGCAGAGGGAGTGAAGAGCACAGCTGAGAGTGTGAAAAAGGCCCTGAGCGATGCCAGCAGGGCTCAGGCCGCTGCAGAGAAGGCCATTCAAAAAGCTAGAAATGACATTGGCTTAACTCAGAACCAGCTGGCACAGGTAAAACAACCTTAATGTGGGTTAAAGGATTAGTTCACCTCAAAATGAAAATTTCCTAATAATTTACTCACCCCAATGCCATTCAAGATATTCATGTCTTTCTTTCCTCAGTGGAAGAGAAATTAAGATTTTTGAGGAAAACATTTCTGGATTTTTCTTCGAATAATGGACTTCAATGGCAACCAACGTTTTGAAGTCCAAATCAATGCAGTTTCAAAGGTCGCAGCTGAGGAGGAGGGTCTTATCTAGGGAAACGATAGGTCATTTTCACACAAAAAAAATATATATATATACTTTTTAACTAGAATTGTTCGGATTGAGCTGATCTGCAACGCGCCGGCAACTACGTCATCACGTTGAAAGGTCACTCTCGATGTCGCCAGCACCGGCGGAAGTACCGTCCTACTGTTTACAAAGACACCAATACAATTTGAACTATCCTCCTTCGCACGGTCGCTTTGTAAACATCGAGCCTGACCTTTCAACGTGTTGCAGATCAGCTCAATCTGAACAATTGTAGTTAAAAAGTATATGTATATTTTTTTTGTAGTTAAAATGTATATTTTCTTTTGTGTGAAAATGACCTATCGTTTCGCGAGATAAGACCCTCCTCCTCAGCTGCGATCGTGCACAGTCCGTTGAAGCACTTCAAAGACCTTTGAAACTGCATTGATTTGGACTTCAAAACAGTGGTTACCATTGAAGTCCGTTATTCGAAGAAAATCCAGAAATGTTTTCCTCCAAAAACTTAATTTCTCTTCCACTGAGGAAAGAAAGACATGAATATCTTGGATGGCATCGGGGTAAGAAAATTATTAGGAATTTTTCATTTTGAGGTGAACTAATCCTTTAACTTGAATTTCTATAGTTCTAAATTGATCGGTTTTGACAACAGGCGTTCTTGCAATCTTTCTAAAGATCCACTCAGAGACCACAGCTCGTGAGAAATATCTTAATGATGCTATGGATAGGCTGGGAGAACTGGGACGCCAAATAGAGGCCTTAAAGACCAAACGTGCCAACAACAGCCTGGATGCAGCGCGGGCAGAGGAGACTGCTACCATGGCACGGGACAAGGCCAATGAAGCTAAAGAAGTGTGTGGCAGTCTTCTTTTTGTCATAGAGTGTTTTGTTTACCAGAATTGATGGACTTTATCGTCTGTTTTAGATCCTGGACGGGGAGCTGTCCGATAAGTACCATACTGTTAAGGGCCAGATGGACAGGAAGGCAAAGACAATGCAGGACGCTAAGCAGAAAGCAGAGCGCCTAAGAGATGAAGCGAAGGCGCTGCTAAAGGATGCCCAGGATAAAATGCAGAGGCTGGCGGGTAAGTGTGTGGGAGACGCACTGAGAACTGGAGGAAGACTATTCTTACAGTTCAGTTGTGTATATATATATATCTCCAAACGGTGCCTTAATATATTATATGTCAAAGACAAAGGGAGGATAGAGGGAAATCTGAATATCTCAAATGACGATTGGGTGAAGTTTTGTAAGACACAATGGAAATCTACAAGCTCAGCCATGTGGATAAAATACTGTAGCAAGAATGTTATCAGGTTTTTTATTACAGCAACACAGAAAAGATACAATGGGAAGGGTGCTAGCTGTTGGAGATTATGTCAGGAAAGGGAAGCTAATCATATTTTTTGTGACAGTCCGAAATTAATCCAGTTTTGGTGAGAAATTAAAAAGAATTTGAAAGCTGTTTTTGATGTGGTGATACCTGATGGGTGGAATAACAAAGAAAAGAAACTGAAGTTAATCCTTGAAGCAAGTAAAAAAAGTTGGTTAAAAACCAGTGCCACCTACAGCTGAAGACTGGATTGACATATTACATAATATAATTGTAATGTAAAAGCTTTCCTTTCCTTTAAGAACACAGATTTTTATTATTATTAAATTTGGAGAAAATTGACTGATTATATGTAACAGGGCAGACATCCACCTTCTATGATCAATGGTGGAGTAGACCTGCTCAAGTTGTTCAATTAAATGAAAGTGTAGGCACTGGTGAGGTACACGGTCTCTTTATTTCGTCAGCAGGACTCAACAACATATACAAACATGAATTCAACAAACACCAAACAACATAACCATACACAAAATGCTAACAAAAAAAAGGGTCCGCAATAAGGGGGGGCCAGATTGATTTGGTTGGACAATGTCGTGGACTGGAAGTAACAGTCTCCGTTATTTTAGTGCAACCCGGGAAAATTGTAACACACGTGCCAAATGTAATACATATATAAAACCAATTTTCATGGACTTTTCTTGAAAGCTTATTTTCCCCTTGTTCTTTTGTACATAGTTGCTGTTTAAAATGAGGAAAATACAAAATAACTGTATAACTTGAGTATTCTATTTCCATGACCAATGGCATGCTGTACAAAACGGTGTAGCCTACTGTAGTAGGCATATAATGCAGTCAGGCCAAGGCGGTTGGTTTAGGGATTTATTGGCATCTGCATGTGGTCCTGTTCAGTATCGCAACTTGACTTATGTAAAATGTAAATGCTCTTTGCTGTTACACTGTACACATACTATATATACACTGTTTCTATAATGTTTTTTTATTTTTTCATTGGTGCTTCTGTGTGTTTTCATTTATGAATTATATGGACCCTTATATCATTTGGTTATTTGGTGTCCTTTTGGAGTCTCCAAATGTCTCTTTTTGGAAAGACACCAAAATTTTCCAAAACTTGGAAAAAGTTTGCAGTTTTGTCAGAATCACCCTTCAACCTAATAGTTTACTTTGCTGGATATAGCAAATGATGAAAAAATTAACGTGTTAAACAAGATAAACGGTGTATGCTTATTTACATGATAAGTGTGCAATTAATTAAAATAATAATAATGGTCATAAACAAAATTAATCTATTAACGGCTTATATAAATATACTGTATATATACTGTGTTTTATTTAGTTTTATTTCCTTGTAAGTCTAACCTGGTTGTGTTGTTGTTTTGTATCCATAGAGCTTGAAAAGGACTATGAGGAAAACCAGAAGGTATTGGAAGGCAAAGCCAGGCAGTTGGATGGCCTAGAAGATAAAATGAAGGCAATCCTGAATGCTATCAATAAACAGATTCAGATCTACAATACCTGTCAATAATCCGTCAAGGAAGGAAGCCCATCAGCTGGACTGCTGCTGTCTCTGAAATTCACCTTTAGCTCTGCCATTAGATTTTTTCCCCCAGGCTGCTACAACAAAAGCTGTTTGCAAACAAACCTACAAGACAATGACAAACTATCACCAGACACGATGTCTGCAACAAATGTTGTTTTAATGAAGGGCTTCTGTCAAAAGACACTACATGAACCTATTTTCATTATGGAGTTGAATGAAATGCAGATATTCATGTTTTTGTAAGGCAGAGCAGTATTCTTTCTTGTTTTTAGAAATTTGCTTGTAAAATACTGTATACAGTATGCTGAAGTTACTGTGTTTGCTTGAATGTAAAATACACTGAATCGTGGCACAGAAGTTGTAGTGTATAGATTTACTGCTTGCCCTTTTTCTTTTTAAACAGGTAATGCTTGGAATTTTATTAACACTCATTTTCTGAGAAACACTTTACATTTGTTGTCTTCTGAGAAAATAGTTTCTATAATAGGCTGAATATCTAAGAGAAACTACTGTAACAAACTTACAAACTTATGTCGACTTACAGAAACATTGTTAAATGAAGTCAAATGAGTTAAGTTGTCCATACCATTGGTTGTGTATGATGTACATTGATTTGCATCATGTTTGTTCTTGAGTATCAAATAACAACATGACACCCAGTGTCAATGAAAAGTAATAATATCCCTATTTGATTTCTGCTATCTACATCTAACCCTAATAAATGAGGAACAAAACAAAAGTGTGTGAACACCATCAGATACAAAAATATTGTGACACATATGTATTATAATAAATATCTAGCATTCCCTTCAAATAAGGAAACAAGTCTGCAGGGTGGCTTTAAATAGATTTTCAGCTACATCTCCATTTTCAGTCAGAAAATCTTAGTGTTGACAAAATAACCATGTTTGCAACTCACAGACGTATTGCAACTGTTGTTTTTATTAAATAGCACTAAATAGAACCTACTTAAAATGAGAGAAATTATATGAAAAATACAGACAATTTATTTACCATTTTTGTAACATAGTTCATTATACATTTAAAAGACTTTAAAAGTCTCGTCTGCTCATCATGGCTGCATTTAATATTATAAAAAATAGGGGAGGGGGAAACACAGAAATATTGTGAAATTATACAATTTAAAATAACTGCTTTCTATTTTTATATATTTTTTAAAATGGCATTCATGTGAAGGAATAAATTTCATTTAAAATTTTTTAGCATCCTTCCCAAATCATTCTAATAAGTTGTGCTTCTTAATATTTTTGAGGAAACTGTGAGGCATTTTTTATTTAAAAAATTATAATTTCAAAAGAATAGAATTTATTCTGTTCAAAACAATAGTTTTCATCTGCGCATGGTTGTGAGCGCACAGGGACCAGAGCGTCCGGAAGTGGCCAGTGTGTGTTTGTGTGTGGAGCATGTTGGCGTGATCGCCGTCGCTACCCGGTTTTTTTGTTTGTTTTGTTCTCTAACAAAGTGTGAGTTGCAGAGCAGCGGTCGGCTCATAAAGTGAAGGACGGGCAACGTCTTTGTGTCTTTGTTTGTATTTACATCAGCTTGATTTCTGTTTTAACGCCACAGAATGGGTCCTGGTTAGGATTATTTTGGAAAATGGAAATAAAGAAGTATTGAGTTTGTAGGGGCGAGCTGATGCGGCTCAGGGGAGATCGGCGGCCCGCAGCCGTGTTCGAAGCCTGGTGCTGAATTAAGCAAGACTCGCTGAGGCTCCGCTAACGAAAGAAAGGACAAGGCGTTGCGACTCCTCATTTCAGAACAGCAACGAAACAAAGTAAGATTTCAACTAAACAAATGCTGTCATATCAAAATATCGTAAAATGCCCTCACTTCTCTTGCTGGTATGCACACTTTTGACAATACCGCACAACCCGACCTTGCGGGTGAAGTGTTCAGGCTCAGTAGAAGCTAACCGCGTGATTAGCTGGGCAGTCGGCGCAGCGCGATAGGCCTCGCGTCTCGGTTCCCTGTAACGGACATTTAGCTCGCTCTCCACACAACACGGCTAACCGGGATCTCCAACAACCAAACAACATATTTTAGATATGTCACACTTCATACAAATGATATTTAACAGCATTAGAACAAGGTTAACGTTAAGTGACAGTTTGTTGGTGAAATGTTTTGAGTTAAAGAGAACTTGAGTGTGGAATATAGTCGAACAGGCTAAGCTAGTCGGGTTAGCAGCCGCGGCATTAGCGATCACTGTGGGGGTTTAAGCTGCTTGAGTTTCCATGGATATCAATTTCTCGTATGACAACTGATATGGATAACAAAAGTTATTATAGAAATGACTGAAGTCAAAGATATATTCTTTTTCACCAGATTCATCATATATTGGGATAATGACATCGAAGTGTGAGGACACTGACAGTTACACTGACCGGTGTTGGTGGCTTGACGTTTAATGTTTTCTAATAAACATTCACTAATCAGTGTTCACTAATCAAAAAGTTTTATTTGAGCATTTGAGTGTCCGAGCACAACGTTTTTTTAAAATAAGAGGTTCTTTTTCCTTTTTTATATTGCCAATCAAATTCGAATCAATAAACATGAGAGCGAAAATAGAATATTATCATAACAAAATACACTTTGTTTAACATATTCAACAAATAGGAAAATAAAAAAATAGTGGACAGAGTTTTCCATTTGGGACATTTCTTGCATTTGATAAAAAGGCGATAATTCACAGTATTTATAATTGGAATACTCAGCATATTGTAAAATGTTTCAAGTCCTAATTATATCATATCGTGACTTAAGAATCGTGATAATATCGTATTGTTTGGGCCCCTGGGATTCCCGCCCCTACCACCTAACCCTTACATGCATGGCTGTTGTTTTTGTTTGCAGTCTCCCTCTGATTCTCTTCTGGGAGTGCTCTCACTTGAAACGCCGCCAAGATAGCTGGACCGGGCAGGAAACGGCCCAGCTCAGATCCAGATCCCTGTGGAAGCAGCTCCGGCAGCGGCAGCGGGAGCAAGGTAGGAGACGGCCGACCTATTAGCGCCAAGTGGCTGAAGATGGCCAGCAGCAGTACAGGACCCAGTGAATCGGGCCGGAGGCGAGGTCAGAGAGGACCTGAAGATGTGGTCAGCACCAGCAAGAAGAAGCAGAAGGACAGAGTCAACCAGGAGAGCAAGGAGGCCAAGCAGGCAGCCTCAGCCAACAGCACAGAGACCAGGAAAGGTGAGGAGTGGACATGGTTTGTAAACACTCAAATTAGGTCTGAATTTCTTTCTCACTCTCCTTTACCTCAATTAATTTAATCTTTTTCAGTTGTCCTTTTGCTTGGTGGTGCTCTGCCAGGTGTTAATCTTGGAACTCAAGCCATTGGTTGGGACCTACGCAGATATTTTAATCATATGCTTGGGCAAAAATATAGTGTGGGATAATTGTTTTACTGCAGTGGTAATTAATGTAACATGAACTGATAGAAAGCATCTGTGGTGCAGTGTCCTTTTGACTGTTCTAAAATGCAGGCTGGCCCATAGCTAGAGGTTAAAGTCATTAAAGGTGTAGTCCTTGTCCTGTTTTCATTTGCAGAGCTGGGATGATATAATCTGTTTGCGTGGTGTGGTAAACAGGGAACTGGGAAGTTAACAGACATTAACTCTGTAAAACGTACTGAACTTACGTAATTGTTCTGCTATGGTAGTCCCTATTGATTTAGCTTTGCCACTACTTTCTATTGCTAGCCTATTGAATTGGTTGTTGTGAAGCATTAGAAGTATTAGAAGCATTTAGTTGGTATTGTGAATCCAGTTTCATTGAGGCTGACATTTCTGATAATCATCTTATGATAATTATCTTTGAACAAAACAGACTGATAATGAAAGTTAAACTACAACAATAAGGGGATTTCGAATGCTGTGATCTCAGATGTTTTTACAGATATGTATAATTTCACATTGATGACAGCTGTTAAATGAGACTTATTTTCCCTGTTGGATGTTTATGTAAGTCCATAATAATTTGTTTGGTTAGTGATGGCTTTTCAATCATCAAAGTTATCATGTCCTTGGCATTCAGAAGAACCTTAATCTTAAAGTATATGGCGGCAGCTTCTTAGACTTTGTTGAATATACTTCAGTTGACCAGGCAAGAGATATACTGTATTGTTATTGCTTTATTACCGTTACAGATTGTTTTTGTTTAACTTTCCGATAACTGTAATGCAGGACTATTGTTTTATTTCTACTTTTGACTCTATAAGTAAATTAGTACTGTTTAAATTGTGATTTTCGTCAATGTTTTGCGCTAATTATTAAGCTGCAGAATTATGAAAACTTCTTTCTCCCACGGAATAAAAATAATAATTAATTTTGTCTTTTTATCCCACAATTCGGACTATTTTCTCTCACAATTGCAAGTTTATTTTCCGTAATTCTGAGAAAGTCAGCTCAGTTATGACGTTTTCTCGCAATTGCATGTTTATCTCACAATTCTGACTTGTATAACACTTATATAAATTCACAATTGTGTGAGGAAAAATGTCAGAATTGCAGATTATAAACTTGCAATTGTGAGAGAAAATGGTAATTGCACGAAAAAAGTAAATGATAAGCTAAAAAGTCGCTATTACCTTTTTTATTTTTTATTCAGTGGCGAAAACAAGCTTCCATGCATTTCTAACTTGAGAATTAATGTCTGATATTTAATAGTACTTGTTTGCATGAAATGGGAATTTTATCCTATCCGTTCATTAAATGCATGTTAGTGATCTTGAAGGTTTCATCCATGAATATGATTCTAATCTCTTTTTTTGACCTTGTAAGTTAATCAAAGTATCACAACTGCCTGACTTCTCCATTCATTTAATTTGCATAAAACCTGCCACTTTCTTACAGTCAACTGCAAGATCGTATTCAGATCTGCCTCCATCAAATCAAGAACCGATAGATAGAAAAAATCCCCTGCCCTACCTTTTTGTTGTTGTTGTTGAATAACCGGTTCACTCGTATTTACTTCACAATACAGAATCAAAACATTGACACATACATCTACTGGTAAAGTTTTCAGTTTACGATTACCATTGGTTACTGAGACACGTGACTACAGGTTTGACAAACGTACATTAGCTTTTTTTCTGTCTCAGTCTGCCAGCCTGTGTGTTTTGCCTCTGCAGTGCTGTGCTGAGTGCTGAAGTGTTGTAATCCAAGCCTGTGAGTCTCTGCTTCAGTAAAGAAGTGCTTTGTCAAGGTCAGGGGAGTGACTCTGCCTGGCACATGCATGAGAAGACTTCACTGCTCCCGAATTGGCCTCTCTACATGCATTCGATATGGGTGCGCCATTGTCTTTCTCTTGTTGAAATGTCATGTTTCAGAGCACCATCCCTACACAAACAGCGGGAGAAGTCTATGGACAGATGATTCCTGTCATGTAAGGGAGGCTCATGGGATACTGGCAGAGTGGAGATGACATCACGTGGAATAGAAACCCGGCTGTGGGCGTTGCGGCGTCTTCATGACCTTTTAGATCTGTGTGTCACAGTGAGAGAGAGAGAGTAAAGGGACGGGACTAGCTGTCACTTGACCCTGAAGCCTGATCCTTAGCGATAAACACACTCTCTTTCTCGCTCTTTCCTGCTCTCTCTGACCTGCTGGCTCACACGCACCTATATTAAACTCAATAACAGTGCAGTTTGCAATCGAAGGGAGTTGGGCTTTCTGCTATGACTGGCTATCAGATTGTGTAGCGTTATCATGAAATCAGGTTTGATTTTTGTTTTTAATTTGTAGCAACTTATTGTTTTCTCTGTACATAAATGTTCTTGTGTTTTGAAATGGAATAATACTTTTAATTAGAGTCAGGGTTTTCTTCAGTGATATTAGCCTAAGTAATGTGTTTGTAATGGATCCAGCTTTACATGAATGTACATTTTTCTGTGTAGATTTGTTTCTGGACTGGAAGCAGAATGCATATGAGGTGATTGTGAGGCTGAACTGTGGAGATGCTGGGGTGCTGAGAGTAGAAGATATCGATTCTGCTTTTTCCGATTCCGCCTGCCACATCCGCTTGCCGGGTAAGGACAGTATGTGTGCTTGTGGCCATCTTTAGTCTTTTTTTTGTTAGTGTGCTGTGCATGTATTTTTTTTGTTTTGTTATGAGTGTAATGTAAACTATTGTTTCAAAAGTTTGGGTCAGTAAGATGTTTTTCTTTCATTGAAGGAAATTAATACTTTTATTATTACATTTATAAAAAGAGGACATTTGTAATGCTTCAAAAGATTTATATTTCAAATAAATGCTGCTCTTTTGAACTTTCTATTCATCAAAGAATCCTGAAAAACAAAGTTTCCACAAAAATAGTAAGCAGCACAACACTTACATTAACATTGATAATAATAATAAGTGTTTCTTGAGCAGCAAAGCAGCATATTAGAATGATTTCTGAAGGATCATGTGACACTGAAGATTGGAGTAATGATGCTTTATGCACAGGAATAAATTAAATTTTAAAATGTATTCATATAGAAAACAGTTATTTTAAATTTTAATAATATTTCACAATATTACTGTTCTTACTGTATTTCTGATCAAATAAATGAAAAGCCCAAGAGACTTCTTTCAAAGACATTAAAAAATCCTACCAACCCCAAACTTTTGAACAGTAGTGTATGTATTGTGATGTTTGTGTGTTCTCAGATGGCCGTGAATGGAGCTGTCATCTCCACGAAGAGATTGAAGCCTCCTGCAGTAAATTGCTTTATAAGGAGAAAACAAATGTTCTGCAGCTTGTCATGCACAAGAAGATCCCCCTCAACACCTGGCCCAACTTTGCTGTAAGAACACCTACTCACTCTTTTTTGCATTTTTTCTTTTGTTGACCATCCTCATTTTAATTTTTTTACACTTCCCACTAATTTAACCTATTTTTTTGTTTTGTTGGGAAGATACAGCTGCCATTCTTTACAAAGAAATTATGTACATTTTTAAAAACTAAACTTGTCTAATCTAATGCAATTTCTTTATTCGTCTATTTAGACTTCCCTTTTTAGGGTGTTTAAAAATGTCATTAATGAAATTTATGGTTTTAAGGTTTTTAACAAAAATTTTGCAAAAAAAATAATATTTAATAATCAATATTTATTAGCAGAATATTATAAAATAAATAAATACAATATATTTGTTATATATTGTATAACAAATATATACAGCTGCTACTAGTCGACACTGAAAACAATAGTCGATTACATGAGGAAAAAATACACAAGATGTTCAGCGTCGCTGCAAAATTTTTCCATGATCATTAATATCACGACATTCACTTCATTTACTTACACACCTAAAAACACTGAGACATGGCGACCGGCGGCGCTGCATGCGGTGGCTCTGAATCCACTTGATGACAAGAAAAGAAAGCATTTTTTGCGTGTGCAAATTCGTTATTTAATGCGTTATGCGCGCTCATAATTGAAGTTTTTGCAAGCGCGCCTCTGTTCATGGTTGCATAGCAACGACAGATGCCACGGGAGAGCAAGCTCTTGCGGAAAGGAGAAAGCGGACTTTTTTTCCTTTTTTCTTTTTTTAAAGATTATTTTATTAATAAAAAGTTAAAAAGAACATCATGTAATAATGTTTCACAATATTAGCCTACTGTTTTTTCTGTATTTTTGATTAAATAAATGCAGTCTAGATGAGCATGACTTCTTGAACTCTAGGCTATGTAAGCTAGTCGCCTTTTAAACTAATTAAAAGTTTAATTTGGACTTTAATGTTCAAAATGTCTACAGGATAAATTAAATGAAAGTACTGGTTACATGATGTATATAAGTGTTAAAGTGTGTTACAGAAAAAAAGATCATTAGTGCAGGTGAGGGAGGAAAGAGACCTCAAGGGAGAGACCATCATTTTCCCCCTATCAATTTCTACTTTATAGCTGAAAATTAACACAAAAGAAAAACATGATTAATCCTGTCTAAAACTATAAAATGAAGGTTTCTGTTTGTGACCAGTTCAAGGTACGTGCTGGAATAATCATGCCTTGAATCTGTTGATGGTATGTAATATTGTTTATCTCAAAATGTCCATTTCTAGCCACAAAACTTGCCAGAAGTCGTGGTTTAAGGGGTTATTTAAAAAAAAATCTTCCGGAGATGCTTGTCCCCGGACAACCCCCTACCCCATACCCCCCACCCCCTGACAACCAACCCCCTCACAATCTTCGGCCCGTGACAGCACCACTGCTGGAAAAATTTCTAGGGGAAATGCCGAATTTGTAGTTTTACTGTTACGGTGAAGAGCAGGGCGTGAGCCGTGGAAACGGAGTGAGGCCTGGCGTGAGTGTTAATGAAAGTCACTGAGGGCTGCACCAGTCTGGAGTCCCAGGAGCTTTGAAGGATAAGAGGAGGAGTGACGGCAATGAAAGACCAGGCCTGGGACATTTAAGTTGTTTTGTCTCTGTATGAGCAGCAGTTGGCTATGAAGCGCCTGCCATTTACTTTCGTAAAACGTTTCAAATTTCTGTTTACCGTTCACTGGTTCCCACGTCTTCTCTGCGCCTTGAACTTTGTTACATTTTTATATTTAAAAACATTTTAAATAGCACATTAAAATAAAACACTTGGAAAAGCAATACCTTAAGAGGTAGGGTCTTATCTTTTTATTTTACCTCTGATGCGTTTTCTTCGTGTCAGTCACGGATGACGCTCAAGATATGACGCTCAAAAAACGAACGAGGTGTGGGAGTATTTTGAATTGGAAATAAAAATGTTTTATGATATCTGTGCCAAAATTTCACTGGAGCCATGCATAACCATGTTTAGGACATGCACTTTCCATCGCATCTTCACTTTAACTCAGAAAAAAAATCTGAATCAGAATGAGCTTTATTCGCTATGTGTGGGGCGTTTAGCAGCATTTATTATGGGATTTTACTGTTTGATTCATAGATTAAGTGCTCAAATGGATAATATAAACACAAGTCTTTTAGAGGGGTTCTTACTTTTAGAATAGTCGGACTCGGTTACAAAGCTTTCATTTAAACGGCTG
The DNA here is from genome assembly GCF_051911475.1 of Siphateles boraxobius. Taxonomy (NCBI): domain Eukaryota; kingdom Metazoa; phylum Chordata; class Actinopteri; order Cypriniformes; family Leuciscidae; genus Siphateles; species Siphateles boraxobius. Next base: position 8,662,233 of record NW_027509195.1, on the reverse strand, counting down.
TCAAATTAGTCGATGCGCACATTCCTAATATAATTCTGATAGCATGATATGGGTCAGATAAGTTATTAGGATGATTAGAAAGTTTGAAAGTTACAGTTATTCCTTTTGGTCTGAAAGAGAAATGTCAGAACTGTGTGGCCATGCACACACATGCAGCTTTGAGCATTCATGAATGTTTTTCTAGTCCGAGATCCCTCAGACAAGCTTTATTTGTTCATGTTCCCCCATTAAACAGAACAAGAAAAAGACTGAAGCAGTGAACATCCTTACAGAGATTGGCAGCAACGACCAGGAGTCAACCATAGGGCGGTCTGAAAAATCTGGCGAAACCATTGAAAAAATGCCCCCAGTGACTTCTGCTGAGCAAAAACGAGGTAAACCCGACCGAGGGTTGAAACGAGGGATGAAAGGCAAACAGGTGGAGCTCACTGAGAGCACAGGCGTGAAGGCGGCAGAGATTAAATCAAGTGATAAAGTAGACCCGATTAATGAGCCCAGCGCAAAGCGCACCACACGACCCTCTAGAAACACAAAGGATCCCCCTCTAGCTCCCTGCTCCTCGAAGGAGTCTCAATCCAAACAAGCAGCTGATGGCAAGACACACACATCAGCTGTAAGCAGTGGTGCCTCTTCATCTAGCAATGCAAAAGACAACAGGGCTCAGATGCAGGTCAAAGGTCAAGCATGCCAGGCATCGCAGGGAGTGAAAGGAGTGGACAGGAGGCCAAAAAGCAATGCTCAGGTGAGACTAAACCCGAAAATGAAAACAATCAGCAGGAAACAGAATGGTGGAAAGAGTCTCACATCCTGTGGTCCGTCTTTTGTGTTGTTTACAGGTTGAAGCAGATGATAGCAAGATTGCTTCCTCCGTGTGTGAGCCAAAGGTGACGCAGCAGGAGAGTTGTTCTTCTCCCGTGCAAACAAGTTCTGAAAAAATAGCATCAGATGAGACCGAGGAAAAGAAGCCAGAGGCTGATACCCAGATCCCTAAAATGCTTCCATCTCATGATTCAGGGTCTGGAGAGCCTGTTTCAATATCCTCAAAGAGAGAAGAGTCTCCCCAGAAGAGCTGCTCAGAGGAGAAGAGAGACAAGTCCAAGGAGGAGCCACATGGAGGGAACCATGAGGAGGATACAGGAGGTCAGTTAAGAACATTTGTAATATACTGTGACACATCATTTTTCATAAACATAAAAAAAAAAATCTTACTGACCCAAAACCTTTGAACCTTTTTTTTCTCTCTCTCATGACTGATGTGTGCTAAGGTCCGGAGCCGATGGTGAACTTGAAGTTTGTGAAGAATGACTCGTATGAGAAAGGGACAGACCTGATGGTTGTTAACGTCTACTTGAAAGAAATTTGCCGGCAGACCTCCAGGGTGCTGTTCAGGGAACAAGACTTTACTCTTATCTTCCAGACCAGGTGAGAGATTCATCTGCACACATGAGTTTCCTCATGAGTAACTCTTAAGTTTCCATTAATTGTTAAATCTTTCCACAGTGATCCCAACTTCTTGCGCCTTCATCCGGATTGCGGACCAAACACTGTCTTTAAATGGCAGGTAAAACTCAGGTAAGATTGTCTCATGGGCATCCTAATCTCCGTCGATCCACTACTAGTCAAGAGTGCTTTCCTGAGGGTTCCTCATTTGGTTCCATCTGCTGATGTTTCAGGAATCTAATCCAGCCAGATCAGTCCAGCTATGCCTTTACTCCGTCCCGAATCGACATCACACTGAAGAAAAGACACAGTCAGCGCTGGGGGGGTCTTGAGGCCCCTGCCACACAAGGTCTGCTGCCTGGATTCTCTTTGCTTCTGAACAGTCTTTTACAAACATTAAAACATTTACATTATTTCATGGACATGAATTTGTCTACATTTCATGATGTCTTACATCACCAAAGTGATAGCTGCCTGAATAGTGTGTCCATGACTAAAGGCCCGTTCACACAAAGGACGTTTACAATAAAGATATAGTTCTAAAAATCGTTCTCAATATTAAAGAATAGCAGAGTTCACACAACATCTATAACAATATAGAGAAACGATATCGTTGGGATCACTTTCTGGACGATTGTTTTCCCAGCTGTTGAACGATAAATCACTGACAGCCAATCAGAATCCATTCTAATTTAAGTGCTCGCGCTTTTAAAATGGCAAATTTAAAAGTTAATCGGAGAGGTCCATAAAAAATCCACCACTGTTTGACAAGTCAAGCCCGTTTTCAAGAGAATGGATATGGAAAACAATCGTCCATACCCTCTGAATAAACGGTGAGAAGTATTACCTCAGGTATCCAGTGCTCGTTTCAACAACATTGTGTTGCTTCCTTTGAAGTTGCTGTGAAAAAGACTAGATGTTGTTTTTATTCTAATATATTGACTACGTCAGCTAAATTCACTGTTAGATTATTAGAGCGATTACACTAGCTTCATTCAAAACGTAGCATGCTAAGGACATGTACACACTTTGAAACTGCAGCGCGTGAGCTTGGAACAGACCATTATCGTTTGTTGGTGTGGATGCTAATATAGTTATCGTTATCTTCATAGTTTTCGTTCTTAGTGTGAACGGGATTTAAGGCTTGGCTAAATTAGAACAACTGGACCCATGATCTTTTCTGAGAGCTGTGATATGTGTAATAGCACACATGTTATTACTGTGGAAAAGCTGGACTGTTTTTGTTTACATGCTGAAATGAGGGAACCAGTCAAGAAAAGGAATGTGACTACAGGGAGTGATCTAGTAACTAGATACGAGCGTGAGACTTCTTGTGTTTATGCCAGGCTCCTGACCCACACTGCTCTACATAACCTTCTCTCAAATTTAACTACAACTTCAATATTGCGATTTACTAGGGCTTTGCCAGTCCGATTATATATACATTTTTATATAGTGATGCATCTCAAAATTAATTGCATCATTAGGTGGTTTCCAATACCCAGCCTAACTTTACAAATTTAAGTTCTAATTATTCAGTTGCGGTTATGTTATAACAATATATACACTACAGTTTGAGACAAAAGATTTTTATTTCAAATAAATGCTGTTTTTTTTTTTTAAATTTCTATTCATATAAAAATCATGAAAAAATGTGTTCAAAATCATGGTTTCCACAAAAATATTAAGCACAAGCAGTACAACTGTTTTTAACATTGATATTGATAAGAAATTGAAGATTGAAGCAATGACTTTTAAATGCTAACCATAAGCTCCTTTGTCTATTTTCTGTGGTCTGTTGTTTAAGGTGCAGTGGGGGGCGCCAAGGTTGCTGTGCCCTCCAGCCCTTCCACACTTGAGAAGACTCAGCCAGGAAGCAGCCAGCATGCACTTCCTGCTAAAGAAGAACCACGTGTGGGAGAGGAGAAAGCCAAACCCCCTCGAGCCCCAGAGGACTCCGGCCTGGATGCCGTGTCCCCTCGCTCAGTCCAAGAACAAATGTCCCTCAAACAGGAACCAACTGTTTCAACGGTACTATAGCAGACAATAAGGAATGTGTCATCATGTTCATGTAACTGGTCTCAAGCCTGTTAGGTATGACTTGTCTTTTCGTCTGTCCACAGCCCAAGCCCACCTGCATGGTGCAGCCCATGACTCACACTCCTCCTACAGGCAGTGAGAGAGCTGAAGAAGTGGAGGAGAAGAAGGTGTGTCTCCCTGGCTTCACTGGACTGGTCAATCTGGGAAATACTTGCTTTATGAACAGTGTGATCCAGTCCCTCTCCAACACACGGGAGCTCAGGGATTATTTCCACGGTCAGTGGTATTTTCATTGAGAATTGATACTTTTCATGTGGTTATGTATCTTAACCAGCTATGTATTTTTGTGGTGTTTATTGTTTTCAGACAGGGCGTTTGAATCAGAGATTAACTGTAATAACCCATTGGGCACGGGTGGACGACTTGCCATTGGCTTTGCTGTTCTACTTCGAGCACTGTGGAAGGGCACTCATCATGCATTTCAACCCTCCAAATTAAAGGTATCCATGCAGAAACAAAACTGTCCTGTTATAAAATATCTTGTAGTTTTCCATATGTGATTATAAAAAAAAAATTAAAAAAACATAATGACCGGGTGTTGTTTTATTCCTCTTCATAGGCTATAGTTGCTAGTAAGGCAAGTCAGTTTACAGGCTACGCGCAGCACGATGCTCAGGAGTTTATGGCTTTCTTGCTGGATGGGCTGCATGAGGACCTGAACCGCATTCAAGACAAACCATATACAGAGACTGTTGACTCAGACGGCCGTCAGGATGAAGTGAGTTCTTGATTTTTTTCTCGAAACATAAGTTTTACAATCGACAAATGTAAGCATTCTCATTATTATTGTCAAGATTTAATCTCTGCACTGTATCAAGTATGGTTACAAATCTGCTGAACGTAGTTGTTGTTTATTGTTTGGCAGGTTGTTGCAGAAGAGGCATGGCAGAGGCATAAAATGAGGAACGATTCATTCATTGTTGACCTCTTTCAGGGCCAGTACAAGTCAAAGCTGGTGTGTCCAATGTGTTCTAAGGTAATGCATCAAGAGCAAAACAAGACCTATGGATTAGGGTGACCAGATTTCTCATGGTGGAATAGGGAGAGGGTGGACGGGGTCCTATGCTATTAAATGTTTATTATTTTTGATGATGTTGGGCAAATGATGTCCAGTATCTGGTCAAGTCAAAATATATTTATATAGCACAATTTATACAGGCAAGCTGACCAATGTGCTTTACATAACAGCAAAAAATTAAAATTAAAATACAAATTACAGATTATTAAAAGCAATTGAGTAAAAATAGGTTTTCAGACGTGACATGAAGATTGAAGATTGTCAGATGCAGATCTAACATGAAAAGGCAAACTATTCCATAATGTAGGGCCCACAATCGCAAAGGCACAATGACCTGTTTGTTTTAATCTGAACTGTGGGATAGATAAAAGTTTCTGTGTCCCTGACCTAAGACCTCTGGAGGGATTGTATTGCACTAATACCTCAGAAAGGTAGAAATTAATAGCACTATTAGCAGTATGGTTGTGGGAGTTTACCCATTTGTTATTTCTTTCTTTCTTCTTCTTCTGTTTTTTTTTTTTTTTAGGTTTCCATAACCTTTGACCCCTTCCTGTACTTGCCTGTCCCTCTACCTCAGAAGCAGAAGGTGCTGACTGTTTTCTATTTTGCTAAAGAGCCTCACAAGAAACCAGTTAAGGTAAAAACAGCATAAAAATCTGAAGTTCCTTAGCAAGCCTGTGCATGAAGGGCTTAATCTGTTCATTTTTTATTTAGATGGGCATTCTCGTTTTATTAATATTTGATATAAAACATTTTCCCTTTGCCAACCATTTGTGTAGTTTTTGGTCAGTGTGAGTAAAGAGAACTCAAGCACGACTGAAGTTCTGGATTCAATATCTCGCAGTGTGAGGACCAAACCAGAGAATCTGAGGCTGGCAGAGGTATGATGATTCTGTTCTGAACCCTTCATATCTGCTCTTGTTTGATCCTTGTTTTATGGCAAATTATCTAGAGGCAAATTTGTGTTTTTTTTACTACTATATAATGCTCCAGAAACATGTCTCACATATTAATTTACACATGAGCAATATAAATAAACAGTTGTTATTTAATTACTAAATTACGATACATGTTGTTTGTATTCTAAAATATCTAGAGTTGATTTGGAAAATATGCTGGTGTGTATGGCTGCTCGATTATGGTCAAAATCATAATTATTTTTGTCAATATTGAAATCTTTATTAACACGATTAGTCACTGAAAACATCAATCATTTATAGATTTTTTCCCCCTACAGTAGATGCCACATTCTAATGATAACTCCAAAACAGTCAACATTTCAGTCAACAAAATAATTGTTTTTACTAAATATTTCCACATTTCTTTATTATTTTTGATGGCTTATATTTCTAAACATTAGTTCAGTTATGTGATAATATAAGAGAACACCAGATCATAATACAATGTTAATATTTTTTGTTTTGTTTATTAGCCATCATTTTTTTTCTTTTAATGAAAAATCCTTTAAATGTTGTCAATAATTTTTTGTCTTGTTTATTGATGTTAGTCAATTTTACTCTGACTAAAATGCCATTGAATTCATGCTTGAGGAATGCTCAAGGAAATCCTAGACATTATTGATCGATTGGGTTATTTGAAAATCTATAACTGTTCTTTCTGATTTTTCTTCTCCAAAAAACATTACTGCATTGTTAATATCTTGCTTGTCATTTTTGTCCACAGTAACATTGCAAAACAGAATGTGCCACAATATTAGTTTCGTCTTGATTGTCTTGTTTTCATAATCGTTGGAAGCCAGAATCGTACCATATGACCATAAATGACCATAAAATTTTATTAATTACGACTTGTGATATTCCTAAATTTTGTACGTCATTATATTTTCTCTCAGGTGGTGAAGGGTAGGTTCCACAGAATCTTTTCACCATCTCAATCTTTAGACACCGTCTCGTCCAGTGACCTGCTCTTGTGCTTTGAGATGTTGTCTAAAGATCTCGCCAAAGAGAGGGTGGTGCTGCTGAAAGTCCAACAGGTACACCATTTCCATCACTTATGTTTTCAGCTTTTTTCCCCCCTTAGGTTTTGTGGGTTTGTGTCAGCATTGAAGTATTTGTTGTTTTTTCTCTTGCTATGATTTCATGTATTGATTGTGTCTTGGTATTAATCTTCAGAGACCTCAGGTTCCTAGCATCCCAATCACAAAGTGTGCTGGCTGCCTGAAGCCTCCTGCCTCTGACGACGAGAAGCTCAAGCGATGTACTCGCTGTTACCGTGTTGGCTACTGCAATCAGTGAGTTTCCATCTGTTCATTAGAAGCATGTGTTGTACTGGCTCTGAGATCACGCTTAGGATTTAGAGACTATGTATTGTCTTAGTTGGTGTTAAGTTTCTTTCCTCTGATTACAGGGCCTGCCAGAAAAACCACTGGCTTAATCACAAAACCATGTGCCGGCCCAATGTGGAGAATATTGGACTGCCGTTTTTAATAACTGTGCCTGAGTCTAGGCTGACCTACACCCGCCTCACACAGCTTCTGGAAGGCTACTCCAGGTATAATTACACTAGATTCAGAAATAATTTCTCATTTGTGCATTTTGGTAATTGGGTCAGCTTTAGAAGTAAGGGGAAGTTTACACGACACCATTTTCAAATTAAAATAACAAACCTTTTATGCATTTTAGCCCATCATTTACACCACAGTGGCAATCTGGAGGCCTGGAAATGCAAACTTTTAAAACGGGTTTCAAAGTGCAAGTTTTTGAAAACGATAGCATCATCACCTCCATGTAAACAACAAAAATACACATTTGTGAATACACTCATATATATTATGTGTTCAGTCTACAGGCGCATTGTGTTTCTTTTCAAATTGACATCGCCACCTATTGGCCATGGCAGCATAATAGTGTTTTTAATCGTTTTCGCAGATCTGTGTGAATGGGATTTTGACAACATTGTCGTCCGTACACGAAAAAATTAATTTATTTATAAATTGTTTATTTGTCTGTATATTCCATAGCATTTATTTTTAATATAAATGTATACTTTATATTTTTGATTGCATTTTTCTGATCATTTTGTATTTGTATTCATTATAGCAATTATTTATGTAATTTATGTATAAATTACTTATTTGTCTATTAGCATTTTTTTGTTTTCATAGCATTTTTTTATATTTTTAGTTTTATACAATTTATACATTTGTATTTACTTATTTTATAGAATCAAGAATAATTTTATTTTAATTTTATATAATTTTATTTGTCTAGTTGTAGAATTTATTGGTGACTTTTTTTTATAAATGATTATTTTTTAGTTTATATCAGTTTTATATTTTATATACTTATTTTTATGAAAATAATTTTGTTATATTTGTGATAACATTTTATAGGATTTTTTAATTTGTCTGTGTATTTATTATAGCATTTACTTATAAATTATTGAATCGTATTATTATTTTTATTAAAATAATACATTTGATTAAAAGCGTTTCATTAAGTAATTTTAGCAAATAGATTGGAGTGTGCTGACAAAAAGAAAAACTAGGAACCAGCAGCACTGTGTAACCCTTCATTTCTATATGCAGGTACTCTGTCAATGTGTTCCAGCCACCTTTCCAGTCCGGTAGGACGTCCCCAGAGGCCAGCCTGTCCCGTGTTGACCTGACCTCCATGGCGAGCAGTGCTTCAGAGTTTCAACAGCAGGAGGAAGAGCTGTCATCTGCAGGAGAAGCAGGAAACCTAGGGGAGCAGGGTGATTCTGTCACAGCCCCGCACACGGAGGCCGTGTCTACCCCAGATGGGGACACCCTCTCCACACGCACCAGTGACTCGGGATGCTGTGAGCTTGCCACCAGCTCTCAAGATTCTTTGGTGGAGAAAGAAACATCATGTGAAAAGGCTATTAAACCTGAAGGTATGTTGCTCTAAAGCTCTTTGCTAAAGTCTTTGTTTTTTGTGGAGGAAAAGTCCATCATTGTATGTTCATTGGTAGCTATAGTGACTGGGTATCAGCAGCCTTCAGCAGAGTCTGGAAGTGGAAGTGCGTCTCAATTCTACATCACCATTCTGGCAACAAACCAAAAGGAGGACAAAAAACTTGAGGACAAAGGTCAGTCAGAGGTTTTTGGATGGATGAGTTTTTTAAAATGCTTGTGTTAGAGAAGCATATCTTCATCATCTTGGCGCCACCTACAGGTGATGCGGTACTGGAGCTGCCTGATGACTGCACGCTGGAGCTGGTTTGGAAGAACAATGAGCGGCTGAAGGAATATGTACTGGTGCGCTCTAAAGAGCTGGAGTTTGATGAAGACCCGGGCTCTGCTACGGAGACATCCAGGGCAGGACACTTCACCTTAGAGCAGTGCCTGAACCTCTTTACCAAACCTGAGGTGCTGGCTCCTGAAGAGGCATGGTACGGACACACACGTCAAATTACAAACTCTTGAAGCATGAAGTGCAGTTAACAAGGTGTTTAATGTGCCCCATTATGCTTTTTCGATTTGATTCTGAACTGCCGAAACGGATCGTCAGCAATTCCAGTCTCACTTTGGTACAAACCTACATAGTTTTGTAACACATTTGCATAGTGCCAGCTTATAGTCTTCATTGGCTGCTTGCGATCTTCTTTGACCTGCCCTCAAGACATTCTATTTGTAGCAGAGGCCTTGAAAAGTTTTGTTTCTGTTTTTAGAGAATATGCAGTTTTCTCTAAAGCAAATCGACTTTGCATGCACTTCCAAAGGATGAGGACTCGGGCTTGAATTGATACTGTAAATCCAATGCCATTGTTACTGTTTGTATCACTGTGTAGAAGTGCTAAGGAAACCTTCCAAAGCTAAAATTCCGATATATAATGGTCATTTTGTTTTCAATCACGTGCTGTTAATGGTAGATCAATCACAACAGATCTAATCAGTCAGAGCAGGATCTCAGAAAATAGGGGTTTAGAGAGACTGGATCCATGATTGAACCGTTTCAGACACTGTGAGAAAAGAGGGGATGCATTCAATGTCAAAACACACTTTCATTTTCTCCTAATATACATTGTAGCATGTAAACCTATTGTTGAAGAAACAAAATTAGAAACCTTTAATATAGCATAATAGGGGCACTTTAAATGGCATCATCAATGTTATTGGCCCATTTAAATCTTCTTTTGTTGTGGTTCAGGTACTGTCCTAAGTGTCAGCAACACAGGGAGGCCTCTAAACAGCTGCTGCTTTGGCGCCTTCCCAACGTGCTCATCATCCAGCTTAAGCGCTTCTCATTTAGGAGCTTCATATGGAGGGACAAGATTAATGATATGGTTGATTTCCCAGTCAGGTACACTCAAAGTCTAACAGACATTCACTAGCACAGAGGTGCAAAAGTTTTGGGTCTGTAAGATTTTTTTAAATGTTGTTGAAAGTCTTTTATGCTCACCCAGGCTACATTTATTTGATCAAAAATACAGTGAAACAGTAATATTGTGAAATATTACAATTTGAAATAACCAATTTAAAATGTAGTTTGTCTATGATGGCAAAGCTGAATTTTCAGCAGCCATTACTCAAGTCTTCAGTGTCACATGAAATCAGTCAGATTCATTCTTATTTTCTGCTCAATAAACATTTCTTATTATTGATCTAGTTGAAAACATATATATTTTCCAAGATTTTTTGATGAATAGAACATTGAAAAGACTTACATTTATTTAAAATAGAAATCTTTTGTACAATTATAAATGCCTTTACTGTCACTTTTAAACCAGTTTGATGCATCCTCGCTGAATAAGTGTTAATTTAGTTTAAAAAAACAAAATCTTACTGACCCCAAGCCAGTGTTATTTTAGTATGATTGAGATACTATTATAGTTTTTACTAATATTTTGAGTTGGTTTTATTTATATATATATATATATATATATATATATATATATATATATATATATATATATATATATATAAAATGTCTAATTTTTTATGAAAATTGCTATACAAATAAATTGGAATATGTTATGAATGGTTGAAACAAGTTAGTTAGTTATTTTGATACAAATTTAAAATTTTGAAATGCATTAATGTTAATATTGTTGATAATGTTACTTAAAGGTGCTCCTAAGCGATGTCGGGTGACGTCACTTCTTGTTGACGTTTAAAGTATTGTCAAACAAAACGGAGGCTAGCTACACCCTCTCTCCTCCTCATCCGCGCACTAACCCCCTAAACCCCTCCCCAAACCCTTCTTGTCGGTTATTGGCTGGAACAGTTTGTTATGTTTCGTGGTGCGGGTTAGCCCAGTTTGTTTTTGTTGCTGTTTTTGGAACCTGGGGTGTCTGCAGAGACCGTGTTTTTTTTTACAGTGTGTTCAGGGACAGGCAGCTAGCGGATAGTGAGGATATGTTTGCTGTATGTGACAAAAAATGTTTTGGCCTAAAAAACGCATGACATCGCTTAGAGCACCTTTAATGTGGCATCTCTGTTGTTAGAAATTAATCCTGATAGTTTAGGTGAAGTTTAAGGGTGGTATGAACTGTGACTGTCATTTAGCTGAATAGTTTTGGATTGGCTATTAGATGTTTCACCAGAAAGATTTTTCTGTTCTCATCAGAAACTTGGACCTGAGTAAGTTCTGTATTGGTCATAAGGGTGACATCCAGCAGCCCCCTATCTATGACCTCTACGCTGTGATTAACCATTATGGCGGAATGATCGGAGGACACTACACGGCCTACGCTCGTCTTCCGAGTGACAAGAACAGCCAGCGCAGTGACGTTGGTACGTGTGAGCTCTTCTATCTCAATAACATTTCACCAGCTGTGATGTGAAACCTCTAACTGTATGTTTTTTTTACTGTTTCAGGTTGGCGTTTGTTTGATGACAGCACAGTGACGACGGTGGAAGAGAGTCAGGTGGTGACACGTTACGCCTATGTGCTGTTCTACCGCCGCAGGAACTCTCCAGTGGAGAGGCCATTTCACTTGCTGGGGCCCCTTGGCGCCGAATCCTCTGCTGCAACTGGTGGTGCTGCCAGTCAGGTGAGCTCAGCACCTTCTCATGTCACCGCAGCCCAATGGAAAAACATTTAATCTTAGTAGAGCGGCTATATACTTGTTCATTAAAGTTGCAAGGGATTGGGTAATGTTCCTTGTGGTTTCTCAACATTAAAAAAAGGCTATTTCTCCATTTGTCATTTTTTAATTAGGTGTCTCTCATAAATGCCCAGACCCCATCAGGGCCCGTATTCACAATACATTTTGTCTTACCACTTAGAGTTCTCCTAAATGGAAAAGTTTATAAAGTATTTAGTTAAGAGTTTTCTCTTAAAACCTATTCACAAAGCTGCTGACCAACTTTTACTAAGGAATAGAGAGAAGTCTTAAAGGGATTCACCGAAAAATTCAAATTAGCCCACTCACCCTGAAGCCATCCTAGGTGTATATGACATTTCTTCTTTCAGACGAATACAATCGGCGTTATATTAAAAAAAGTCCTGGCTCTTCCTAGCTTTATAATGGGGAGTCAATGGGTTTTTTTGTTTTTTGAAGTCCATCAAAGCGCACCGATCCCTGATAAAAGTGCTCCACACAGCTCTGGGGGGTTAATAAAGGCCTTCTGAAGTGAAGCGATGCGTTCGTGTAAGGAAAAAAATTTATATTTAGAACTTTATCGACAAAAATAACTAACTTTCGGCAGACGGCCGTACGCAAGTCGTCTTACACCAAAAGAGTAACACTTGACTATGTATGATGTAGGAGTAGAGTTTAGTAGTTTTGACGCCTCTTGCGGTTCAAACAAACAGGGCTGGGCAACCGCATTCGTCATTACGTTTTGCGTCAAGTTCAAGGGTTAGTCTTTCGCCGTAAATCGATGCGTACGGCTGTTTGCCGGAAAAGCACAGCCGAGAGCCGACTCACGTAGTTATCTCGACAGTTTTCCGCATCCCTCCGTAACCCCGTTCCTCACTCTGGCTTGGGGATACGGTGAAGAATTCTGGGTTTAGGCTAAACTCTGAGTTTCCGAGCTCGGAGCCTTCGATCCCCTTGGACAGCACGCCAAATACGCTTATTATATTTTTTTTACTCCTTTCGATTTGTAAGTGTGAACTTGTGAAAACAACTGCCACAGGTAATTGGACCATATTTATGTATTAAAGATTTACTTTTGGCATTTTATCGTATATTAAAATCTATAAATCAAAATATGTATTGCATTTATGAAAAAAAGGTTCATCACCCAAGGCTCTATCACTCAGTCCCTCCAGAAAAACATGATTATGTGATCGCATCATTCAATGCATAATCAGCCAAAGTCCGCATATTTATAATCCCCGCATTTTCGTTGCAAAAAACTCACATATATCTTAGCAGAAAGTTGAAAAATGTTGCGTTTACTTGACACAAGAACAGCCAATTTCCCCTGTTGCCATGGGAACGTTTTGAAGTGATGCAATTACGTGACGTGAATATCATTGAAAAGCTGTAAAACAGGAAGCACACATTTTATTTTTTATATTTTATTAATTCATTTTTACAGAAGTTGTAGCATATACCATTTGTAAAGCTACAGAACTTGTTTGACTCATCAATGTTTTGTAAGTTTGAGCCATGTGTTTATTAAGGTCTGAAATAAAACAAGATGAGAACTTAGATATTCCCAGCACTTTCTTTGATGTAGTATGCTTGCTTATCATAGAAAGTAATAAGAAATGACTCTTTACATTAAGGTAGTAGCCTAGTGAGGACAGGGTGTTGGGGAATCCCTTTTTTTTCTATCTTTTTCATCAAACCGCAGTTTTTGCAAGTTCCCGCAATTTCATTCGCATAAAAAATGCGATTGAATATGCGGGATATTTATGCAATTTTAGGAAAACGTGCCGCATAATCAAGGATTTTTGCCTACAACAATCACAAAAAAAAACTGCATTTTTCTGGAAGGACTGATCACTATTGCCTCAATGATGTACAGTGTCTTTGGTGGATTGCTGAAGCGGATTGCCCATTATTTTTAAGAGTTTCTCCTAAATTGGCAAGTTAGGAGCTACTTTTTAGCCTTAAGATGTTCTGTGAATATGGCCTTTGATGATTATAATTTAATTAGCAGTTTCATGAGGGATTATTTTCACTATGATGTTCTGGAGTACAATCACCTTGTGAAATCTTCAGAGTCGCGACCAATGGCGCTTTTCCGCTGCATGGTATGGCTCACTTTTGGGGGGTTTTCCACTGTACTACCTAGTACCTGGTAGTTTTTTTTTTTAGTACCGCCTCAGTAAAGGTTCCAAGTGAGCCGTACTGATACTAAAATGTGACGTGTAAACTGCAGATCACTGATTGGTCAGAGAATCGTCACTACCAGCGTCATTGGAATTGCAACACGAGACCCCAAACCCAAACAAACTTTGTCTTGCAGTGAAAAACATCCACATGCGAAGAATCAAGAGCTCCTTTGATCCTTTGTTGTGTGTTTGTTTGACACATTTGCAATGATGTCACTGCAGTAGAGGTGGTACAACTATAAAGATCAGTCTATAATAACACACACTTTAAGCGGTACTAAACTGCAGTGGAAAAGCTAACTTAAAGGGTAACTAAACCCCTGGTCAAAGCCTGACTCCACCCACTGGCAATATTTGAAAAATGCTGGAAAAGTGGGCAGAGCCCAGCGGAGATAGAGGCGACGAACCGAGGGCGGAGCTGAGCGGGGGGGCGTGCACCTGAGACCTGCAGTGACAGCTGCTGTCAAACTAGCTAAAATGGAGTGACGCAAGTAGCTTTGCAACAGAGCGGTCATTTGAAGTCGAGAACTTTTCTCCCCCACCTTCACCTGAAGTGGAGGAGGGTGAATTGTCTGTGGACACCAGCTCAAACTGTGGTCTTAACTCCCGCATCGCGATCGGCATCCGATTATTCTTATATTCAGTCATTTTGAGGTAATTTTTTCCAGGATTATTATTACTGTTACGTTCATTATATTTTGCTGCTATGTGAAAAAAATAATCAGCAAATCGCGCCGGCGCGTTTGTCGACACCAGAGGATTAATTAACTTTAGCCTAATAAGAAGGAACATAAATTGTGATTAAAAACATATGCTCACTCACATCATGACGCCGCTGCGGTGGTGGAGTTCATGCAGGAAGAGGTATGAAGAGCAGCGTTTGGCAGCGCGAGCTGTGGGGAGAAGCCCATTTCCACCTCCGTTGCATTGGAGAAGCAATCCCACATAAAATGCAGGTTGCACACTGGAGCGATATGCGAGATTAACTACCTAGGCTACACAAAATAATCTAAATAACTATATAAATGCTATGCTAACTATATGCTAATATATATCTATCCGTTTTCAATACTCGTAATTCCAACTCCTGACTCGCTACAGTAGTTTTGACGGAAACAGATGAATTTATACCAGGGGCTGCCAAGGGCGTGGTGAGCTCGCACCAAGGGCGTGACAGAGTGACGTCAGAGAGTATTCTACGTCAGAGAGTACCCCTACAGCAGGAGCTTTCCGTTTAACCTGAAGAGGGCAGCACTCAGACGTTTTTACACCATATATGTGAAAATTAAAACACTTTATACCCAAATGTCAAAAAATTTACTCAAATCAATGAACAGCATTTATGAAGCTCCATTCTTACAGATAAGTAACTAAAAAAAGTTGTTTTAGTGTTTAGTTACTCTTTAACAGTGCTGTGCCATGCATTGGAAAAGCGCGATAATAGATTACGCATAGAGCATAACTGTGATTAAATGAGTGGATTTTCATGGATTGTGTTAGGATCTCATTACTTTTTTCTGATGTTTTCTATTTGTTCGTAATTGTTGTGCATTTCAAAAAGTAAAAGTATTCAGCAGTGAAATTTAAACCTAGGTTTCAGTAATGAGTAAACATTCGGTCACATTAGTGATATTTCAGCAAAATTGAATTTGCTAAAAAGGTCCAATGACAATAGTGCAGTGATGTATGAAGCACCGCTCGCACAAGTCACTTTCAACCAAGCAGCTTTCTGTTGGTCAGCACAGCAAATTTGCATGGGGAACTTCTTCAGCCTCACGCGAAACTCCCAAACGCACAGATTCCTGTTGAAATGACTGGATTTCGCCTGTGAAATTTCCAACAGTAAATTTGACCACACCTTAAGAAGTTTCTTCACATCTTGCTCTCTGCTCAGTTGAACGCATGACTGACCGTCACAAAACTTTGAGGTCAATTTGGTAACACCGGGCTCATTATATGATTGATAAGGAGGCACACATGATCTAAGTTAGTCCATCCTTAAAGTTTGAACTGATTGTTTATGGGTGCATCTTGGGAAACATTTTGCCTTTAATTTAGTAGCTGCGTCAGTTACAGGGTGTGTACCTTGATTTAAAAAAGCTGTGACTTGAAAATTCTACTTTTGGAATCTACTCTTTGCATGCTAATCTGCTTATTCATCCACCTGAGTGTGTGAGCACCATATGAAACTGGAGCAGTGAGCTCTCTGAAAGTGTATTTGGTGTTCTACGGTGTAATGATGAGGCAAGGCCCTTTCCCAGAAGCTGACACAGGTTTCCGCCAATCGCAGGCGTCTCTGATATGGCAGGAACTGGAGGAGGATGAGGAGGGGCAGCGAGAGGCCTCTTTTCGGAGCCTGTTTCGCCCTGGTCTACGTGGAAGAAGAGCCAGGACAAGGCTGGAGGAAGACGAAGAGGAGGTCAGGAGAGGCCATTCTCACCGCAGACGAGATGGCATCTCAGATTACTGTGACGGCGAACGCCTGAGTTATTTCATCCTGGGCACTGTGGCTGCAGTCCTAGCATTGCTGTTCAACCTCATCTATCCTTTGTTACACTGGTCCAACTGGGCTTGATTTACTACTCACTGCAGCTGCAGACCATCAGTACAAATATTTGCACTTTAAACTGATTGTACTGAAAGTCATGACTTTTTTTTTTTATGGCAACTTTAATGTTATTTAGCTTGGGAGTCACACAGCCTGATATAGCAATGCCAGTAAAGCCAGGATATTTCTTTTGTCCCATTTCAGTTGTTTTACAGCATTGTACAGAATGTTTAAAAAATACTCAGGAAAATACCAATAGCAGTTAAAAGATCTTTATTTGCTGCTTCCTCTTTAGCCAGACTTGAGATTTTATTTAAGCTGTATGACTAACCAATAAATCAAAACTTAGTATTAAAGGGATAATCCAAATTATTATTTTTTACTCTCATGTCATTCCAAACCTAAATGACTTTCTTTTTTATTCAGATCTCAAAAGAAGATATTTTTAAGAATGTTTTGGTTCCCTTTGACTTCCATTGTATTTTTGTCCATACAGTGGAAGTCAGTGGGAACTGAAACTGACATTCTTCAAAATATCTCTGTTCAAACATGTTTAGAAAGAATTTTCATTTTTGGATGAACTGACCATTTAATGCACAGTTCAGCATTGTGTATCAGCTATGTTTTCAATATAACTTAATTGCCTTAATAAACAGCATAATGGTGGTATTTTAAATGGTGTGATTTTAAAGTCAACATGAATTAAAAAATAATTAACTCTAGTTACAGTTGTGGCCTAATGGTTAGTCGGACCTGGGTTCGATTCTCAATACCGGCAGGAAATGACTGAGCAAGGCACCTAACCTCTAATCGAATGCAAATGGCTGCGCTCTGCGTGTGTGTGTCTGCGGTTTGCAGTGCTCCTAATGTGTTTGCACTAACTTGGATGGGCTCAATGCAAAGGACAAATTCCATGTATGGGTTACCATACTTGGCCTTCACATCACTTTACTCACTTACTCTAATGCAATTTTCTGGTCTTATGCATGAATCAGTGCATACTATTTTCCAGATTTTTTTAATATATATATATATATATGCACACATTATCTCACAAAACTGAATACACCCCTCACATTTCAGCAAACAAAGAACGCTAAGGAGTTGAGACTTACAATTGTTGCTTTTTCACAGGTGGATTGTTTGCTGAAATGTGAGGGATGTACTAATTTTTGTGAGATACTGTGTGTATGTATGTATATACTGCGCAAATATATATATATATATACATACATATATATAAAATATTTTTTTTATTTTGTTTGTTTCAGTTGATAAATAATTTTGGCCAATGGCTAGATAACAATTTAGACATTGTTTTAGCAAACTTATTCATTCTGACCCCAATCTGTATGTAATGCTAACAAACCAATCATTTCCAGGGGATGAAATCAGATCCTGTCTTGCGTTGTTTCCTTTTCTTGTTTAGTATGTCATCTAAAAGTAAAATGAGCTGTGTGTGCTACTATTTCATGTTCACTTTAGGTTGGTGGAGTCCTATTTTTTGTATTTTGGGGTAAATCCTGCTACCTCATTTTATGGTTTCATGTTCTTTTTTGTTAGATTTCTTTTAGTTAATTATTTTATTTGTATTTACTCATTTTAACCACTAAATTAATTTTTTTTTTTTTTGCCAAAGTTTTTCACTAGTCTGGCAAGAGGTTAGGATGTTTTATTTAAAAGTAGGTTGACTGATAAGCGTTTTCTAAATCAGCAAGGCAGGTCAACTCAGTACTGTACTTCTGTACACAACTAGGGAAACCAGTGAGGTTTTCTGTACTTTGATCCATTGATTCAAAGCCTAGTTGCACATGTTGTAAATTGAGATGGGATCCAGATATTGTAAGATGAATGGTACTGCGGTTTGTGGGTAATGTGGCAGTTTCCACAGTCTCAGGGAGTCTGGGCTATATTTACTCATGTAGACGTCCACACTACAAAGCCTAAAGACATTTAGCTTCTTTGAATGCCTCAGCTCGGGACACCATGACCCAAAACAATACCATCAGATATTATCGTACCTCGTTAAAGGTCACGGGTCATTGTGGGTGTTCCTGTTTGAAATCTTACTGGTTCTAATTTAAGGATAAATCTTTGATAAATGGCACAGGACTACTTTATACATAATGTATGTAATCGTATTTAAGCAGTAATTGAATGTTTGGGTAAGTGATTTAAATATAATCTTAAAATGATTAGATGTTCGTGTTATTTATGATGCTGCACAAAATATCCCAGCAATAATTGAGACCACTCTAAATGCGGCTCAATTGTTATAGTGCCTGTACTATGCTCTTCACCACCAATAAATAATTCAAAATGACCCGGTCTTGAAGTCACTGATCTTTTGACTTGGCTGTTGGCGTTCATGTACTCCGTTCAGACAATGCCTAAAGTTTCTCTCTATAACGGTGGTTTATTTTACAGGCTTCTAGCCAGACACTGTTTGGGACAGACCTGGACCCAGACGGACCCCCTCAGTTGAGCACGGAAGTGACCTCTGAGATGTATGCACACTCTGGAGAATGTGCCGCCCCGTCCTACAGCAGCATGGAAGAGGTGGATTGAAACTTGACCCAGTCAAGGAGACTTGCTTCCTCAAAAATAAATAAATAGACTTTAATGCTCACAAGTGGATCTAGCATGGCACCGGTGCTCAAGTTTTTTTATTTACATTAGCAATGTGGAGGAAAAAAATGCTGGGTGTACATTTCCAACACACTTTGGAAACGTCCAGTTAAATGGCCTGAATGTTCTGATGACATACAGTAACCTGATGCTTAAAATAAAGACTAATCCTCAAACACTTTCACAAGGAATTTTGGAAGGTGTACACATTTAAATAGTCATAAGAGGAATCGTACAGATCTGTAAGGTTTTTTTTGTTTGTTTTTTTGTTTTTATGTACATGTGAACATTTTAACACCTAGAAATTCTGCCATTCACAGTGTCCCATGATAGGTTTCTAATACAATGTTTCTTGCTTGTATTTACACGAGGTGTTACTTTAAGAACCCATCAATGAGTGAGATCAACATGGTTTGTTTGGATGCACAGAAGAGTTTTTGTTTTCCTCACTGGAGTGTTGCCTGGACTGATCTGTTTCTCTGCAAAGAGTCTGGAAGTGTTGTGCAAAACTATTGCGTGTGTTATAGGTGAAGTTTTAAGTGTTGAACAGGACGAGGACAAGGCAGATTGTTTGGAGGGCTTTTTTTCTCTCACACTCTGGCCATTACCACACTTGATGTCCTGTTCTTTCTTTCTCAGACAATCCAGTGATTGAAAATTTTCTTTTTGTTTTATGCCATGTAAGATCTTGTGGAAAAGCAAAAGCTTGATTGGCTGAGATGCATGTTGACCTACAATAGCCCTAGTAGTACAATGTATCATATACCATCTCTTTTGTCCCCTAAGTTTTGAGTGGATTGTCTTGTTTCCCCGTTCCTTGTTTTCGTATTGGACTGCATAGTAAGCGGGGACTGTTGGTTTGATCGTAAGAATGCTGCTGTGAATAAAACAGATGGTTAATATAAATAAAAGCCTTTTTGCGTAACAACCTTAGATGAAACAGCTGTATGTGCATATTCATTTGTCAAATTTCAGTTTTGCATGTTAGTTTAAAGTAAAATATTATAATTAGCAGGTTAACCTCATGAAAATCCCATGAAAACATAATTCGTACTTCACACCAAAATTGTGGTCAGAATTATTGGCCCTCTTGGTAAATATGAGCAAAGATGGCTGTGGAAATAAATATGCATTGTTTCTCCTTTTGATCTTTCATTAAAAAATGTTTTAAGTAAAACAATTGAAAAGGTGGGGGCGTAGCTACTTTCACGAGCACGTGAAAGTCTGTATATTTTTATTTTTGCAAAAGTCTCTTTAGGGGGTCCGTACGTAGGAATCACATTATGAAATAAATATTTTTTTCCATTACTCATTATTATCCACATAACCGGGAGGGCAGGAGTAGGTGGCGCTCTCACAACTTTCTCTTGTGAAGCTTGGCAACCCCGCTCTTTCTCGCGGTATTTGACACTGACAAGGAAGTCATGCTGGCATCGCAAAAGCCGGGTTGGAGAGTTCAGCGCCGTCAGCGGTTTTTATTCAAACGTTCTTTCTTAAACGAATGAAGCCAACGAATGTATCCTTTAACTGACTGCGCGACAGATAGAGAATGAGATCATCACGTGTCAGGCTGTTTTACATTGATTGAGATGAGTGTCATCAGGAATTACTCGCATGGAATATGGAGGTATTCATCAGTCACTCGTCGCCAGAGATAATTATCCTAGTCTATGTTCAAGTATCTTTGATTAGTCTATATTTGTAGTTTTAAATATAACCTCATATAAAGATTGTAGTACTATGTATAACGCGGAGAAGATCCCTGAAACAAGTATCGACCAAAACAATGAAAACAGAAGTGACGTGAACTCTGACGGGTCAGGTCAAGATAAAGACCCTAACGTTACTGATTTAATCCCGAGGAGATCTTCCAGAAGAATCGTCCTTCACGTTGATCTCAACAACACAATCCTTGTATCGGACGCAGTCACAAGACAAGGAACTGTATGTGCTCTTGAATACTTCCTGTCCACGGTTACTTGGGGTCGATTGACAAAAGGTAAGACAACTTATCTTAAGGGGTTCACAGACAAGGTTTAAGCCTAGTTCCAGAATCCAGACTAAAATGCATGTTTGAGTTGAAATCAATGTGCACTGACATCTCTTATGTCAGTGCCATTGCTTTGACTCGAGAAGCACACCAGTAATGTGTTTTTTCTGAGGGACGTTTATAAAAGCTACTTAAATGTCCTAATTGAACTAAGGTCTAATCCTAGCTTAATCTAAGCCCTGTCTGTGAATACAGGCCATAGTGGTTGCCTTGCATACTTGCTCAGCATCACATTACATGGTTCTTCTCACTGCTTGCAGGTAAATGGGAGTGGTTGTCAGAAGCACCATCTCTCCTCCAGCCTTGTGAGGGCGCTGTGACATACTACTCTCAGTTTGGCCGAGTGGCAAGCTTCACTACCGTAGGTCCAGGCCGACGGTTCCGGAAGATCCTGGAAGAACATCTAGAGCTGCTCCGATGGCCGTCTGACTTACCTGCGGATAAGGAGCTGTCTGTTAAGGGAGAAGATGGGAAGCTGTATCACTGGATCCTACCTTCCTTCTTCCAGATGCTGCTGGACTTGGCTTCACAGGGTGTGGAGTTCTCCGTCCTGTTCCGTACGTTTGGCTCAGATCTGCCCCGTGTTCTGACTGCCATCCAGCACGCCGTCGAACACGGCTCACATCCGCTCTTTCCCGACCTCCCGGCTCTAAAGGTATTTAACATGCAGAACTAGAATTTGTGTTGTCCTAGATTAAGCAAGCCTCATTAGGACTGTCTCCCCTCACAGCTGAATGTGAATGTGACCGCCGGACGCATCAGGTGCAGCGGGAAGGGTGCAACGCTGACTCGTGGAGAAGAACACGTGTCCACACGGGACGGTGAGCGGTGTGTGTACCAGTATCTGAGCTCTGCTGAGGGTCTGGGTGGCTTCCAAGACAACTTTGACTGGTGAGGAGCCTGTTATGGATCAAAACATTTGTTTAATTGTGTCGTTTATCAGTATCAAGCCTTTGTTCTTCCCAAATAGGTGGGCACGGAACACATACTCCATTTTAGGAGGAAAACCACTCTGGATTGACCCTTTTGATGCCAAAGTTCAGCATATCTTCATTGATGATAACATTCGGCAAAACGACAAGGACACTATTGTTCATCCTAAGGTGCGTGATATTCATTTTCCCTTCTCCGGAATGAGCGAGCGTCCCATGTTTCTCACCCATTCCACTGTACACTCAGGTTTTCTTGGACCCCGAGGGCTTGCAGACTCGAACAGCCTCCACATCAGAGCTGTATGATCTGTGTCTGGTACAGAACGACCTTCTGAAGGCCATTTCTGAACCTGGATATTTCTCTCGACGCATCCAGATCTGCATGGAGAACTATGAGGGGAACATCCAAACGGGGTAGTTCGATGAATCTCAAGTCATGCAGGGAAATATGATATAAAACAGACAAATTATGCATAAACACAATCCTGTGGTATTTCTGTATATGTGGAAAACCCATGTTCTCAACCACAGATCAACACCCTTTATTTACCTATTGAAGAATGTTGCAATCAATGAATAGATCCATATATATATTTACCGTCATGGGTCCGATTAACACTCTGAAGATCTAACCAGCATAAATGCATTGGCAGCTGCTCCACAAATATATTGTGTTATATGCTAATTAAGATGGTTCTTCCAACTGTATTCTCAGGGTTTGTGAACATCAGAGGTCGTTTTTAAGTGTTATTTATATTTTGATGCAGTTAGCAAAATAAGTTAATCTTATCAAAACTAATGCTGTCAAATCGATGAATTGCTTCTAACATAAGTTTGTAAATATATGTGACGCATATATATTCTTATTCATCATACTCAGTAAACACTGGTCACTCACAGCGGTGAGATCTAAGTGGCTGAGCTGTACATTTACTTTTTTAAGTCATTAGTCTTCCCAGTAACGGCATCATTTTGTTCATTCAGACTGATTCACGAACATGTAACGCGCACGAAAACGAGGCGGGATTTATCGCATGAACCAATCATAGCTCGTGTGACTTTTTCCCCCATTCATTCTCAGTGAAAATTTCCTAATGAAAAATTAATTCCCATTAAACCCACTGCATGCTTTAGAGGGTCTGTTAAAATCAATGGGCTAAGGGGAGGCAAGAGAGACTTGGCGTCCGCTGTTACTACTCCTGCGGGTGTCGCTGCTGCACAGTGTTACTTTAGAAAACGACTGATTTATACACTTTATAATGTCACATTTTGTAATATTTGCATTGGGGGCTTTTTGTAATATGGATTTTCTCCTATCGTTTTTTTTTTTTTTTTTTTGTGGAGGAGGAGGAGTAAGAGGCACCGCCTCGAAGGATAAACCCCTATATTGTATGTTAATCGATTAATGGATTTGACAGCACTAATCAAAACACTTTGACTTTTTAGACCTTTTTTATAAAGAATTCATTGTTTTTGCACTTCTATTATATTTTTAAACCCTTTTGATTTGTTCTAATACCAGTTTGAAACTGAAACTAACCAAAGCAGAATTTGTCTATTTCTAACATTCATGGATTGAGCTTGTAGTTTACATAAATGCAGTTTTACACACTTGTACGTTACATTCTTATATTGCCATTATTTAAATCCCATTTCACACTAAAGTGTCTGCATCCTCCTCATTAGTTTCAAAGTTCTGAGGTAAAGGTTCTGATTTAAAAACAGTTTCTAATCCAATTAAATAATCCAAACATTGGTTAATGATTCCATAATTTGGAATGTCCAAAATTCCATGGTAGATTGTAATTCATTGCACAGTTACTGCTTTTAGTATTGTTATTTAATGCATTATTTATGATGGCAATTTTGAAGTTATTTTTTGTATTACTTTTTTTGAAGAGTTGCTGCAGAAATAAATTATTTTGACTTCATTGTCAGGTCACTTTGCACTGTGTTGATTGTCTCTGTATTTATCTCTTGTTTACACACGTTTAAAGCTAACGTGTATTATTTACGTGTTTGTGCAGCCAGGAGACTGAATATTTACTGAAAATTTGCTCTTCTGACATATTTGTCGGCTTTCTTTTAAGATTTGACATATTGACAATAATTATACTCCTATAAACAGAACTTTCAGAAAACGATGGATTCAATCGAACTGACGAAAATTAGTGCAGCAGTATTGTAAACATTTGTACTGAAGTATGCCACAGAAAAAAACAGCTTGTGGATTGTCATCTCAGTTCAGGTTTTAATCAAGATTTGTAATAGACATTTAATTTGAGCATTTAAAAGATAAACATTCACATGCGAGATTTAAAAAATCAAATACACGCATCCTATGCATTAAGCGCTCTGAGACTCAGACATGTTATGTTCCTATGGTAACGGCCATAAACACGATCCAGCGCGTGGTGAGTGACAAAGAAAACATGTTCAAATCTGCATATTGAAGTAAATTCTCTTTTAATTAATGAAGTGTTTTGTTTAAAACTGTATAAGAGTTAAGTTTCTTTCGGTGCAAGTAACATATATTGTTAGTTAGTGGCAGGCTAAAGTTAGCTTGCTTGCTGATGATGTGAACGAATTCATTTAACGTCAAATTATTTATTTTAACAAGTGATAAGTTGATCAACAAGGTAACCAAGACAGCAGAATAATGTCAGGCTCTGATGAAGATGAGGTGTTGAAAGCAGGGTCTGAGGAAGAAGAGGTAGAGAAAAGGGAGATTTCTGGACAAGCGGATCAGGTAACGTTAACGTTAAGTTAAACCAGACTGCATTATGCATTTTATTTGATCTTATTTTAATTCTTATTGTTCTTAATATATTGACGTGTTATACTCTATTAATAATAAAAAAAAAGGTTGTCTATGATTTTGTTTCTTTATTTATCTTCAGCTAGAGTCCTGTCCACTAACCCAGGACATTATGGCGAAAAGCTTGTCCTTATTGTGTCACACAGGGAATGGTCTGTCTCATGCCTATGTCAGACTTGACCTCAAAAGCAAGTAAGCTTGTCTGGGACTTCCTTCTTAATTCCATCATTCCCAACATGTTGCCATGCATATTTACTGTTTCTCACAATGTTGCGTCCCACTGTACCGGTCTAAACCAGGGGTCTGACAGACCTGGCCTTGATCAGCTCCTTCATCCATCTGCGATACTTGGACTTCTCCTCCAATCATTTGTCAGACTTCTCTCCATTGGCCGACCTCACCCAGCTGCTGTGGGTGAAGGGAGACGGTAACCTGCTTCAGAGGTTCGAGGGTCAGCCGTTTGGTCAGCTCACTTACCTACAGTGGCTCAGCTTTGCCAACAACCGCCTATTTGATGTTAAGGGTATTGGAGGCCCAGCACTGGAAACCCTCAATCTCACTGGTTAGTTAGGTCCATTTAGTAGGTTATTGTACTTTTGCAGTGGCAATGAGCTCTTTTTTTACTATGGTACCAACCACACTGGTTTATTTCGGCAAATCTAGATTGGTGTATTTAGCTATAGGCTATGTAAAATATAGTATGTGATTCAATACATATTATGAACTTCATTGTAATCTGCGCTAGACAATAACAATACAACATTAAGCAGCACTAAACACTAACATTTCATTTCTATATTTTTAGGTAATGGTATCCAGACCATGCAGGGACTGGAATATCACAATCTAACCAATCTGGTGACTCTCGAACTCAGAGGAAATTGTTTGGAAACTACAGATGGCATTTACCTCCCCAATTTACGCCACTTGTATCTGGTACAATTGCTCGTATTGATGTTTATGGTAGATAACAGTACATGATGCTGATTAGAACTACAACTGCTACTTTCGCCCAACTATTTAGGCTCAGAACAACCTAAAGCGACTGGAGGGTCTGGAGAAGCTTGAGCATCTCAAAACTCTTAACCTCAGAGATAACCAGTTAGAAACACTTGATGGACTCAGCCCCAACATGAAATGTCTCCAGTATCTTAACGTCAGGTAACAGAAATACAATAACAACAGGTTTGGCATTTTCTCAGTCTGACTGAAATTGAGGAAGCGAATGTGTTTCACTAATATAGACAGACATATTGCCACTCTCTGATAACCCTCTTTTTCACACCTTAAGGGGGAACCTTATATCTTCTATGAGGGCTTTGCGAAATCTAGTGAGTGTTGGGCAAACACTGAAGGCTCTTGTGCTCTTGGAGAACCCTTTAGCGAAGACTGATGATTACAGGATGTATGTTATCTCACATCTGTCCCAGCTGGAGAGACTAGACAAGGATCCCATCACAGCTGAAGAGAAGTCTGCGGCCCAGGAGAAGGTTCGGAACCTGTTTATGGCATATGCTATTGTTAATTACCTACTTTTTATTTAGCCTAGTTGTGTCAATAAAGGTTTCTCAGATAATATTTTAACTTTACAAGGCAACATTGTCCTTTTTTTTAGGAATTTGATGATGAATATACTGAAGATCAAGAGGATAACTGAATAGGATGTGCTACATTGAAATGTACTTGTAAATATAATTTTATATTCAATAAAGTCTACTATATAAAAAAACTGGTTTCCTTTCATGCAGTATAGTCATCTTTATGTCTGCAGCTGTTGGTACAAAAGACTGAACAGCAGTTGTCAATACACTAGATATGATAACAAGGTATAACAGTCTAATCTAATGCCTATCATGAAGAGAACAACAAGGAAACGCATCTCAAAGTTTGGAACCAATTTGTACATGCATCATGTTCTTATTTATATATATATATATATATATATATATATATATATATATATATATACACACGAATGTTTTAATTTTCTGCAAAATGTCACAAACTTGGTATTCTACCAAGAGAGAACCAAAAAGTTCGACTTTTGCCACTTATTTTTTTCTTATTTTGATGTTTTCTGGCGGTTTGCAAACAAACCAGCTTATGATGCATAATCCGACACCTACTGGGATGGAGTTTGAGGCGATGATATCAAGGGAAAAAATAATATTAAAGAGAAAACCTACCAATATTTTATTATAGAACTTTCTTATTTTCAGGAAATGTATTAGATCTGAATGACCTTTTTAAGAACTGTTTAGCACATTCTGTAATGTCCCCTTTTATGTCCTCAGATTTTAATTCCTATTTTAACTGGAGTCTTTCCCTTTCATATGCCCTACAGTTTATCAGCACATGCTCTACTGTTTCTGGAAATCCACAAAGATATTAACGTTACTATGACCGGATTCGTGTTTTACTTTTGCCACTTCCTCAACTCCTTTGTTTATAACCGCCCACATTAAAGGGGAAGAGCCTGTTTTTAACCCTGTAAGCCAGACATAGGAAATAGTCCGAAACATATTTTTTTAACGGACAGTTTATTGAACTTTAAGACCAAAAAAAAAAAAAATGCAAATGTGTCATGTTTTGCTTTTGTATCATATTCGATACATCAGGTTTTTATGGTATAGTATAATATTCGTGAGAGACGTAAGAAATTAGTCCCACACAGCGTTTAAAGGACAAAAACCTGACAAACGTCTTAAAAAAACATCATTTGAACAATGTTTTGAGGAGTGGTAAACGTAGTATAAGTGTGTATTATATATATATATATATATATATATATATATATATATATATATATATATATATATATATATATATATATATATATATATATATTATACACACATACACACACACATACAGGGTAGTAGTGAAGTACATTTACTTTGTTACATTTACTTGAGTATTTTTTGGAGAAATTTAAACGTGGGTACTTTTACTTTAACTCGAGTACATGTCTAATGAAAAAAACTGTACTTTTACTTCGTTACGTTGTGCGACGTTCCTCTCGTTACTTTATTTGAAGGCAATACCTGTTGTTAAATGCGTAGTTTATTCCAAGCGCGCTGGATCTTTTTCTATGGGCATGAGAGATGCTTTGAATGCAAAACTCTCCAGAGTTGCTTTTTTCGACATTGTCTAATAATCCAAATGTAGTTGTATTATAAGTTACTATTGTAAACCAAAGCACAGGGAATGTTTTTTTCGGTCTACAGATGGCAGAAATAATGCTTCTCTCTTCTGTTTTTGTTGCAAAGATAGACTACCTAATTATGATAATAATAGTCATTTAAATTAAAAACATCTAAATAATATCATGATATATATATATATATATATATGTATATATATATATATATATATATATATATATATATATATATATAGGCCTATATGATCCGAAGTAACTAGTAGCCTAACTAACTACTTGAGTAGTTTTTTCATTGAATACTTTTTACTCTTACTCAAGTAACTATAAAGATTATTACTTTTACTTTTAGTAAATATTTCTATAAGTACTTGTACTTGTAAGTTTACTTGAGTACAGTTTTTGGATACACACCTCTGTATATATAGGCCCTTGCTTTATCTAAAATATGACATGCTTTATAGGGTTAAACTCCTTCAATTCAGTCATCATGACTCGACGAATCATTGATTAAATCAGCTACTCCTTCAGTGATTTTACAACAAGCGCAACATTTAATCATTGTAACAGTGAGTGCAAATAAATGTTTCTTATGTGAGATAAGAAACATTTATCTTTATATTTATCTAAATAATCTTATGTGAGATTTGGATTTAACCTAACAGAGTTCTGTTTGTCTGCGGTCTCTGCCAATCTGATTTGGCAAACTCTTCTCCTCTTCTGTTGCGAAAAGCGTTTCGTCCAATGGCTGGCCTCAGCGGATGAGTTGACAGCTGACGTAACGCGTCTCTTAAAAGCTGCAGCGCACCACGTTCCCTGCGTCCACTCCCACAGCGCGCTCGGCTCTGATGCTTATTGCGTTTATCTTAGCAAATACAGATTAACGTAGAATCAGAAGAGTTTATTTGAGTTACAGCAGTCTCGTTTATTCCATCTAATTTCTTCCACAGTTGAAACATGAGCTATCACAAACCCGACGAGAAAACTCTGCAGGGCCTGAAAGACATAGCAAACAAGCTCCGGATTCACTCCATCAAGGAAACATGCGCCTCAAACTCCGGGTAAAATCTTCTGAACTTATCAGAATTCATTCTTAATGTCTTTATAGGATGGTAAACGACAGGTTTGCAACTGTGTTCGCTTATTTATCTAATTTGTCGTGCAAATATTCACTTGACGCATATGCACAACACGTGAGCTTGGCAAGGGGGCCGGACACAGTGCTGTTACTACTTGGTTTTGAATCATTCGACCATTTTAGTTATTTTAAACGAGTCATTAGCATTATATTAATACTTCGCGAGTAGAGTAGCTTTTTAGCCCATCGTGGCCTCCAAGCAATCACCAGTGAAAATTGGCTTAGCTCTCATCGCCCCTATAATTAGCACGCACGGGTATTTGGGACTGCAGGTGGGATTATAAAGTGTCAATGTTTGTAAATTCTAAATTATCCACTGTGTTTGTCATATGTACCACGCACTGAGCTGCAACTGATAGGTTTTTAAGGAAGTCCAGTCCGATTCGAAAACGAATTCTTTTGAGTCGAATCTTTTTTTGTGTGTTTGTTTTTTGAACCGGTTCTTTGAAACGAACTGTTCGTAAGAACCGGTCTGCGGAAATAACTCGGACTCCCCATAACTAATTAATTACTGCCAGCTCGTGGGAGCACGTTTTCCCTAGTGGTTGTCACGTGGAGGCGTACAGAACTCGTGGTAGGCTATCTGTTGTACTGTGGATTTAAGTGCTGTTATTCTCGATTCATGAATAAAGCACGCTTCTGATTTGATTTTCATCTCTCTCGCTCTATCTCTCGCGCTCTCGCTCTCTCGCTGACCAATTTGTTGCCTCAGATGGAAATTTCACAACATGAACTAAAATCGCAAGGGGGAGTTTCTGAATGGAAAGGCTGCCTTTTTATTAAATTCTTTAATCTTCCCCTCGTAGACCATGTATCAGAGGGTTAAAGGGTTAATTTGTTACAAGACACTGCACACACCCTTGCTGGCATGCAACAATCTTTCATTCAATTGTAAATCTTGTCTAGGAATTTCCCTGAGTGTTGAAACTTTTACCTGATACTATTTGTTTTACTGTTGTGACACTTCCTCTTATTCTGTTCCTTCTCATTTCTGGGAGTGTTTGTCCATTTCTTTCCTCCTCTCAAGTATAGTCAATGGACCTTTGTTTAACACCTTTTCCATTGTTGTTTTTTATTTCAGCTTAAATGAGTCGCACTGTAGGACAAAAATGGTAATTCATGGTGTTATGTTTGGTGAAAAGTTAAGAAATATATTGAAAAATAACATTACTGCATGTATTTTGACTCACAATAAGTTCTTGTCGATTTAAGTCACTTTGGGAACAAACTAACAGTTGTACTGCACTGCACACTTAATTGAAGTTGGTCATCTGTGTTTTTTTTTTAACTGTTTGACTGTAACCAGTGCTGCAATTTAATTTAGCCTAACTGTTCTGTGAGTCTCACGCTCGCATTATGTTTTTTCAGCCCTCTTACACAAATTACTCTTACAGCTCTCATGGAACACAAAAGAAGAAGTTTAGAGTATTGTACAAGACGCTCCTTTCCATGTGATTAACAATGAATGACCCTTTCAAGTTTAAAATATATAGGTTTGGAATGTGAATGATGTTTATTACTTTATACCTCAAATTAAGCAAGATATGTGAAGTGGCTCGAGTCTTCTTTAACCTAGTGCAGTGTAGTCCCTATATTTGAATTTTATAGGCTACAGACCTACTGATTATTATATACTTGGCTTATTATGTGCCAGTTTTGGTAGTAGCTGAAGTCATTGATTCAGATAAGGTCTGTTACTACACCTCAAACCCCAATGAAGACAGTAGCAACTTTTGCCCTTTAGTACCATTTGCAATCATGTTCTATTTTTTGAGGTGAAAGATAACCTGCACGTCTGATTGGTCTTTAACATCCAGCATGTTTGATCTGATGGTTAATAGTTGATGGATGGATTGATATTGATGTGTTTTCTCTCACAGACATCCCACATCATGCTGCAGTGCTGCAGAGCTCATGTCAGTGCTGTTCTTCCACACCATGCGCTACAAAGCCGACGATCCTCGTAATGCCTGCAATGACCGCTTCATCTTGTCCAAGGTGGGCTGTCGTTCTGTGTTGAGTTATGAGCTTCATTGCATTTTTTACTCGTAGATTAAATGTATTCCACTCCTCACGTTACTGTTTTCAGGGCCATGCTGCTCCCATTCTGTATGCTGCCTGGGTAGAGGCTGGATATATCAAAGAGTCTGAGCTGCTAAACCTGCGTAAGGTCGACTCTGACTTGGAGGGTCACCCCACTCCTGTGAGTAATGCTACTCTTATCACCACGTATACACCTTTCAAAAGGTAAGGGTTGTTTTGGTGTTTTTATGCTTTTGAAATGCGTCTCTTATTCTCACCAAGGCTTTGGTGATTCGAGCAAAAATACCGTAATATTGTAAAATGATTACAATTTAAAATAACTTTTCTATATAAATATTTTAAAATGTAATTGATAGGGCTGGGTTAAAATATCAAGGTCTCAATTTTAATTGATTCTCATTTTGATAACCAATATTGATTCTTGAATCCCAATAATCGATCTTTTAAGGGGTGGTTGATTAAGATTTTACTTTTCTAACTTTAGTTAGTGTGTAATGTTGTTGGAGCATAAACAACATCTGCAAAGTTCAAAGCAAAGGGAGATCTTTTCTTTTAAAGAAATCATTTAAGGACTAGAACAAACGGTTGGTAGGGACTATACGACATTATACCCGGGTTAGTGGCATCATTAACCCTAAAATGTACATATACCCCGCCCCCGGAACATGATTTATAGATTATCAAGATAGAATATGTGAATCAATGACTAGAAGATAACTATACATAAGCTACTAACATTGAACTAACCATTCAGAAATGTCCTGTTGCATGTTACTTCTTGAGTCTCTCCATCATTGTCTCCGGTTTGAACAGAAGTCTAAAAGTTTTAGAAATGTTCAGTGCATGTCTGTGTGAGGTAAAAGGACACAAACTGTTTAAGGCTCCGCCCTCTGTGCCGGGAGCAGCAGCTCATTTTCTTTTAAAGGGACAGACACAAAAACGGTGCGTTTGCGTCACATACACACTCTGGGGACATCCAAAACTTGTTTTACATCTTGTGAAAAGGGCATTATACCACCCCATTGCAAACTGCAGTTTATGAATGAGCAAAACTTTGTAGCATGCCTCCTGTACAATAAATTTCAAATTCATACTATTTATGAAATTCAAACAATAGTTTTGTCGCTCTTAAATATTGTGACCGATCGCTAAAGCGCTGCAGAGCTTTTTGCTAAATATATACACTGTTGCAAATTCATTGGACTTAATCTGTTCTTCAATATTTAATGCATTTTTTAATAAATCTGTCATGTGTTTATGACAGCCACCATTTAAATTTTTATATTTAAAAAGTAGAAATGTAATAGTTTTTATAACATCACCGCTATAATTGTTGTTATTCACTTACTTTTGTAGTAATTTAAATGTAAGTAGCCTATACAAAACCGTTAATTTTAACCTTTTAGGGTTAAATTAATTAAGGTATAAATTTCTGTTCTTTTTTTTTTAAATCATACTGACTTGGTTAAGTGAAAGACTTAAGTCACTACTTAAACTAATTACCATGAAAATAACCTCACTTCTCTGTTCATTTCAGAAACTAGCGTTTGTGGATGTGGCGACAGGTTCTCTTGGCCAGGGTTTGGGTGCTGCCTGCGGTATGGCCTACACTGGAAAGTACTTTGATAAATCTAGGTACGCTTGTTTTCCCAGAGCATGCCATCTTGTTTTGATTCACATTATTTGATTCCCTCATTTAATGAGTACTACACGAGTAATTTGGTGTACACCAAATAAACAAAAATCTCATGCTGTTATGGCCTCTATGATTAAGCCCAAACAAGATTTTGCTCTCAGATCATAGTAATAATTAAATAATGGTGTATTAAGCTGTATTCGGACGGGACTAGTTTCCCTAGAGGATGCTGGAGAATTTGTTTCACAGGTTTTTTGTGTTTTTTTAATTTTTTTATTCCCATCCAAATCTGCCGTGTTTGTTTTTCTCAAACAACATCAGTAAAAATTCCAGAGCAAATTAACCGTTGTCGGCCTACTCAATGTTCCTCTGAGAAATCTAATTCCGCCCGAATACTAATGTCTGTGATTTTCTGATATTGTATTATCCTAAAGTTTCTCATGTGTTTTTTGATCTACCTGAGCCTGCCATTTGCACACCAATTTTGCGAATATAAAGCATGCTTTAATTTAATTTCAGTATGATACACGCTTTCCCCCTCTGTAATAAACACGGAGATGGTTGTCCCATCCGAATTTGGTACACAGTAACAGGCATTGAGTGATGAGTAATATATTCAAACACCATTAAGAAAACTAGTCCCAACCAAATAGAGGAAAACTCCAGTTTCTGCTGATCATTTGATGGTGCTGTAACTGGATGTGTCTGTCTTGTCTCACTGTCTCATTAGCTACCGTGTGTTCTGCCTGATGGGAGATGGTGAGTGTTCAGAAGGGTCTGTGTGGGAAGCCATGGCTTTTGCCTCCTATTACAAGCTTGACAATCTGGTGGCCATCCTTGATGTGAACCGTCTGGGCCAGAGTGAAGCAGCACCACTGCAGCACAACATGAACACCTACAAGGAGCGCTGCGAGGCCTTCGGGTAGGTCTTCCAGATACTGCTGAGTTTTACCTCTTGCTATAGTAAATGCACTCACTGGCCACTTTATTAGGTACATCTGTTCAACTGCTCATTAATGCAATCAGCCAATCGAATGGCAGCAACTTGCATTTAGGCATGTAGACATGGTCAAGACGGTCTGCTGAAGTTCAAACTGAGCATCAGAATGAAAGGTGATTAAAGTGACTTTGAACGTGGCATGGTTGTATGTGCCAGACGGGCTGGTCTGAGTATTTCTGAAACTGCTGATCTACTGGGATTTTCATGCACAACCATCTCTTGGGTTGACAGAGAATGGTTTGAAAAACAGAAAATATCCAGTGGGCAGCAGTTCTGTGGGTGAAATGCCTTGTTGATTCCAGAGGTCAGAAGAGAGCCAGACTTGTTTGAGCTGATAGAAGGGCAACAGTAATCACTCATTACAACCCAGGTCTGCAGAAGAGCATCTCTGAACATACAACTAGGGCTGGGGCGGTATGGATTTTTTCTAACCGCGGTTGAAAAGCAAGATTTTCCCGCGGTATGGCGGTAAACCGCTTTAAATAGCCAGCTTTAATCACTGTTTCATTAACTAATTGCCTGGAATTAAGAAATAAGAAGCAATAGCAGTCATATAGGCTAATCAGGAGGACGTGGAAGCGCAGGTGCGATCTCTTGCGCGTGAACTGGAGCTCGTCTCATAAATGAACCGAAACTCGGCGTAGGCTGGGCCTAAATGTCTACTTTTAAACAAAATTTAAAACGAAATAACATTTTAGTCTGCAGTAGCCTAGTCAGGTAAGGTCAGGTTTGCCGATGTGCGTTATAGGCTATTTACTTATTCATATTTATCCCTGGGCGCTGATCGAAGACGGAGTTCACTGCTGATGTTCTGGGGATACAACATAGCCAATATACTAGGGACTTTAGCCTTTAAATATCTTTGCTGCATTGGATCAGTGTTCTTTCTAGAACAGCCAAGAGCTTTCTAGCCTCGCGACAGCAGCGCCTCGCATTGCTTATAGACCTTCAAGCAGTCAGCGCAGCGAATGCGGTTTCGAAAATTGATCAAAAAACGTTGGTGCGGGTGGATGGCGGACAGATGATGAGTTTTGTGATGCGGTTGCGGATGAAATAATAATAGCCCATCCGCGCATCTCTAATACGAATGGAATGTTATTATGCGTCATGGAACATTGCGCTCCTCAACTCGCGAAAGGTTCGATTTGCTCCATCTTTTGATGATAAGTTTTGTTTAGAATACCTTGAATCCATGTAAGCCAAAATATCATTAGACATAATCCATGTCATTAGACACAACGTGCACACATGTGCAGGCCAAGGTTTTTTTTTTTTGGTTTTTTTTTGCGGTGATGACGGTGACGAGCTCAGACCCGCGGTTGGAGTCACGTGACCGCGGTATTGCGGTAATGCGGTAACCGTCCCAGCCCTACACACAACATGACAAACCTTGAAGCAGAGTAACTGAGACTACGGTTTATAAAGGCTCAGCAAAGTTGGACATTGGGGGATTGTTAAAATGTTGTCTGCTTTGAGTCTAATTCTGCTGCGGCATTTAGGGGAATAAACATCATGAAAGCATAGACCCATCCTGACTTCCATCAACGGTTCAGGCTGCTGTTGGTGTATGGTGTAATTGTGTGGAGAATTTATTTTATTTTTTTGCACACTTTGGGCCCCTTAGTACCAATTGAGCAGCCTAACTGAGTATTGTTGCTGACCATGTCCATCCCTTTATGACCACAGTGTATCCATCTTCTGATGGCTACTTCCAGCAAGATAAAGCGCCATGTCACGAAGCTCATATCATTTCAAACTGGTTTCTAGAACATGTCAATGAGTCACTATACTCAACAGTCCCTCCAGGTCATCAGGTCCCATTCTTATAGAGCGCCTCTGGTATGTGCTGGAACTGGAGACTTTCATTATGTTTAGGTGACAAATCTGCTGAAGAATTAAGGCAGTTCTAAGGCAAAAGGTGGTCCAACTTGGTACTAGTAAGGTGTACCTATTCAGCCCCCCAAAAAAAAAAACGTAGCCGGTGAGTGTAGAATGGTAGTATACTACTGTTTCAGGAGTTTATGTACTATATGCTTGTTTGCATCTTTTCTTTCTTTAATATATATATATATATATATAAATAAAATCTTCTTGATATAATCTGATTGGGATACTGAAAGTATTTTTATTCCAAATTAAAAGCTTTATTTTCGTTTTAGTGGTTTTAATTGCAGTTCAAATATATTAATGGCATTATTTTTATGCCAAATTGTGTAGCTCTTCGAACTTGAAACTATAAAAATGTAAGAATTTTTTAAATTGCAGTTTTTTTTCGTTTTTTTTAATGGTTTATATACTCTATCCTGCCTACTGAGCTATAAGCAGTGTGCTAGTATTCATTCGAACACAACCACTTTCCTTGCCTGTATTTTGTTTGAGACCTGTTTGTAACCAATTTGTTTCTTCAGCTTCAACACTTATGTGGTGGATGGCCATGATGTGGAGGAGCTGTGCAAGGCTATGTGGCATGCCAAACAAATAAAAGGGAAGCCCACTGCCATTGTAGCCAAAACATTTAAGGGCAAAGGTCTCAAAGGTGAATAACTATTTTGTACTGCAAGACCAGCAGCACATCATGATGATCAGCATTAATGATGTCTGTTATTATCATAGTCCTCATGCTGACTTTCTGACCTGTTCTTTTGTTTAGACATTGAGGATCAGGAAAACTGGCATGGGAAGCCTATGCCTAAAGACCGTGCGGATGAGCTGATTAAATGCATCCAGAGTCAGATCCAGTCCCCCAATAAGCCCATCCACCCTCAACTGCCCAATGATGATGCTGCTCCAGCTGACCTCACCCCCATTCGTCTGCTCACCGCTCCAGAATACAAGATCGGAGACAAGGTGATGAACTGAGACATTATACTTCATAGCTGTTGGACAGGTTCATTTCTTTGAGCAAATGCTTCCCATCTTCCCAAGTTTCTCATAAGAAGGCTTTATAAAATTGCTCTTGTTTGCCCACTCAGGTCTCCACTAGGAAGGCCTATGGTGTCGCCCTGAAGAGAATGGGGGATGCCAGCCCTCGTGTGGTGGCCCTGGATGGTGACACCAAGAACTCAACCTTCTCTGATATCTTCAAGAAGGCCCATCCTGATCGCTACATTGAGTGCTTCATTGCAGAGCAGAACATGGTGTGTAACTGGATTTTTCCTATCCCCTTTACACTAATAATTAAGTCATGCTGGAAAAGCAAAAGTATATTGTGTGTGTATGTTTTATATACACACACACTCATACATTGTATGTCACAGATGAATAGGTTCAGGGCTCCAGACTGCAAAAGTAAATTTGCCCGAAAAGTTGTTTTTTGTTGTTGTTTTTTTTACTCGTTAAACGTGGATGGGGCGCGTCAATGAATCCATAATGTATGGCAGGCCAATGAGTGTGAGAAGAATAGGGAATGGCCTATGTGTGGAGGGGGAGGATCCTAGAGATAATGGAGCGGGCGTTAACGTCTGTGGGAAGGAGACGTAGACAAATATAACCACCTGCTATGTGCGTCTGAGCAATGAGCAAACGAACTATTGACTCGTTCTTCCGACCTGTGTCTAGTTTGCCAGTGCCAAAGTCTACAGTGTCACAGTCGGATGATGAGTCAGAGGTTTGTCTGGCGAAAAAGGCCCGAACCCACCATTTTCGGGAAAACTGGCTGCAAGAATTCAGCTGGTTGAAGTACTTTAAGGAGACGAACTCCATGAACTGCGAATGTTGCAGTCGCTACCCCAGAACTGTGGAGAACACAAAGTTTGCCGACAGTGCAAAGTCTGACAGTGCATTTAAACACAATCTTAGCCTCAAGCGTAGAGTATGCTGTGACATGTTAATAAATCACAGGAGGATCTACTCTAAGGGGGAGTGAGTAAAGGCACAAGTTGTTTAGGCCTACTTGTTCTAGTGAAATGTTATTGGCCAGTGCCCCTAATGTTTACATGCATTTAAGTGCACTTTTTTTTTTTATCTGAATGTATGGTGTATATATATATATTTGTACTATCATGACAGCGATGGTTTACCTTGTTGCATCTTCAAAAGTGCACAATAAAATGTGACACTGAATTTTATACGGCACATTGTATTACTAATACATAATAGATGCAGAAATTACAGTGGAAATTAGTAGAAATGTAAATATTTGGTAGCATGTTGATTTACGGTATGTGCCCCTAAATTTTCTGGTTGTGCCCCTAAAATTTTCAATTGGGGGCCGCTGGGAAAAAAGTTAACTGGAGGTTTGTAAACTGTTTCTGGAGCACTTTGTGGTGAGTTAAAGGGGTAGTGCACTATTCATACAGTGTGTTGTAAATACCTGACCTCACTAGGGGTGGAGGGAAAAATCGATTCTTAGATGCATCGCGATGCGGACGTAGACGATTCTGAATCGTTTCACAAATGTCACAAATCGATTTTCAAAAAAAAGAATTATATATTTATAATAACGTAATATTGACGGAACGCAAAAGATGGAACTCTGAAGCGCGGAAGTGCAGTGCCTGTGTCTGTGGCGTGTGCACATAATAGAGACGCGATGGTTGAGCTCGAAATCCAAACACCCTCCTCGTTAAAAGCTGTGGAAATATTTTGGCTTCTATGAAGTTGAAGGGGGAAAGGAGCTGGACAAGAGCCACACTAGTTGTAAGCTTTGTAGAATAAAACTAAAATATTTCTGAAACACGACAAATATGAGAAGCCATATGACACGTTTCCACCCAGAGGAGGAAAAACACTTGGCTGTACAGGTCGTTGTTATATTATTAATTTACTACAAGTATGCTGCTACTTCAGGCACACATTTATTTTCGTGTTGGTTCTTTGCAATGTTAATCAAATATATTGCACGTTAATTCTTTATGGGTCATTACTTTGTACTTTTAAAGCAAAGTATTTATATTCACATACACACACACACACACACAAGATAATCGATAATCGCTTTAGCATCGAATCGCAGCCCTCTGAATCGTAATCGAATCGTGAGGTGCCTAGAGATTCCCACCCCTAGACTTCACCCTGTTGAAATTTTATCTTTTACTATTCACTTTCTGACTAATATTATCAATGTCAAGTGCTTACTAAATAGGACATGATTTCCCACAGTGAGAGAGAATTTCTTCCTGCATAAACGTGTAGGACTAGTCATTTAGTTTAATAATATTTTGTATTAAAAATAAGTAGTATTGTTGTATTTAGTGATTTATTAACGGTTTAAATTGTATTTCTAAATAACATAAAATATACTCTACTGTTTGGAGCCAGTAAGATTATTTTATTTGATGAATATTGTTTAATGTATACCTTTTATATTAAAAGAATCCTGCAAAAAATATGCATCATTATTTACCTAAAATCTATTCAAAAAGAAAAGCCATTTTAAATTATAATCTTTCTCTATTACAGTTTTTACTGTATATCTGACCAAATAAATTAATTCTTGGTTAACATGAGACAAACAATTAAAAAATAAAATAAAACTTACTGACCCCAAACTTTTGAACAGTAGTGGAAGTATATTACATTTATAAAGTGTAATATTCAATACATAACATGTCCCTTTCATTTATATTATGTATTAAATGCATTTAATTATGCTGCTATGCAGGTGAGTGTGGCTATTGGTTGTGCCACTCGTGATCGCATGGTTTCATTCGCCAGCACTTTTGCCGCCTTCTTTGCTCGTGCCTATGACCACATCCGTATGGCAGCGATCTCCCAGTCTAACGTCAACCTGGTCGGCTCTCACTGTGGCGTTTCCATTGGTAAGGCATTGTGATGTGAAGTACATGTATTCTTGCCATTTATCTGGACTTAATTCACAGTCAAGTCTTTTCTTCTATCTAAAATATCATCTCCTTTTTCTTTTAATGGAAAAATTTCCTAACTTTAAACTCTGTCCAGGTGAGGATGGCCCCTCGCAGATGGCACTGGAGGATCTCGCAATGTTCCGTGCCATTCCAACATGCACAGTGTTTTACCCTAGTGATGGAGTATCTACCGAGAGAGCCGTGGAACTTGCAGCCAATACAAAGGTATGGTTTGTGGTTTACACTAAATGGTCGAAGTACAGTCATTTATTATTTTGGCACCTGAAAGTTAATCTGTTGTTCTTTGGCTCAGTGTTCATGCTATTTTCTGCTTTCAGGGTATCTGTTTCATCCGCACCAGTCGACCTGACACTGCAGTCCTCTATGATGCTGAAGAGAAATTTGAAATTGGAAAAGCCAAAGTGAGAATAAAACATTGGACCAGAGCACACTTTAAATTTGGAAACTATAAATAACTTAAGTTTCATACTACAGCAAGGAAGGCGAAAGTTATCAGTCATGCTGAAACATGTCAGTTCATTGTAATCTGTTGAGTAATGCAGTGAGCAAATGAGGCCTCCTTTTAGGCAGCTAAAAACTGTCTGGTTCACAAAGGTTTTACTAACAATTCTTTTTTGGTCCTGTAGGTGGTGCGGCAGTCCAACAAAGATCAGGTGACGGTTATTGGAGCTGGTGTAACACTGCATGAGGCTCTGACAGCATATGAGCAACTAGCCAAAGAAGGTTTGTACAGCGCCTACTGGCCATAATAGGACATTACATCAGTCATTAACAGTACCTCAGATTCATTTTATAGAATCAAAACTAAACTTTGTAATGTAAGTTTAGTTAACTTGTATTATGTTTATATTTTGTTATCAAAGCACATTGTTTGCTTTTTCTCATATTTCAAAGCTGTTGAGCTCAAATGTCTTAAATGTGAAAACTCTGCTTAGGAGGCTCTCAACCGGAACATTTCAGACTCCTAATTCCACCTTCTGACCTTTTAGACCAGTAATTAACACCTATATTAGTTATATATCTATCACCTATATCTATAGCTATCGCCTATATCAGATAGCTGATGGGATAGGATGAATGTCACAAAAAATAAGTTGAATGAATTTTTGAAAATGTAAGTAGACATACATCAGTTAAACGTATCTCTGAATAAAAATGTGAAATATCACTAGAATGTAATATAGAATTTTTGCATTAATATTAAATGTTTTTTGTTGTTGTTAATTGTATGACTTGTTCTCGCCATGAACATAGCCATGCTGCTGACAAAAAAACAAACAGTATATTATCTATTTGCCAGGTGTGAACATTCGTATTATCGATCCATTCACCATTAAGCCCCTGGATGCCTCTACTATTGTGGCAAGTGCTCGTGCCACAGGAGGAAGGGTGATAACTGTAGAGGACCACTACAAAGAGGGTGAGCTGCCTGTTTTTTTATTTATTATTATTATTGAAAACCCATTAAG
Organism: Siphateles boraxobius; assembly: GCF_051911475.1. NCBI lineage: Eukaryota > Metazoa > Chordata > Actinopteri > Cypriniformes > Leuciscidae > Siphateles > Siphateles boraxobius. The sequence goes on along the minus strand of NW_027509195.1, from coordinate 8,621,210 downwards.
ATCAGAACCCCTTTGTTACTTTCTTAGTTTCTCCCAATGCTGAGAGGTATTTTATGTTGGTTCCTATGCTCTCATTGTAGGTGGTCTGGGCGAGGCTGTCCTGTCTGCAGTGGGTGAAGAGCCTGGCATTGTGGTGCACCGGCTGGCAGTGAGCCATGTTCCCCGGAGCGGCAAACCGCAGGAGCTTCTGGACATGTTTGGTATCAGTGCCAAATGTATCGTTGCTGCCGTCAAGCGTACCTTCGCCAACTAAAAACTCTTTGAACCACTCTGAACTTCACCCTTCTTTCTCAATTCCTAACCCAGACCCTAGAGACAAGCTCACCATCCGTATCATTCCAGAAGCTCACGGCTTGCAGATATACCCAACTTTATAGTGCGTGGAAATTCTCTAACTTGTGCACTATAGTCAAGAGTGTCATCCATAGCTCTGAAATGCTTCTTGAAATCTTTAATACTGCATTATTAGTGGTTTTTAAAGGTTTGTAAGTTTATCAGAGTGTACCCTTTGATTAAATCAGTGCGTTCCAGCTGAACATCATTTAAAAAAAAAAAAGAACATTTAACCTGTAATTTGTCATTTCTAGCTTTTAACAGTTTACTTCCTGTAATTATTTACAAACCAGTGTCCTGAAAACCGAAATGAATTTGAATTTGGTGCTTGAAGGTGCTTTCAGGGAGTAATAAAGTATGACTTTTTTTTTCTTTTACTGCTGTTGCATAAACTACTGGACAACCCAGTTTTGGAAAGTTGGTATACTAATGGTTTGGTTTTGGTGACTTGATGAAATGTATCATGTTAACGAGACAACCTCACTGTTGTTGCTTGTTTGAACCTGTAGTTTTCACAGAGTTTGATGTAATGTGTTAATAAATTTGACTGTCCAGCTAACCTGCCTATTTGCTTCTTGGTATAGCTGTATTTTCCGAGTTCGTTTATACACGAATTCCTGTATCTGTTTTCATTGGTGTTTGGTATTCATGGTTGGTTTCAAAAGGTAGATTTGTCCAAGAAATAACGAAGAACAAAACGTGCAGAACAACCGTGTACAGAAAATTATTTTTTACTTGAACACAAATATGGGAGGTACATGACACCATTGACTTATTTCAACAAATTTCAGAAATATATGAAATGCAGATCATTTCCCGTACTTCCGACTTGAGTGTACGTGGGGTGACGTCAGGGAATCAATTTTGAATCTGTCAAGCGAGATTTTTTTATTCGACACCCTTCATGAAGTCCAAGAACTCTGTTGGTATTAAAAGTAACCATGTCAGTTGTCGAAATGGATCGTTTTCGAGTAAATATTCATAAATGTACCATTTTGGGGGGTCAAATGTTTTACCGTCGTAATCGATCTTGCCGTCGTTGTTCTTGTCTCCGTCCTTCATGAGTTCCTCGATGTCGTCCTCAGTGATGGCCTCACCTGTCGACTCCAGCATGTTCTTCAGCTCGTCTAAATCAATGTAACCATCTCCATTCCTCAAAGAAACAATGATAAAACATATTTATTATGTTGCTTTTAGATGCTAATATGATGTACAGTAATACACTTTATGCTTTGGGTTAAAATGCAGATCATACTTATCAAACATGCGAAAGACCTCAGCCAGCTCCTCTTCTGTTTTTCCTTTGCTCTCCTCTTTCATACAGCGCACCATCATCACCAAGAACTCATCGAAGTCAACTGTCCCGCTTCCTACAAAGCATAGAGACCACTTAATGAAATCCCAAGTTCAATCAACAACACATGACTGATATCTTAACCTAATATCCGACATACCATCCTCATCTACTTCATCTACCATTTCCTGCAGCTCTTCTTGACTTGGGTTCTGGCCCAGCATCCTCATCACCTTCCCCAACTCCTTAGTGCTAATGCAGCCATCCTCAGCACCCTGCACGAAGATGTCGAACGCAGCGCGAAACTCTGCCAGGTACAGTCAGATAGCAGCGCAAAAGTCACACGTCAACAACACTCTGTTGCAATGATATGTTCAAACTAACAGATTAGAATGAGAAACTTACCATTTTTCTGCTCTTCTGTCAAGTTCTCCACCTATTAGGTGTAAGAGAAAAAGTTCAAAACTTTGCTCCAGTTGACTTTGAACTAAAAATAAAATCTGTTGTAAGACTATATACCATGCATGGTGTTCGTCAAAGACTGACCAAGGTCTATTCTTCACAGGAATGACAGCTGTCACTCGTTTAATGGTCCTCAGACACCAGACACCATCTGCCTCATTGTTAAATGCTTTAGCCTCAGTGCCTATGACCATTCGATATTTCACCAGCTATTGTGGGAAATGCCAAACCTAAACTTTCCAATTGTTTTGTTGTGTTCATTTATTGAACAAATTCATATTGATAGTGTGTTCTGTGCCATTAGGCTATATACCCTTAAAAGGGCACCAAATTTCCACAGTCCCATCTACATTTATTGATTTAACCTTGAGTGCTAACTAGGCGATAGTGCACTGATTGATTTCTCTGACAGATTATTAGTTATAATACTGAAGTATGTCATTTACAGGAAGGAAATGTTCAAGGACAGGTTAACTGTCAAATTAACAATTATTAATTTATCATTTAGCTGAAGCTTTCCTACAAAAACAAAAAAACAAAACAAATGGGACTCTTTATTACATGCCCACTCTCCTTTCAGGCAGCCTGAGGTGTAATTAAATGCTGAAAATTATTGCATTCCTAACTTACCGCTGCTTTATATACATCATCCATGGCTGTCCTAGATTAGTGGTTTTCTTTGTGAAATTGTCTGTAAACTCCTTACAGGTAATCCAGCACTGATGCCCTGTCACCCAGCGTTCGTCTCTTAACGGCAGACACAGGACGAAGAGTGCCGGGGCCACCTGCCTTGGCCTTTATGGCTGGAATGGATGGCTCAGAAAAGACAAAAGCTTTTGTCACTCCCCTTCCCTATCTAAGAGAGCTAGGGAAGGGTCGAAAAGGAAAGGGAGCGAGGCAGAAAGGGGTTAGGGATGGTATGGGCTATTAATAGAGGAGGAATGTCAGAGACAACAGGCAGGAGAACTCCAGTTATGACAATAAGTCCTTGGCACTGTTCTCCCTGGCAGCCTTTGCAACAACCCCATATCAAGTTCTAAACTTATCCACCGGTCCACCTGCATTTGCCAATCATTGTTGAGAAGCAAGAACTCCTTTCTTGTGGCAGGCACTGGTCCTATGCATGCGTGGAAATGACTATAATCAAAGAGGCCAATTAAACTTCTTATAATTAAATCTTAACCAATGTTTGGGTTTGTTAAAGGTGTGGATCCTTTAAAGAGCTGAACATTAATATTGTCCTTCCAAAGTTTGTCATTTGCCAAAGAACCACATTAAAATTTGAGACCTGGATAACTAAAAAGTTATAGAAATATAAAAAAATCAGGCCACTAATTTAGTGCATTTGAGACATGGATCATGTTGCTCTTTGTACGGTCAGTTGGTCAGACGTTCTTGCTTCCATTGAAGCTTCAGTTGCACTTTAGATCACCTCAAATCATGCTGGAGAACATGATCCTCAGATTTTACACAAACTTGTGGAGTTCATGAATTTCAGTTTTTAAATCACTCATATTTTAGTGTCTAATGTAATTTGCAGTAATAATTTTTGTTTTGAATTTCTTAAATTAATTTTCTCTTGCCCATTGTAGATAAAAGGAATATGTTTTTGACTGAAGTAACCATTTTAAATGCAATTCTGAATGAAAGATTAAAGAAAACATCTAATTACTCAAGTCCTAAGGTTAGTGATCTATAAACAGCTGCTTCACTGTGGCATCCCTCCACCACAAGTCCACCTTTATTTCTATTATTAAATCCAGAGAAGGGAACCCAGTACTCAAGTCACATCTTGTGCCTGAGCTGCTTAAAAACATATGAACTTATTTTGTGAATTGTTACATCAGTCCGTCTGTTTCTTTTCTTTCTCTTCTTTCTTTACAAATCAATCAATCTTTGATGTCAAAATGAGACAGCGTCAGTGTCATATTAGGCCACAGGGCAAGCAGCATGAACGCATCAAGCATAGATTAATGGCTCCTGAGATGACATCACTATGATATGTTATGCTATTCTGGATTCCTCTGGCCTAAATAAAGAACCACCAACTAGCCATGAACCTTCCCTTAAAAGACTCTCAAAGTAGAAGATTACAAAGTACATCACATACAATTAATTCACAAATAGTATAATTTCAAAAGAAGAATAAAAAGCTTAATCTGGGCTCATTTAGCCATCACAGTTTACAAACTTTTGCTGTGTTTGGGGAAGCTCTTCTTGCTTTTCATTTGGGAATTCTAGCTGATGATCATCTAGCTGTTGGATTTCTCTCTTTCTTTGCCCAGCAGTTCTTTTTTTCCACGGCCAGCATACACAGACCTCAGCCACCTCATCCTGAGAACATGTAACAGCTGAGACACTGAGCTGGTTCAGAAGGTGTGTGTGGGACAGTGAGGACAGAGGAGTTGGACAGGTCAGCAGAACACACACTAGTGACTAGGAAAAGACATTTGTACGAGGAGTAGCAGTCTGGCAAAGTGGTTTTGCCAGATAGCGTAAAATTACAGATACTGTCTCACTCTAGTCACTGTTTGTTTGAGCAGTAATACAGGGTCATCCATTCAAAATGGTACTTACAGAAGCAGAGATTCAGGGAACTTGGTTCTATTGGGTTCTATTTTAGAAAAAGACATTTTGTGACAGATTTCCTCCAAGTTGTTTTAAAAAGTTGCTTTTAAAGCAACATGCATTAAAATGAATTAAATAAAAACAAATAATATTCTATAATATTAGTGGATATATATATATATATATATATATATATATATATATATATATATATATATACTACCCTGTTTGGAGTCAATGACTGGATCATTATTGCAGTGATTATTATGTTTCTAGCATGTTATATGTTTGGCAACAGTTCTTGTAACCCTAAATGATGGAGTGTGCAGCTTTTCATTTCTTAAACAACCATGTAGGAAGACACATCATTGCCATATTCCAGGAAGAAAAAGCCCAGATTCATCAGGCTCAAACTGAAATAATGGTTTGGAGGGAGCATAAAGAATCATTTTCACACATGAAATGTCACTTATGAGTCCAGACCTTAAATTCATTGAAAGTCTTTGGAATGTGCTGGAGGAGACTTTACAGAGTGCTGGACTCTTGCATTGTCAAAACAAGATCAATTGATGCACCTCTTGATGGAAATGACATCACAACATTTATTTCCATCAAGAGGCGCATCAATGATCCAGTCATAGACTTTTAAGGATTTACCTGTTTAAATCCAAACAGCGACTTTTTGCGTGCGTGTGTGTAACAAAATTTTAATTTTATGAACATTTTATTTAAAAACAAAATGTATGTTTGTTTTTGTTAATAGAATAAAATTATTAAAAAATCTGATTAAAAAAAAAACTCAAAAAGGGTATGATGAAGATGTCTCGAGTTGTGCACAAAAAAATATGCTTCCTATGTCAACATACAGAGTTGTTGCCGTCTTGTGGCCTGTGTTGTCTGAGCAAATTTAAACAGAGTCCCAAGGGAGTATCTCGCTCTACAGTGATACTTTATGGAGTAAATGTAAATGCAAACAATCTCTCCCTACACAATGTGACCCTGAGAGCCTGTCTATTTGTATGTGTGTGTGAGACCCTCGTCCAACCTTAACTTTTTTAAACATCCTTTTGTCCTCCTCAATAGTTTTAAATTTCTCAAATATCTGATTTCACACTAATGATTGAAATTAAAAAGATACTGTGTACAGAAATTTTATTCAAAAAAAATATTTCAACACTGACGCCACACTAAAAATCTACAAATGTCATTGCATTAAAGCCGGCGGCATTTATTTTAAAGAAAGCCCAAGGAATGCTGTCGACTTATCAAATGCCGTGACATTCAGACATTTTAAATGTGACTTAGCCACTGTATAAATATAAGCCTATAATCTCCATAAACAAAAGGAGTGTGTAGCTGTATGCTTTGAGAGCACATTGCATTTGTTTGTATGCCTGTCTGCCTCCATGTGTTTGTTTTATGAGTTAGCGAACCATGTCTTTCTCTTTTGGCAAGGTCTTTTTCTTTTTCTTACATACGTGCTAATGGAAGAGTGCCAGGCAGGAACATGTTGAGGACGAGACATGGAGCCGGACAGAGATCTATCTACAGGTCATTCAGGCTGCTCTCTCCCTGCCCTCTTGTTTGGATAACTCTCTCATTTGTCCATCTCAAGTGCTACAAGGTGTGAACACTGTGTCATTGTGGCATGACGTGACTGACACTGACCATCTTCTTCCTGCATATCTCTCTCTCTCTCGCTCTCTCTCTCTCTCTCTCTCTCTCTCTCTCTGTCTCAACTCTAGTGTTTTTTGGCACAACCGGTGACTTTATAAGGAGGGGGTTGATATTTTTGTGAACTCCTGGCAATGAAGGTCCTTGTACACGTCTAACCACGTACTGTGATCTCCTCCCTGTTTTCTCCTCCTCCTCCTCCCTCTCACTGCTGACTAAGAGAGAATTTAAGAGGGCAGCTTGAGGTGAGTCTGCAGGTACACGGCGAGCATCTGAACAGATCGGATCAGAACCATGCAGGCTCTTTTGGTCTTCTACTTGTGCTTGGGAGTTTTAGCTGTGGACGGAGAAGCGCTGAAGAATGATCTGGATTCAATCATCGCATTGTTACCTGAGACTGAAGTTTCATCCTCACAGCATCAACAGTTGGATTCTTCTTCAGCATCAAGTGAGTAGAGCAATAATTATAGTAATTATGATTTCAAGAGCAGTGGCACACGATGGAATCTCAGGACTGGTCAGACAAGACTATTGTAAATAGCTTATGGTGTCTGTTATATTTATTCTTGTTTAAAGTAGTTTATTTAACTAGGATAAAACTCATTGAAATCTCTTTAAAAAGAGAAAATACAATAACAATTAACATACTTTACATCTTACAAATCAGTTAAAGAGAATCAAAAGATATTTTGAGAGAAATAAAATGAATTGAGGTAAAAGCAACGTCCTTTACAAAAATGTTTTGATAGAGTGTATCTGCTCCAAAACAAAATCTCTCAAAACATTTTGAAAACACGTGTGTGTGTCTGCATCTTGAGTGGCCTTTTAAAGTACTTGAACATTTAATGACACTTCATTTAAAATGGATCAATTATATTGTATTAGATAACAATTATGGCTTTTCTCTGAGCTAACTTCACTTTTCTGGGCCATTTTTACAATAATGTGGTCTCAAGGTGATTTTAGTGGACGTATGAAATTCTCCTCAAGTTCACTCAGGTGTCCTAGCAGAGTAACCACAGGTGTAGTTCACGTTATCACGTGAACTATGAATAACCCACTAACATTTTACAACCTAAAAGAGTATAAACAATATTTCGCTTTATTTTGAACATAGTTCTATTGTTTCCACTTTTAAAGTCCCTTATGCTCACCAAGGCTGCATTCATTTGATCAAAAATACAGTACAAACAATAATCTAATGAAATATGAATACAATTTAAAATAACTGTTTTCTATTTGAATATATTTTATAAATGTAATTTATTTCTGTGATGCAAAGATGAATTTTCAGCATCATTACTCCAGTCTTCAGAGTCACATGGTCCTTCAGAAATCATTTTAATATACTGATTTCGTATTAATATCAGTTTAAAACAGCTGTGCTTTTGTGGAAACTATCATCTATTTTTTCGGGATTCTTTGAAGAATAGAAAGTTAAAAAGAACAGCATTTATTTGAAAAAATGTTTTACAGTGTAAATGTATTTACTATCATTGATCAATTTAGTACATCCTTGCTGAATTAAAGTATCATGGCTGGATTTGCAGGTGAAAGGAGAGCCAATCAAGCACAAAGAACGGGGCAATCGAGCGACACTTCCACAGATACACAGGTGAGACTGTATTTCTGCAGTCAAAATGTCACTATCCTGGTTTCTTACATCAAACAGTGTGATGAAAAAAATAGAAAACAGTAAATATTGAATCCATGGCCATACTTGTGTCCCATAGTATTGCCTGTTTGCTTCACAAGCTGCTACTGTTGTTACAGTGGAACAAGTATGTGTATTCTGGCAGTCCAAGATAGAATAACCATACCATAAATACTAATTATAAGTCTTTTTGCTTCCTGTCTTAATGCTCAACCTCTCATTTTCCACCTCCTTTATTCCCGTCTGTGCTATTTGTCCACTATATTTAGTTTGTTTAGTTTGTTCAGCGTGTTTCTGGTCATTCCTGTGACACTAATGGGCTCAATTCCTGCCGTGTTCCCTCTGTGTGTCCCAGCAGTCAGTTATGGGGCGAACCGAGGCCGTGTGGGTGGAGCTCAATGCTGTGTTGGAGAGATGGGGTGGCACAGCAGGGAAACTAAACACATTCTTGAGGGAACTCAAAGAAGAGAAAAAACGCCTCATGGATCAAGGAGAAGAGCAGAAAGCAAAGAAAAAGAAAAAGGAGGAGGATGAAGAAGAAGAAGAGGAAGATGAAGAAGAAGAAGAGGAGGAGGAGGAGGAGGAAGAAGAAGAGGAGGAGGAGGAGGAAGAAAATGAGGAAGAGGGAAAGGAAGAAGAAGAAGCCGAAGAGGAGGAGAATGATGCTTCTAACAGCACCCTGACCCGAGATGGTTTCATAGACTCATTACCAGAAGGCTGCCAATTGGAAGGAACTAGAATATCCTGCAAGCAGATTGGCTTCTCCCACCTGCCCATCATCACGAACCTGGAAGTCACCATACTTGAACTTCCTGGTAAGGTCTGGATAGGCTGAAAGATCCGACATAAGTATATGGATCTCCGAGACACTCTATAATTTATCTCGGTTATGTCTTGTAATAAGCCCAAGCCATTCAGCGTTTTAACCAATGTGCTGTCTTACAGGGAATAACTTAACAAGAATTCCTTCCTGTGGTTTTTCCGGACTGCCAAATCTCGAAGTGCTTGACCTAAGTTTGAACATGCTGGACGACTCCTCTTTCAACCTAAGTCTCTTTATGGTACTGGCATTTCTTCATCCCTTTAATTACACCAGTTATACATCTATAGTCTATAAAGTACTGTACATGTCTACATTAAATCTAAAAAAGTTCCATCTTAGTCAGGATTTTTAAGAACATAGAAATTAAAAGAAGAAAGTTTCAAATTATAACTGCTAAATTTAGTTCCGGCAAAGATAAGTCCGGATTTCCTTCTGGGAGACCTTGAGAAGTGACCAAACACACCACTCCCAAAGCAAACCCAGCACCATGAAAATAGGAACTCTGACCAATGGAAAATGCCACTGTCTTCTTTGGACTGTCTATGCAATGTCAGTGAAATTAGCATGAAGAGTAAATGTTCTTTGAGGAGTGAAATAAGTGCACAATTTATGTCTATTTATGACATTCCACGTATGAAAAAAAAATATAAGTCCAGTAGTCCGGGACAGCAGGGTTTGAAATACATGTCTTAACATTAAAATAATTTAACCAACATGCAAAATTGAGGCTTTTCATTTGGTGGTAGGCACAGTGGAAACTATTCCTTACGCCCAAAGCACACAGGATTAAACAACTGCCTCCCAAGTTGAAAAGAGTGTTTTCTTCTGCTTTTTTAACAGAATCTGACAAATCTGAAAAGTCTGAAACTTGACGGCAATGAACTTACAACAATTCCACGCTTGCCATCTTCTTTGGAGAATCTAAAGATAAACAGCAATCAAATAAACCAACTGGCTTCACACAGCTTCAAAGGTTTGCGCTGTTTTCATGCCAGCTGCACAAACGAGTGTTTATACATGGCTTTGTTATGTATTTATGTGAGTTTAGATTTAGAAAGATTATTATAAGGAAAGTCAGAGTTCTTTAGTCATTTTTCCTGACTAAAAAAATGTACAGATAAAGAACTGATTAGTACTTTAAGATAATGTTTACATTTTAAAAAAGTTTTATTGTATATGCAGCGAGTGGTTGAGATCGCATGACCAGCCGAATATTAGCCTACTTGCTTTATCGTAGTAACTGTCACTAATTACTGGACAGTTTTACTTTTTTTAATGACATTTTTTAATGAGTCTATGAACTTTTATTTTGACAGGTTGTACTAAACTCCTATGAGTTTCAGTCAAGAGTGTATTTAACAATGATTCTTTTAAATAAAATTATGAAATGCTCATTTATTTCTCTCAGAGCAGCCCTGGATATGTTCATGTGTTCACGTCCTCATATAGTGAGTGAGACGGCAGACGCTTTAAACACCATGATATACCTCAATTAGACTGTTAATAGGTCATTAGTGCAATAATTCTATTTTTAACAACTGAACGCTTATGCTTTTGTGCGTGAGGTTACATCCTTACCACCAGGTGTCAGAATAAGTCTAGGACAGCTCAAAATACACAACAATTACTGATACACCTTTAACTGTAATAACTAGTAAGATTTTATATTTTGTAGGCTTGACTAACCTGCAAGTCTTAGAACTGACAGGAAACATCCTCTATGAGGGCAGTATTTCACCCTGGGCTTTCAAACCACTCAAGGCACTTAAGTATTTACGATTGGATAAAAACAGATTCAGTTCCATTCCAGCGGGATTACCCCCATCTTTAGAGGTCAGTTCTGTATTCCAGTCAATGTTTCAGTCACTTGTTTCTCTGTATAAATTGTTGCTTTTTGTATTTTGATATGTCTTGGTGTATTTGCAGGACTTAAGGTTGCAGGAAAATCAAATAGTGGAGGTGCACGACAGGCTTCTGGATAAGTGTGTCAACCTGAAGGTGTTGGATCTCAGTCACAACCTCCTGAAAGAGAACAGCATCTACCCTGAGGCTTGGATCAACCTGCCGTGAGTCTCACATGCACATTCTTATACTTTATTAATACACATTATAGGTATATGTTTATTGCTTGAGGAATGGCAACCTGCTTCAACATATATATATATATATATATATATATATATATATATATATATATATATATATATATATATATATATATATTAAGATTATTATAGAACATTTTTTATAAGACATAAATTTAATATAAATTGTCAAAATTAATTAAATTGATTGAATTGTTTCTAAATAAAAATCTATATCTATATATACAGTGGGGTCCGGTGCAAGTTTTATCATAAATATTAAAAACATACATCTATATTTTCATATTCTTATATAAAAAATGTTATATAATATATTCAAATATTTTTAAATGTATATAAATAATCTTTTTTATTTTATTTGATCAAATGTATTTAAATTATATTTAAATATTTATTTATTTATTTTATTTACTTGATGTGTGTGTATATAGACTGGGATCCATTAGGTCATTATCCTGGTTAGCCACTAGATGGTGCACAAAAGACACCCTTACCCATCTAACCCATCCTTTGAATGTGTTTTGGTAAAACACAATTACTGTGTGTTCGTCATCATCAGAATCATTTGAAGGAGGGTGATAATATATTCTGGCCTGCTGTCAGCCTGCATCTGCCTCATAGTTTTGATTCGACCAGAGTAGATGTGCTTCCCCAAGGTCTCGCATCACTCATCCTCAGGAGCATGTTATACAGGAGGCAGAAGTGACAGAGAGTTCATTCATCACTCACTCTTCTCTTTGCCCTGTCAAACACGCTGAGAGATGGGGTTAAGTTAGATGCTTACCATGTCCCTGCTGTTAGGAAATCCAAATTTAATTCCATGAGTAAAAAGACTTGAAGATGTTTAGGATCGTATATGGAAAATGACTATGGTCAATTTTGCAATTAAGCCTAAACTCACTCATGGACAACAGTTTGCACTTGTATTGCGGTGAATGCAGATGTTTGGCTGGCCGCTGATCAGCCAAATGGTGCGGTTTACAGCACTGGTTATGGCTTGGCTGTGTGACAGTGAATGTGTGGGGTATGATTCATACAGTGGTGACCTTGATGCTGAAGCATTCCTGCAGAGAGATATTTTATAGATTTCTATGAGTTGCCAGAGTACAGATACAAGGTTATCACTCTAAAACAGCCATTCTTCTGCTGAAAGCTAGAAAAAGAAAAGATGCAACAGTAATCAGTACTTTATACTGTAAAGAGACTTTCAAAGTTCATCCAAAAATAAAAAAATCTCTCATTTACTTGTTTCATACCTGTATGACCTTATTTTTTCTTTGGAAAACAAGGAAGATATATAAAAAAAAATGTATATGCTGGTTGCTATTTGCCATGCAATTACAATGAATGTGAACTGGAGGTTTCAAGCTTCTAAAAGGACACAAAAGCACCATAACATTATCATAAAAGTAGCCTATGCGACTCTTATTCAAAGTCTTCTGGAGTCATACAATATACTTATGCAAGAAACAGACCAAAGTGTCAGCTTGCGTTAAAATAAGACCGTTCATTACAATTTTCTCTGCTTTATAAGCTTTTATCTTTTCCCTCCCCTCCATTCCCGCTCTCACACTGATTCTCATACCGTCAGCAAATCATACTAATACATTATTCATCTCTAACATCTTTAACTCATTTTCTTTTCTTACGAATTGCAAATCTTTTTGAAACAGTGCCATTCTTTCTTTCTTTTTTTCACTCTCATCAGCATCTGCATTTCTAAGGAAAGCGGACATTATCACTGGAACTGTTGCCATGCATGATGCACTGTTTGCTTTCCAGAGCTGCTTTTTTAAGGTAACCTGTGATTAGCTGCAGTGAGCGTAAGAAAGCTGTGATCAGCCATCAGCTCAACTTTACAGCCTCTTTAGTTCAAAAATGATGTCACAGTGACATAGTGTGTGTGTGTGTGTGTGTGTGTGCGTGCGTGCGTGCGTGTGCGCGCATGCGTGCGTACGTTCGTGTGTGTGTGCGCGTGCATTCATGTGTGTGAGCCTCTGATCTGCAGCACCATACTATTATCTGGGCACAAATATGTGAACCTCCCCGAGTTAAGGCAGGTCTTTTACTGTCTACTTTAATTTCTTCAGCCTTTATGAGTGGCTGTCAGCCTAAATAATGTCCATTTTGGCACCATGGACCCAGTCTAAATACTGCTGTAAATCTCAGCTCCATCAACACATCTTAATAACTCCATTTCTCAAACTTTTACACACATAGCAACCCAGCCACATACAGTATATACACATATAGCCATGACAATATTTTCCTGAAGCTTCTTTGTGATCTGTCATTTCCAGCTGTGATCAGAGATTTTCGTCATCAGAAAGATTATGGGGGGTTCTGTGCCAGAATTGCTATCGAAATGATTGAGAATGCTATCAACTAGCTATTACAGACCTCCTACATATAAACAAATTGCCCAATTTAATTCCTGAATTTGAATTGAATTGCAAACAGGATGCAGAAATTCAATTTAAATTTAAATGTAAGAAAGCAGAATTTAAATGAACTGAAATCCAAAGAAATTCAATTTTATATATATATATATATTTTTTTTTTTTACTAGAAAAGCAGTTTAAAGTTCTTGAAGGTTTAAAGACTTCCGAGAAAGACAATGGACAATAGATAAATAGATAAAAATTAGCATTTGGTTTACATTTCATCATATTTTCATTTATTGTATAAATATTTAGTTAACTTGTAGATGAGGGTACCAAAATGAATTGCAATTCAGTAGATTCCTTTTCCTGTCATTTGATTACAAATTCCAATTCAGTGAAGTTGATGGCTCCTGAATGAGAAATTCCGATTTCCCTCATTTTTAAATCACCTTGGATAAAAGCCCCTGATAAACGCTTAAAAGTTCACCCAAAAAATGAAAATTGTCAGCAGTCATATCATTCCAAACCCATAAAACTTGTTTCTGTTTGAAACACATATTAAAATAAACCTGAGAGATTTCTGTTTCTCCATTGAAAGTCCATGCTAGCAAAACTTTAAAGATCAAAAAAGGCCATAAAAACATCGTAAAACTAATCCATATGAACGGAGCAGTTTATTCTAAATCCTAAAAAGAGAAACAACCGCTTCATATGATGAACAGATTTAATTTAGGCTTATAAACCATGATCAGCAAGCATTCCTAGAAGCGTGTCTTGTGTGACGCACAAGAAACAGTGAGGTTTGTTCTGGTGTGTGATGCTTGCAAGTTTAAGGTTCCGTGTTTACCATATTTGATGTATGTGCGTTATTCATGAAAAGTCAAATGATAAAGTTAAATAAACCCCTAAATTATCATAAAATGCAATCATATCTCTTAACAAGATTTGGATTAAACTGCTTGATTCATATGGCTTAGTTTTACAATCCATTAATGGCCTTTTTGGATCTTCAATTTTTTTGTTGCATGGACTTTCAATTGAGGGACAGAAACCGCTCAGGTTTCATTAAAAACATCTTAATTTGTGTTTCAAAGATGAATGAAAGTCTTACGGGTTTGAAATGACATGAGTAAATGATCCTTTTTGGGTGAATTAACCCTTTAAACATTGTATGTGTGTATCCTCATCTCCTTGAGCCCTGTCCTTCTCTTTTAAAGAAGTGCCAGGTCTATAAAATCCAATTACTGTTTTTAATTTCACTTAACAAACTTCATGGTTTATTTCTCTGAGCTGAGTTGTTAATGGGAGTCACACGTTTCTTTAAAAGTGACAAAACTTCAATACGCAGCCAGATGTCATGGGAATCTGTTCAACTTGGGGATAAACGACCACGGTGCTTTGAGTGTGTTTATATGCTGGTGTGTTTAAATAGGTGCACAATGTTTTTTTCTGCGTGCATTGACACAACAGGCCCCCTGTCATCTGCAGGGTTGTTTTGGTTAACGGGGTGAAGAAAAGGGTATGCTGGGAGTGGGATCCTCTGCAGGCCAATGACCGGAGACTGAGGGTTTTGATGGATGAGTTGATGCGCTAGCTGGACCGAGCTTACGGGAATGAGGCAGGGGGGGTGAAACAGAGGACACGCGCTGCTTGTTTTCTCACAGGGAGACAAAAACGCAAGTTAGTGCAGTTTCAACAAGACATGCACATTCTTATTTCATAATGAGTTATATAAAGTATCTCTGCCTGAGGAGACAACCAAGAGCCAGCGGTTCTGAAGGTGAGATACACACAAGTAGACGCCGTTCACTCTTTTATAGTGTGAAAAAAATATTCAAAACCTGTCTTCTGAATCTAAAAAAAAAAAGCATGAATTTGCAGAGCCACAGCTGGAGACAGTTATCCCATTGCCTGCTCTTGTTTGTTCAAATCATAGTGCCCGAAATGAAGAGGCTGAGTTTGGCTGAGGCTGGGTCTCCCGCATGATATAACAACATGAGATCTAACAAAATGTGCCTTGTCGTGACAGTGGTCTTCCTGTCCCGCGTGCCAGGTTACGTAAGGGCGGTTGTGCAACGTTTGCATCTGTGTGCCCGTGAACGTGGTGGCTGGCAGCCGTGCTCTTCTGCTTCTCATTACGGCAGTGCTCCCTGAGGATGCCCACCGTTATTGGCTTGTCGGTGGAGGAGATCTGTGTGGGAACAATAACACTACACAAATCTGACTAAGACATCAGAAGCCAATAATCCTGAAACTGTTTTACAATCTGAGGCTCTGTGTTCTTTAATTATGACCTTTTTTTTTTCTTTTTTTTATCCAAAATCTGTATTTATGGCAGTTTTGTCAGTTGGATGGTATCTGGTATTGTTCATGTTTAACGGCTTTTAGGATGGTATTTGATTTAGATATAGTTCATTGGCAGTTAAATGCTTTTTGTAATATAATTTAAAAATAAGCTAATAATATATAATCAATAATATAAAGAAAGTATGAGGATATAAAGAACAATACTTGACTGTTAGCTCATACTTAAATGTTTAAAATATATAAACACACAAAAGTGTGTCTGGCTGTAAATTATTGTGTTACTCCCTTGTGAACTGTTGCACACATGCATAATCAAACATTTATGGATTTATTTAACAACCCAACTGTTGATAAAAATCTCCTAAAGAGAGGGGAAATCCCCTTTGTTTCTTAGCATTTACATTTAGTAGTGGCAGTCTTGACCCACTTTGTGTCCTAGGACAATATTTTTAGATTTTCCAAAGTTTTAGATAATTTTTTTTACCTAAAATAATTATGCAAACTTAATTATGAATGAATGTTTTAGGGGATTTTTAAAATGTACAGGTTAGGTGATACCAATAATTGCTTTTTTTACTACAGCTTAACATAATGCCTCCGGGTTCTCACTGAAACTCTGTCAGCTACATTTACTGCCAGATATCCTGATTGATATTCAGTCTGCAACATCTAAAGTCTCATCTCTCATCTCAAGGTCAGATTCAGAGCTTGTTGGGTGAATGAAAACCACATGGAGGTCAGTGTAGCTTTTGATGTAATAATAACACTCGTTGCTATATGAGACCGTCCTCAGTGTGCTGCTGGACTGGGTAGCCGTCAGTGTTACAGAGGCAGAGGAAATGTGCTCCTGACTCCTGCTGAGGCTAACATTGTAAACTTACACCAGCTGCCTCCTGAACCCTCTCGAAAAACACAAAAGCCTCTCATACACTACCATTTCTTCAATACGTTCTCTCTCTAACTCACTCTATATCCTCCACTCCCACAATGCATATACTCGTTCTTGCTTCTCTACTGCCTTTGTGCCTCTACAGAACACACACACACACACACACACACACACACACACACACATACATTTAAATGCACTTAACCAAAGTTGATGCTCAGGCTTTTTTGGCTCTAGCTGTCTTGTGCTGGCTTAATGATCTGCCGTGGGGCCCGTTCTCCATGCAAACAGCCGAATACTTCACAAGCTCCCCCAGCACTTGAGAGAAACCCCCTAAATATGCTGCAACCAATGTACACTACCCAACACAAATACAAGTTGTAAAGACCAGCTTGAACAACCATGAATTCCTATGGTCCATAGGAAAGTATGGTCTTTCTGATGAAGTTGGTTGACTACTAGTGGTGGGGATTTTAATTCATCTCAAAGACTAATCTATTTTAAGGGTATTTTACACGACAACGATGTACTAAAAACAGACGACAACGTTTTCAAAATGATCCCTGTTCACATGAATCTGTGAAAATGTCTTAAAAGGCTGTATTATACATGCCAGACCAGTAGTTGGCGATGTCACTTTGTCAAGAAACACCCCACAAACATGTAATATGCATGTGTGAACATGCAATACGCATGCGCATGACATAAGCGTTTTCACAAATTTACGTTTTTATTGTTTACATGGAGACGGTATAGGCATAGTTTTAAAAACCTTGCACTTTGAATCCTGTCTTCCAAAGCTTGCATTTTCAGGCCTCCAAAATGCCGTTGTTGTGTAAATGAACGGCCAAAACGCATAAAAAGTTTCCCTTTTTCAGTTGAAAACAGTGTCGTGTAAACTTACTATCAGTCCTATCACCAAAAAAAATTCAGATTCATGTACTGAATGTGTCGATTGGTTCAGTGACCATTTATTCAGATTACATATTAAAGGTATAGCGGAGGATCTTTCCGAATTTTAGAGAAGACCCGCCCTCTCCATTTTTCTTATAAAAATGCACATGTGCCTATTAAACGTGTTGAGTGACCGATGACTCAAGACATGATATGCAATGGAGAAGTAGCTTGTTGCATTTGTGTAATAAATACTATGGTGAACACATTGTAATTATCGAAAATGAACACACAAGGTTTTAGAATATTTCAGCGTGATACCATTTACCATTTGGTCACAAGGCTACTTTAGACAAATTGAGATGTTTACCATGTCTACGCGGTGCATGACTTGTGCCAGGGCTAGCATCGCTAATCATAGCTTACATTAACTTTTACTAGCTGTGATTTTAAATGGATTTCTCCAAATAGCATGACAAACTTTACCTGTCTTGTAACGTTAGAATCTTCGTGACTGCGGCATCAGTGGGAAGCCCAACCTGTGCTTTTAGCGCACGCCAGCGTGTGAAATATTCACCCAAAATCACTCTGGTCTTGTTTCTATATTCTGCGGCCTTTCTCTTCTTATCATACACTTCGTATACATTTTTTCTCTTTCGACCCTCAGCCATTTTCAAAGGAATGGCTGAAACCGTAACTCATCACACATAATACACCTGAAAGTGCGGATGCGCAGAAGGGACGAGCACGTACGACGGCCTTACATAAACATATCACCAGAATGATTGACACTTAGGTGGACCAATAGTATAGGCTACCCACCCGGAAAAAGAAAATCCTCCGCTATACCTTTAAATATTACATATTTAACCATTTACATATTTATGGTTTTAGTTTTCGCTGTGGTATTGTAATTGGTATTGAGAATTGCGACATTTAATCGGTATCTACAATATTGGTTCCATAACAATCCTATTATATCATTATCATTCATGAAATAAAATTTTGGTCATATTGCCTGCCGCTAATACACTCCATGATGTAAAATCAAACCTCGGCCTGTCTGTTTCCTCAGGAAGCTGGAAGCTCTTGACCTGTCCCATAACCAGATGGCAGTGGTGCCCACAGATCTGCCCAGGGCCTTGCGCCAACTCTCCCTGCAGCACAATCACATTCACTCCATTCCTCCATACTCATTGAGTCACATCCGCCCAGGCTTACAGTCCCTACGCCTCTCCCACAACCTGTTAGAGGAGCATGGGGTGCTGGGGAAGTCATTTCGTGGCGTTTATCAAACACTGGTGGAGTTACTCATGGACAACAACAGGTTTGAGAGGGTACCCCACAATATGCGCCACTTCAAGAACCTCCAGCTACTGCGTCTAGACCATAACCGTATAAGGTATGTACACTTAAGCTGTTATCCTTACCTAGTGAGCTGCCTCACTGCCTACAGCCTACATATGCAGCATCTTAACTGTCATAAGCAGCGACTATCTTTATAGTCACTTATGAGATGCTGTGATTTCAGTTCACTCCAGTGGAGTCTGACGTTAGCATGTTACTAAACCAGTTGATACTCTATAAGCACAAAAACACAGCACACAAATATTGTCTGAAATATTTGTACATTTTTTTACGTACACTGTTATTCAAATGTTTTCAGTAGATGCTATTTTAAAATAAATAATACTTTTATTTAGCAAGGACGCATTTAATTGATCAGAAGTGAGAGTAAAGCCTCTTATATTGTTATATAAAAAATATTTATATTTCAAATAAATGCTGTGTCCATGCTAAATGCTTTTGTGACCTTTTTATCCATCATCAAGAATCCTAAAAAAATATAGCATGGTTTCCAAATAAATATTAAGCAACACAACTATTTTCAACACTGATAATAATAATAAGTCTTTCTTGAGAAGCAAATCAGCATATTAGAATGATTTCTGAATGATCATGTGACACAAGACTGGAGTTATGATGCTGAAAATTCAGCTTTGTCTTCACCAAGATTAAATTATATTTATAAAACATTAAAATAGTAAACAGTTAGGTAGTGCAATGTTGTGTATGGTCCAATCCAAAACACTTGACACAGGTACTGTAATATAAATACTTTAATCCACACAGAGACTCACATAGGAGAAAACAAGGACGATAATCGACAGAACAACTGAAACACAGGGCTATCTACAGGGAACAAACAAAGACAACTAAACTAGACACAAGTGAAACTCATTAGTAACTAAGGCAAGTAACAAGGGAATTAACAAGACCAAACTGAAAGGGAACACAGGCACATGAATAAAAAGACAAGAACACTGAACATAACCCTAATATACAATGCCGTCTTAAGAACATTTTCATTGAGCTCATTGTAATGCATTCTGGGATGCCTTATTTAAAAAAAGTATAAAATGCTAAGAACTGATGATACCTGATATGATTCAGGTATCATAGGACAGCATAATGTTTATAATATCTTTGCAAATGGAGCACAGCTTGAATGCCTTAAAATGCTAGATGTCTTAAAATGCTAAATGTAGCCTATTCAGGCTGCTACATACCCATGGATATGAATTTATGAAAACCCTCTCAGTTTATGAATTGATCTCATCTAAGTTTCTACTTTTTTAACAACTACTCAAAATTATTTTCAGAAATTATGTTTCTTATCTTTTTTAGTGTGTACTTTTGCTTTTCAGATTTTTAAGTTTAAATAAAGTTGTTGATATTTTGATTGCAAAACATTACAAAAATACTGATAAAAATATCTACATCCCTACAATTAACCATTTGATAGTGAATCATACGTATGGCTTTGTGTTTTCAGCTCTGTCCCAGTGAAATCGATCTGTAAGGTTAAGAGGACGGAGGAATCACACCTGTCAACTGTCCATTTAGAGTACAACTACATCAATGTGAAGAAAATCCCTCAAGCTGCTTTCTCCTGCATTCGGGACCCTAGCAAGATCATATTGGAGCCTCAAACACAGAGCTAGAGAAATCCCACAGAAACATCACCCTCTCACTTCACAGCCTCTCCTCTGCCCCACCTTTCAGTCACTCCCAGGTTATACTGTAAACACCATGGCCATTAGATCCATTAATAATGTGCATGCTTGCTCTTAAAATGCACATTTGGGTCATGTTCAGCAACTTGTAGCATAAAATACATGATTTTGTTTATTTTTGTATGTAATTAACATTCTTCTTGTAAGTTAATGTCACAAGCGGGTTCAGAAACTCCCTGGCTCAGACAGTTATTAATAGCTTTCGTTGACGATATTCATTTAAACTTCGGTGCATTTGCAATGATTTTATTATTTTATCACTTTATATTTATAATTTGATTGTATTATTTTATGTCTTCATATTCTGATGTGACATTAAAACAATTTCATGTATAATACTTTAATATTAATTCATTTATTAAAAAATTGTATTAAAACTCAAGACAGTGGGTGAATCTTTTCGAAACCCTCTATGTAATGCTAAATGTCATCAATTATCCCAATTTTGAAGTGTCTGACAGAAATGATGGAACCAGTTAACAGCTCAGTTAGGTACAGCTATACAGGTCCTTCTAAAAAAATTAGCATATTGTGATAAAGTTCATTATTTTCCATAATGTAATGATAAAAATTAAACTTTCATATATTTTAGATTCATTGCACACCAACTGAAATATTTCAGGTCTTTTATTGTTTTAATACTGATGATTTTGGCATACAGCTCATGAAAACCCAAAATTCCTGTCTTTTCCTGTCTTGAAAAATTAGCATATTTCATCCGACCAATAAAAGAAGTGTTTTTAATACAAAAAAAAAAGTAAACCTTCAAATAATTATGTTCAGTTATGCACACAATAGTCAATACTTGGTCGGGAATCCTTTTGCAGAAATGACTGCTTCAATGCGGCGTGGCATGGAGGCAATCAGCCTGTGGCACTGCTGAGGTGTTATGGAGGCCCAGGATGCTTCGATAGCGGCCTTAAGCTCATCCAGAGTGTTGCGTCTTGCGTCTCTCAACTTTCTCTTCACAATATCCCACAGATTCTCTATGGGGTTCAGGTCAGGAGAGTTGGCAGGCCAATTGAGCACAGTAATACCATGGTCAGTAAACCATTTACAAGTGGTTTTGGCACTGTGAGCAGGTGGCAGGTCGTGCTGAAAAATGAAATCTTCATCTCCATAAAGCTTTTCAGCAGATGGAAGCATGAAGTGCTCCAAAATCTCCTGATAGCTAGCTGCATTGGCCCTGCCCTTGATAAAACACAGTGGACCAACACCAGCAGCTGACATGGCACCCCAGACCATCACTGACTGTGGGTACTTGACACTGGACTTCAGGCATTTTGGCATTTCCTTCTCCCCAGTCTTCCTCCAGACTCTGGCACCTTGATTTCCGAATGACATGCAAAACTGAGCAACAGTCCAGTGCTGCTTCTCTGTAGCCCAGGTCAGGCGCTTCTGCCGCTGTTTCTGGTTCAAAAGTGGCTTGACCTGGGGAATGCGGCACCTGTAGCCCATTTCCTGCACACGCCTGTACACGGTGGCTCTGGATGTTTCTACTCCAGACTCAGTCCACTGCTTCCGCAGGTCCCCCAAGGTCTGGAATCGGTCCTTTTCCACAATCTTCCTCAGGGTCCGGTCACCTCTTCTCGTTGGGCAGCGTTTTTTTGCCACACTTTTTCCTTCCCACAGACTTCCCACTGAGGTGCCTTGATACAGCACTCTGGGAACAGCCTATTTGTTCAGAAATTTCTTTCTGTGTCTTACCCTCTTGCTTGAGGGTGTCAATGATGGCCTTCTGGACAGCAGTCAGGTCGCCAGTCTTACCCATGATTGCGGTTTTGAGTAATGAAACAGGCTGGGAGTTTTTAAAAGCCTCAAGAATCTTTTGTAGGTGTTTAGAGTTAATTAGTTGATTCAGATGATTAGGTTAATAGCTTGTTTAGAGACCCTTTTCATCATATGCTAATTTTTTGAGACAGGAATTTTGGGTTTTCATGAGCTGTATGCCAAAATCATCAGTATTAAAACAATAAAAGACCTGAAATATTTCAGTTGGTGTGCAATGAATCTAAAATATATGAAAGTTTAATTTTTATCATTACATTATGGAAAATAATGAACTTTATCACAATATGCTAATTTTTTGAGAAGGACCTGTGTATATATATATATATATATATATATATATATATATATATATATATATATATATATATATATAATATATATATATACACTCACCAAAAGGATTATTAGGAACACCTGTTCAATTTATCATTAATGCAATTATCTAATCAACCAATCACATGGCAGTTGCTTCAATGCATTTAGGGGTGTGGTCCTGGTCAAGACAATCTCCTGAACTCCAAACTGAATGTCAGAATGGAAAAGAAAGGTCATTTAAGAAATTTTGAGCGTGGCATGGTTGTGGGTGCCAGACGGTCCGGTCTGAGTATTTCACAATCTGCTCAGTTACTGGGATTTTCACGCACAACCATTTCTAGGGTTTACAAAAAATGGTGTGAAAAGGGAAAAACATCCAGTATGCGGCAGTCCTGTGGGCGAAAATGCCTTGTTGATGCTGGAGGTCAGATGAGAATGGGCCGACTGATTCAAGCTGATAGAAGAGCAACTTTGACTGAAATAACCACTCGTTACAACCGAGGTATGCAGCAAAGCATTTGTGAAGCCACAACATGCACAACCTTGAGGCGGATGGGCTACAACAGCAGAAGACCCCACCGGGTACCACTCATCTCCACTACAAATAGGAAAAAGAGGCTACAATTTGCAAGAGCTCACCAAAATTGGACAGTTGAAGACTGGAAAAATGTTGCCTGGTCTGATGAGTCTCGATTTCTGTTGAGACATTCAGATGGTAGAGTCAAAATTTGGCATAAACAGAATGAGAACATGGATCCATCATGCCTTGTTACCACTGTGCAGGCTGGTGGTGGTGGCGTAATGGTGTGGGGGATGTTTTCTTGGCACACTTTAGGCCCCTTAGTGCCAATTGGGCATCGTTTAAATGCCACGGCCTACCTGAGCATTGTCTCTGACCATGTACATCCCTTTATGGCCACCATGTACCCATCCTCTGATGGCTACTTCCAGCAGGATAATGCACCATGTCACAAAGCTCAAATCATTTCAAATTGGTTTCTTGAACATGACAATGAGTTCACTGTACTAAAATGGCCCCCACAGTCACCAGATCTCAAGCCAATAGAGCATCTTTGGGATGTGGTGGAACGGGATCTTCGTGCCCTGGATGTGCCTCCCACAAATCTCCATCAACTGCAAGATGCTATCCTATCAATATGGGTCAACATTTCTAAAGAATGCTTTCAGCACCTTGTTGAATCAATGCCACGTAGAATTAAGGCAGTCCTGAAGGCGAAAGGGGGTCAAACAGAATTAGTATGGTGTTCCTAATAATCCTTTAGGTGAGTGTATATATAGATACACCGTCTGAGGTCTGTGACAGCATATTTATTATCCATGACTTTTAGGTTTCAGGATTCTTCATTGAAGCCTCAGGTGAACAGCTGGAGGCCTCAGATCAAAGATGATGTTTAGATTGGCAAGGTAATGAGATAGAACTTATGAGCTGTGATGTCTTCTGAGTTCAGGTGTGAATGAAGCCCACAGCTCTGAAACCGGCCCCTCTGTGCTCAGTCAGCAGCACTGCCTCTGGGTAAGAACGGGTTACTTGAATGCCATTTACATAAGTACCTCAGAATTCTCATAACCAAGAAATCTATCAAAGCGCCTCAAGATGAGTTTCTTTAAGCTTCATGTCTAGCTCACAATCGTAAATGATTTACATCAAGCTGTGGTTGCCCCCAATGACCTTGCCTGATCATTCAAAAGAAAATCTTATGGCCTGACACATTTAGTTTGAATTGCATTACACTGAAGGCATTTGAACTCATTTAAAGTCCTTTTAAATCAGTCCACTCACAGTCATTACAAATCATGAAAGCATTATTGTAATCTACGCGAAAAGAGGCCTACAGTAAGTCACTTAAACTGTTTGACGGTTTAATTTCATTAATGTTAGGTCATCAATAATATCTGACAACACATTCATCTTCAGCGTAAAGACGACCATTAATGGTATGAAAATATCATACAATTATTAAAAAAATATATTTCAGGGTAGTTTACGTGGACACAACTCATCACTTGGTTTTTCCAGAGAACAATAAAGCTTGGGGGTCAATTTATTTTTTAGGCGTCTGTGTTACAGTGTAATTACATTTAAGTACTGAGTAATAAAAGTTAAAGAATATGGTTCTTTAAAGGTTCTTTACACGTAGTAACAGTTCTATTTAGTACCGTATTGTCCTGAAGAACACTTTAAATGCTTAAATGGTTCTTTGTGTTAGAGTTTAGGGTTCTTTATTCCCGCCTTTTTGTTTTTCAAAACTGTAACTGTTAAAGCCTCCTCATTACTGATTTTATGGAGCTCATACATCTACAGTTACTACACAGACTGTCAACATACTCTCAACAGGTAAATTATTTATTTCTTAAAATGTCTATACATTTTAACTTTAAAAATTGTAACAATCATTTCCTAACAATCAAGTCTTTTTCTCTTTTAGTTTAACAGAACATATAGTGTGAGCAAATCTGTTCATTTAAGGATACTCATCTTCTCTTCTCCACAAAGTAACAAACAGAGAAAAAACCTATACCATGGCTTTATATCACATTTTCCTTTTAAAATGGTTAAGGGCTTATTCTGTCAAATTTGCTAATTGTGGCCTTCATGAACATAATTGTTTTTACATAATCAAATGGAATAGACACAATGTAACTCTAAACTCAATTGTTTATTTCAGATGCTGTCCTGTACCATAACCTCATTATCTGCAGAGAGAAACCGCCACTCAGAATACACACATAATAAATGATGTCAAGACATAGGGGATTGTGAAGATAATTCACTGGAACATTACATCTATATCATGTTCAATGTCAATTGTTTTTTATTAATGTACAATCTGCCATGTCAATAAAAAATAAAAGTACATGAGCATGAACATGCTGTTTCTTTAAAATGTAAAACCCATATAGAGTCAACAAGATATAAGACCGGGCAGATAGAGGGCTAAAAATAAAACAATATTAATAAATAATTTATAAAAAATAATGTTAGTAATATGAAGTACTTTAGGATTAGGGTGTTGCATGTAATTATGCATAATGTAGGCATAGTAATTAGTAACCACCTGTAATGTGTAACAAGGACACGGTAAAATAAAGTGTTACCAAAACAATATACACACATCTGTGACTCCATCGACATCTTGAGAGTAAAATAGCAGCTGGACATTTCAAATAGGGAACGAAGGAAAAAAGAAACGCTACATGATTCAAAAGATCACATACAATGTTGGTCTCAAATGTGTCATCTCAAAAAACATGAAAGGCAATCACGATTGTAATAGTTCTCAATGAGCGTTATTAACAGCCCCACTGCAGCCCCAATTACTTCTTCTTATGATACAACGAATTGCCAGTGCACCATAAGGATTGATGAACTGACAATGGTACTCCATAAAGCCAAAAAGCTGCCTTCTAGAACAAAAATACATACATCTGGAGTTGTTGAAGCCACACAATAAGCAGTACAACTCACAATGTTGATTTTAAAAAAGTACAACAAACTCCCAGCTGAGCTGAGCATATAATCGCACATTACTTCTAAGCACCACTGAGTTGGCCAGTGCAATTGGTTATCCGATCTGCACACAAAATAACCTAGATTTGACATAATTGTACGGTCATTTTGAAAACAGTGCTTTTCTGTCTGAGAAAGTGTCCACCACAACCAAAAAAATTCATGCTGCTCATGTTCCTGCTGAATTTTCAGAGTGATTTTAGCTTGGCATATTTAAATAAAGCAAAAATGTACTCAAAAATTACTCTTAAGTTCATCTCAACATATTCCTCAGCAGTAAGATATCAATGTTCCTTGTCATGGTCATCTGTATGGTGGTACAGAGATCCATTGTCGACTGGACTCACTAACTTGATAGCATAAGCTGTGACCGGCTCAGATTCCTCCGCTTTAGAATAAGAGCGCTGAGGATAGGGTTTTTTTCAACCCAGAGGAGATCCGTATTATCCTTCATATCCTCTTTGGCCCAAAGACAAGCACTGTTCTTTCTTTATTCAGACTCACGCTGCTTTCACATGTAAAGCGGGTTCTGCCATGGAAGGCAAGTCTGGCCTTCAGACATCCTCACAGACATGCAAAAACATGTTTTTTGTTTTTGTCATTTTCTGTCAGATTAATCAGTTACTTTTGTTTAGAAGGGAAATTCATTGTTAAGAATTCCACAATTAAAAGGTCAAAGTTTAGCAGCAAAACAAATCTCTTTCGTCTTTTCACCTCAAAGTAAAAAAGAAAAAGAAAAAAAAGGTAATTGTTGGATAAAGTTTAAAATAAGAAATAAAGCCTCTAAAAGGACATAAACATGAGGGGGGATGAGAAACTTTGCTTTTGTGAATGCAAAACTGTCTATGCAAATAATATAAGGTGGGAGGTATAACTATATTGCAAAGCTTTTGCAAGCAAATTGAAAGTTTATGGAGGAATGCAAAAGTATTGAAATAGTTTTTCCTCTCATCTCATGTTTTTTCAACGTGTCCATTTAGGAGCTCTGTTGTGAGATATGCTGCGAATTCAACCCGTGAAATTTAAAGTCACAGTTGTGAAAGATGTTCCATTGCAAGCTATAAAGTCACAATAATGAGAAACAATTTTGCTATTGCAAGAATTACAAGATTTATAGACATAATAAGCTTTTTTTTTTTTTAATCTAAAGCAGAATCTTCCTAATTAGAGCAATTAGTATTATCCTATAGCTGTAGGCAGTGCTTCTAACATATTTTCTGTTAACAGTGCTTTTTGTAAATCTTTTGAATAAAAGAATCTGCTTACGCTGAAGCATAAAGTATATCAGAGTTATGCACACCCAGATAACATAACTGAATATTACAATAGTCATAAACACATGGTGCAAAAATAAAATGCAAGTAAAATTAACTTTTTTTTTTAAATGTAAAAACTCTCTCTGTTTACCCTTTACCAGCGACAGCAGCTTCCTGTGTTTGTTATTAGTGGAGCAAGAAGGGGGCAGTGAAACCCCCCTACTGGACAGTGAACCCAAATCACATCATTCCATTACAGAGAGTGAAAAGAGAATGGAATGAGTGAGAATAGATAAAGCAACAGGATTCGCTATAGTGTTGTGCAATGCAATTTTCTGTAATTCAATTACTTGTCCATTGAAAAAGTAACTGGATTAAATGTATGAATTTAGCTTACTCAAATATTTCAAGTTAAGATCAATTAAAATATATGAGTACAAACTAAAAATTTACAAGTTCTGCTTACTTCAACTTTTAATTTCTTAACTTAGAAATTTTTATGTAACTGATTACCTCCAACTTTGGAGTTTTGCCAACATATTCGGGTTTACAGTGCACAGACCTTGTAAAAAAAGATTAACTGCACAAAAAAGATGAAAGGACAGCTGTCAATAATGGACTGTTTAACCAATTATAAAAGGTGCTGACATTGTACCACTTTTTAATATAATTAGTGCAAATTATAACATCAGGAAAATGTTTTTTCTTGGTCTGCTTCAGAAATTCTACCAGTTTCTGTTCTCATTCCTCCAGTTTAGTGAGTGGGTGCTGGCAGTAGAATTAACTAAATGCTGAAATGAATAACAGTGCAGGTTGCCAATGGTAAATAGGAAACAGACCTGAAACACCATCATCATGAGCTAAACTGTGCTTTCTATGGCTCAGCATTACATGAATTAAATGTGCGTGTCCATTAATCATGATGAAGAAAAGTAGTAGTCTTCATAGATTATGCAGCTGTCTACTGTCCAACGTTAGGGTACATTTGAATGTAATCACTAATGTCCCCTTGCAGACTATAGCATCCTGCCTGCAGCTTTCTCTGTGCAGAAAGAAAGTGCATCTGAGTGAAACTCTTCATTGGAGACCGTCTCCTCAGAAAGTGCTACACTTATGAAGCCACTATAACTACATCAGACAAGTTAAATACATGTTGCAGTGTGTAACTAAGGTATGTTAAACCGTTTCAAATGGCAAAAGACAACGAGGAATAGCTGAGAGGACAGAATAATCTAGCACTTTGACGTTTTGATATTATTATGAGATTAGCCTATAGGTTTTTTTGCATTCCCTTTTTTATACCTCCCCCAGCTTGATGAAAGAGGCAGGTTTTTGCTCTCAACTAAGAAATGAATGTTCTTTTTAAATAGGTTTTGACAAGCAAAACTGATATTAAAACCTATTGATTAATTTGATTTTGGATGAATTTCAGTCACCTTAGGGTATTACATTCCTCATAGGTAAACCTGTCTAACTGATCATCATCTGTACCCACAACACATCCTCATTTAGCTATACTGTAGAATATTAAGAGACATTCAGTGGTTATTGTGATTATTATTAAATCTATAAAATTTAAACACGTTTGTTAAATATAACCTATTGCTTAATTGTAGCCTACTACTGATGAAAAAACACCAAACAGAAAATCGTATTGTATTCTGCTAGGCTATATTTTGCTAACTGATTTGCATCTATAAACATTTGTCATCTTTTCGTTTTGTTCAGTTTCCCCATTTCGTGGCGATTTAAAAAATCTATTTAGAAAAATGAAAGGTAGCCTAGCTAGCCTACATATCCCACATTCATTTATTGAGATAATATGCTAAAATAAATTGTATTTTGGTGGAAACTACACAGTTAGCCTATGAGATTTTTTTTTTTCAGGGTATAGCCTATTTGTTAATATCCACGCTGTAAGAAACCGTTTCCTTCGATTGCTTGCACTTGAAAACGTGTAGGCTAAATAACATTAAATCACGGAACCTGTCAGAAATCGTTTCATAGCCTAAATGCTGCGCAATAAATAGCCTACTCACTAATGAGTGCGCATCAGTGTAGCCTAGAGCGGCTGGCAGAAGTTCTGGCACTGTCCAACCCACCCAAACCCGCGCGCCCGTGTTCGCCTCAGTCCAGCTCTCCGCCTCACTGACAGAGAGGCTTGATGACCCACTGGAGTTAGTTAAGATAGTTAACATTAGGAGAACAATTCACGACGAAGAGAACATCATTTAAAGGCCAAATAACAAACACTGAAGATAAATACGGTAGGAGCTCACAGTGTGGAAATACTGCAGCCCAAATTAAGGCAAGTAGTAGGCTATTGAGCGTTTAGTTACTTGCATGTTTGTTTGTTTTTTGCTCTTTTTTATGTTATGTTATGTTATGTTATGTTGTCATTTAGATTTGTCTGCCCTTCCCACTTTTTTTGATAGTTTAAATAGTTACTGAACTTAGCCTATATAAATGTTCTAGTCTACTTAAGCTTTAGCGAACCTTAAAGCACATGGAGCCGATGCATTATGAAACTTTCTAGATGTAGCGTATGTATGTGCAAACTTGTTGCTCTCTCTTGATTCAGATGCAGAATTGTGATGTGAAGATATTGATCCTCTACATTATGATCTAATGCTGGTGCATGCCATTATGTTTGGATAGTTAAAGAGTTCAAACTTTTTATCTTTTAAATTCCTCTTCATACTTTAAATTTAATCAAAATAACCTAGATGTTCTTTAATGTCATGAATAGAATCTGACATTCTAAGCACTCTGTCTTCTTGTTTTGCTTCATCATCCGTTTATATAAAGTAGCAGTTATTGCAGAAAAGTAAAATTCTGCTAATGTGAATAAAGGGGTACTTCATCCAAAAATGTTAATTCTGTCATCATTTTGCCTCAAGTTGTTCCAAACTTATGAATTTCTTTCTTTTGTTGAACACAATGAAGATATTTTGAAGAATGTTGTGGGGCACCATTGACTTCTTAGTATGAGAAAAAAACCTATGGAAGTCAATGGTTACAAACATTCTTTAAAAATATCTTCTTTTATGTTCCACATAACAGAGAAATTCATACTAGTTCGGAACAACTTGAGGGGTGAGTAAATGATGACAGAATTAAACATTTTGGGTGAACTTAGCTCTATTCACAGAATTCATGTTTTCTCAATGTCCAACATATATGGAGGGAATGCTGTGGTACTAGGTGAACACTGAAAGAGGAAAGGGTGGATGAAGAGGAAAAACGGATGTTTAGGAGATGTTGGTTATGATCTATCTATCTATCTATCTATCTATCTATCTATCTATCTATCTATCTATCTATCTATCTATCTATCTATCTATCTATCTATCTGTCTGTCTCTCCGTCCGTCCGTCCGTCCTGGTCAGTACTTCATTTTTCCCCTTTTGAGCCATGATCGCCACCACCTAAAAAAATCTTTATTACATTTTTTATCACATTTGCAATGTTTTATGATTTATTCTATTTTTTTATTATTGTTCTGCACAGCAAATTTTATTTATCTTCACACTTTGAATTCTTTCTCTCATGTTTCAAAGCACAAATTTCAGGGCTGTTCACCTCTGTCCTTTTCCAGTTGGCGTCACTTTCTCTCGCTTACAGTCTCTCTCAGAATTGTCTATCTAATTGTGGAAATGGCCAATATCTTTTTAAAATAATACTGTTTCACACTCTATATAACTCTTTTAACAAGCAGCTGCTCTGTTCAGGTCTGCCTTCACTCTTTGTTGTGCCAGTCACCACATTCAAGCAGAGCAGTAACAGACATTGCCAGACACAAGCTTTTTTAGGGACTGAAGTTAACAAATTACAGTCAAGCCAGCAGTTAATTCCTGCCAGCACGGAGCCCAGAACCACCCAATGGTTTTTCAGGAGAGAAAGTGTGTGTCAGTGAGACAGACACAAGTAGCCTATACATGTGTGCATGCAACAGACAAAACGGCTGAATTTAGATGATTGACCTTATTTGTGAGAACTGATTATATTGGGAATTTGCATATATTTAGTTGGTGATGTCAGAGTTTTATTGGCTGTTGAACATTGAAAGCAAGAGTGTCATTGGATTCCTAATCCAACCACATGTAATGTGTCAAAGCTGTTTTTAAAAAGAATGCTTTATTCATGACCTTGCCAACTAATATCACAACCCACAGATTCACCAGGGTCATGTGAGTTCACTGGCTCTCACGGTTAGTGCAGTAAACTGAACAACTTCCTCCTCCCAACTTTGGTATGTTACTTAGATAAGTGGCATAATTCAACTCTAAACATTCAGCTCCTCATCGTCATATTCTAAAAGATGAAAAATCCATTTGGTAACACTTTATTTCGATGGTTTATACATTCTATAAGGAACTTTGCAACTACATGTCAGTCAACTCTTATTAGATTATGTTAACTCCTAAGTTTTTAATGGACATAATAATGTGCATGAGGGGTGAACTATGTTTGCTTTTTGGGTAATGTGAATCGAAATGCCTTTTTAAAAGTTCACTATACCTATTTTATGGAATGAAGTTTATTTGACTTAAATAAATGACGTGTTTTATCTCTTGTCCCATTTATAGATTGCAACTTAATATATAAGCATGCAGACACGCCATAGCCTTGGCTTTTTGCTTTTTTTAGCCTGAACTCTACAAGTGAGTCTTAAAGACATTCAAATCAGACATAAACACATGCCTCACACAGTTTGGATGGAAACTCCCTTTTTTTTTGGCTAATGTGTTTTATTATTATTATTATTATTACAGTTATCATGGGAAACATGCTGTGGTGTTCAGAAAGATCTCTGTGTGGGCACTGCTCAGTCTTTGTCATTTCTGGTTGAGGCGTCTGCTGTGCACTTTATTATTAAAATCTGACATTTAGTTAATTACTGCCCGTCTTTTTCAGAAACACCAGACTAGGTGGAGATTTAGACAGTAACTAATTGTTTTCATGCAGAGAAAATATGTATTGGTCTAAATTTTAAACAGCATTGTTTCATAAGCTTATTAGGCATTATTTTCCCAGTTTTTAAAGATATGTACTATCACACTATCAGTCTTGTAATGGGTTAGCAAAAAAAATTGATTGCAAATATGCACATTTTCCATTACATTTACAGTCATTTCCTTCAACCCTAAAACACAACACAATTCAATATGTAATTCAATAAATGGGTAAATACTGTATAAGAAAAATCATACTCAAATCATTTTTTACTTACCAAAAGTAAACATGACATGACATTTCAAATACATTGGACAAATCAATTGGATAAACACAGTAAATTAAGTTCAGATGACAAAAAAAGATTAAAAAATCAATGAGGAAATGTTCATATTACCATGGTTGTATTGTATTTTATGGACTTTTCTTATGTGTTGCCTATTCACAGACATGCATGATCTTACAGCACTTTCATTTTCACCTTGCTCATCAGTTGCTGCTCTCTTCTGTAGCTGTTCTCTATCTTAATTTATCTCTCTTAATCTCTTAGACTAACATGTACATGTAACTTTAAGAGTAAGACCAACTGACATTTTGAGTGCTAGAAAAAGCTGTTTGCGTTCCTCATTGTGCTGTGTAATTAGCAACAGAAGCAGTTGTTGTGTCTAGGCCGTACCAGGTCACTGTGCTGGAAAGGGCTGTCTCTTTAGACTGGTGTCCGAGTCTTAAGTGCAATGAGCTTTGGATTGTCCGCTTATGTATTTGGCCAAGGCCGTGGGATAGGATAATCTTTGTGTCAGCTAATGTTTGGGATTGACAAGCGTTTTTACAGGTGTGATTCTTAGATTGTCCTTTTGACAGCAGACACTACCAGATTGAATGTCTGTATGAATAGATCATCAAAGTCAATTATCATCTGTCTGTGTGATGTATCACAATGGACACCCATTCATCCAACAAGCTGCTAGTTGATCGGTCCGGTCAGCATGCATTGCTTTACCAGTTTTTACAGTAAAAATCTTTAGGAAAAGCTTACTTTTTTCATTATTATTTTTACTTTTGCTGCTACAGCCATAGTATACTATCACACCATTTTTCCTAACATTTATTAGGGATCTGATTGTATTTGTGTCAAATCAATGGCTAAATGGATAAGGGATTCAGTCTAAAAGTTAGTTTGTGATATCATATTCATCATATTCTGCTGATGTGCGAACATAACTATTGAAATCTCAAGACACCTTGTTTTGTTGAGCTGCTGCTCATTAAAGAGTTACTGCGTGGAAGTGCTGAGCGCAACAGTATTTTATATGGCACATATACTCATGCATATTATGGTGCTTGTGGTCATAAATAATGCATATAGTTTTCAAACTCTTCTACTGAGTGCAGGATGCAAGGACTTGTGTATAATTGTGCCTCGGCCCTCTACTCGCATTCCTCTGGCCAGTCCAAACCGGACCTTTTTTTGGGGAGCATGGTATAATTTAGCTGCTATTTTTTCAAATGGAGACATTTTCTTCCCTGTTTGCTTTTATTCCAGGTCAGCGGTAAAAATGGCTGTTGCTTTCCCAAGTGTTTGACTTTAAAGTGAAAAATGGGTAGACAATATGAGAGGAACACACATAGATGTTGGCACGTCAGGATGAAGAATGGGATTTCATTGGATGCTTTAAGCTTTAATGCCTACCTTGGATGAACTAATATTTAGCAAATGTTTGGATTAGCATATGGTCAGCTCTGGGAACTGTCAGCCACCATGACAATTTTTTTAATGTAAATGTCGATTTGTAAGTCCATTTCAAAGATCTCTCTGTTGCCTCGGACCTAGACAACAAGCTTGAATGTTCACCGAAGACGATTGAGGGGTAGCCAAGGGGGACGGCTAAAGCATCTATGCTCATTACTCAGTAATGACACAGACGCTGTGTGAAATCGGAGACATAAAGGACTCAGCAGACACATTTACATGAACAACATTTGTGTGAGATAACTCTGAGATAATGGGAGTCTTTACTGGGAGTTTGCTATGCATAAATAGGAACTGAGGCTAGTCCATAACGACTTAAAGATGTTCCTCAACTCAATTTTCCTCTTTGACTGACGGCAGATATTATCTAAATGAAGTTCTTGGGAGGTATTCTTGAATTAGTATTGAAAATTCAGATATACTATATTATTCTTAAAGATTAGGGATAACACAAAAGTAACACTAAATACAAAGTCTTTACTGTGTAAAGACATAACTGTGTAAGCCCGTCTGGATCGGCCCAATGGCGGCATCCAATAGAACGGGTGAAGGTCTCTGCGTGTTACTGTCTTTCAGTGTGGCAAAGTAATTTAATTCCATTTAAGCTTTTATCTGAATCCCATTTTATCACAACCTCGAATTTAGGTTAGATTGGTAGAAATGATCCCGAACATGTATAATACTGTATGATAAAAATTCACATTAAACCATATAGATTTTTGGTGAATTTTGCTGATCTTAGCATGAGAGAGAAGGAGTGGGTGAAGAGAGAAAGAGATGTATTCTGACGTGAGACTTGCGTCTCAAGTGGTGATGCTAACGTCACAAGAGAGAGTTCAAATGTTAATTTCCTTTGTTTTCTCAGAGAGTTGCCCTCTCTTCCAGTTCTTCCAGTTTTTCCAGTCTTACAACCGAACTTTGGGTATTTTTTAGAAGTTTTTTGTTGTTGAAACTGTTTATTTGCATTTGATTGAGTATCTTGGAGGCCGGATGCTTTTCATGCCTTTTTAATCTTCACACCCCAACTTTTGTTATTGAGGGAATAAATTTGAATGAGGCAGTAAATTGTGATGGGAAGACATTGAGTTTCTCTCTTGGGACACGACATCCTCTGACATCTGGCTCCTCTCGCTCGTCCACATGTGTTTCTTCCCAGCATTTATAGGGAATACTATGCATTAAAGTGTTGCGCCAACTCTTCTGAGACTCACTTGTGTGGACAATCATGATGGCACTGGCAGTGAGATTTACTGAATTTTCATCCCAGCTGGATGGATTTAAAGGATAATTGTAATGTTATGTTGCTTGTGCTTTTGCCATGAGATATCACATTTAGTGTAAGGTATTAGAGTATGCATGATTCAGAGTCAAAGTTGAGGATGAAAGTTGGGTTTAGGTGGTCGATTTGTGTTAGAACAGGTGTTGACTATAATTTTAGGCCTTGGTTAGTTTAGGTTCACCACAAGGGCCAAGATGAAGTCAGGAACTGACAGGTGGAGTGTATGTGGCTGAATCAAGTTTGCGGTTCAGGTTACAGCCCATGTTTAAGGTATCTGCGATGTCCTCTGGTGGGTTCTGTGGACCCCAGAACTTTAATAACCTGTATAACCACGAGGACGCCGACACACTGAATCGTTCTTTCTTTAAATAGTTCAAAGTTACTATCAGATTTAATGTTATTCCCTTGACAAACTATACATCATTAAAAAGATATAAGAGTCAAGTTTCAGTATTTAACCACTATTTTATTCTGAGAAACTTACAGTGACAGTTATATATTAATTTGTGTCAGGAGTTATGTACTCAGTTATGTAACACATCTCAGACCCCAAATCTGATGATGTCACAGGACTCAGCTGGAACACATTGAGAAATGACATCATAGGTGGCTCCCCACCCTTCTTGGAACACACACACACACACACACACACACACACACACACACACACACACACACACACACACACACACACACACACACACACACACACACACACACACACACACACACACACACACACACAAACAAACAAACAGGGACTGTCAGAAATATTCCCTCCTACCTCCTTCCTGTCTAATGAATGGCTTGTTTTAAAATGTGTTTTAAGAAAGCCAGTTTGACCTTTTCCACCACCACACACTGTCTGACCAGACATGTGCTACATACACAGACTCACCGATTGTCTCTTTAGTTTCCCCTACATTATATATATTTTTTTTAAATCTGCAGAGGATACCGAAAAATTAATTCAATAGTTGCACTTTTTGTGCTTATGAGTAATGTTTAAATGTGCCCTCATGAAAAATTTCAAAGCTTTACAGTTTTTTTCAATTGTTTACACGCAATTTTTAAAACCGGGTTCTTTTTTTCAAAATGTAATCACAATTATCCAAACACCACACTCAATTGGCATAATTCCTAGATTGTTTGCAAAATGACACACTTCTGTCAAAACATACACACTTCAGTCAAAAGATATACACATATTTGTGAAAATGCTATTAGTTTTCATTTAACCAACACAGTCCTCAATGATCAGACACTATTGCAACCAGTTTCACACTGCTGTGATAAATAAAAAACACATTTGTAAAAAAAACTATTTTTAGGAAATAGCATGTGCTAGATTTTTGGCCAGACATTGTTATGTAAGGGATAATTTAGATGAAAAAAAAATTGTGACAAACAAACAACATTCTTCATGATTAGTTTGAGATATAGGGAGAATGTACACAAATAGGCCTACTACTATAAACTTACCAAGCACTGCACAACACTGATTTCTGCAGACTCATATTTCAAGTATTTATTTACAGTATTTCTTACCATAATCAGTTACAGTAATCAACCAACAATGAAATCAATGAAAAAAATAAAATCTGTAGACAAATAAAAATTACTGCATGAAGTACATACAGTATGACTCTGAAGAAAAACTACTGTAAAGGCAACATGAATACTGTAACTATTTAGTTACAGTATCAACCAGAGATTTGGTTGAACTCTTTGTTAAGCTTCCATCGGTGTCAGTCCATGGTTGATAACATGGTCAATAAGTGTTGCACGGATTTCTTGAGTCAAATTTGGTCCTTGTCTTCTTTGTTCAGGTTCTATCAACTCTACAAGTCCTTCTCTACCTCTTCCTCTACCTAGGCATCTTCCTCTATCCCCTTCTTCTCCTCTTCCTCTACCTGGGCCTCCTCCTCTACCTCCTTCACCTCTTCCTCTACCTCCTTCACCTCTTCCACTACCTCCTTCACCTCTTCCTCTACCTCCTTCTCCTCTTCCTCTATCCCCTTCACCTCTTCCTCTACCTCCTTCACATCTTCCTCTACCTCCTTCACCTCTTCCTCTACCTCCTTCACCTCTTCCTCTACCTCGTTCTCCTCTTCCTCTACCTCCTTCACCTCTTCCTCTACCTCCTTCACCTCTTCCTCTACCTCCTTCTCCTCTTCCTCTACCTCCTTCACCTCTTCCTCTACCTCCTTCACCTCTTCCTCTATCCCCTTCTTCTCCTCTTCCTCTACCTCCTTCACCTCTTCCTCTACCTCCTTCACCTCTTCCACTACCTCCTTCACCTCTTCCTCTACCTCCTTCACCTCTTCCTCTATCCCCTTCTTCTCCTCTTCCTCTACCTCCTTCACCTCTTCCTCTACCTCCTTCACCTCTTCCTCTACCTCCTTCTCCTCTTCCTCTACCTCCTTCACCTCTTCCTCTATCCCCTTCTTCTCCTCTTCCTCTTCCTCCTTCACCTCTTCCTCTACCTCCTTCACCTCTTCCTTTACCTCCTTCTCCTCTTCCTCTACCTCCTTGACCTCTTCCTCTACCTCCCTCTCCTCTTCCTCTACCTCCTTCACCTCTTCCTCTACCTCCTTCACCTCTTCCTCTACCTTCTACTCCTCTTCCTCTACCTCCTTCACCTCTTCCTCTACCTCCTTCTCCTCTTCCTCTACCTCCTTCACCTCTTCCTCTACCTAGGCCTCTTCCTCTATCCCCTTCTTCTCCTCTTCCTCTACCTGGGCCTCCTCCTCTACCTCCTTCACCTCTTCCTCTACCTCCTTCACCTCTTCCTCTACCTCCTTCTCCTCTTCCTCTATCCCCTTCTCCTCTTCCTCTACCTGGGCCTCCTCCTCTACCTCCTTCACCTCTTCCTCTACCTCCCTCTCCTCTTCCACTACCTCCTTCACCTCTTCCTCTACCTCCTTCACCTCTTCCTCTATCCCCTTCTTCTCCTCTTCCTCTACCTGGGCCTCCTCCTCTACCACCTTCACCTCTTCCTCTATCTCCTTCACCTCTTCCTCTACCTCCTTCACCTCTTCCTCTACCTCTACCTCCCTCTCCTCTTCCTCTACCTCCTTCACCTCTTCCTCTACCTCCTTCATCTCCTCTTTGAGCTCCCCCTCTTATTCTCACTCTTCTTCTTCTTCTTCTTCTAGCTCCTTCCATTTTTGTTGAAGACAGGTGAACTCACCTGCTGCCTTTTATAGCACACCTGAGTGCTGCGTTTTCAAATTAGCACATGTGTGCTTCCACGCCTGATGGATGTGCATATCCAATTCATTCATTAGTGTGGTCAATGGCAAACCGGGGCTTTGTAATGACAATGAAGTAACCTCACAATCCTTATCTGTGTCTAAGGTGTGAAAATGTGTGAAGAGTTTTCAAATCACTGTGTGTAATGTTTTGCAAAAAGGGTGAAGCTGACAACGTGCTTACAATTGTGCAAATCTAGGCTGGTGTTTTGCTCCTTGAGTTTAAGGTTTTGCTAATAGTGGAAAAGTTTTAATTTTAGTGTGCAAGCAATTGAAAAAAACTGTAGTGTTTCTCAGGGAGGGCATGTCTTGTGCTGAATGATGTGTTTATATTCAGATGGCAATGTTACAATATACTTCCAAAACCCAAAATAACAAACTAGATCCGTCCTGTTCCTTTGATGTACTTTGTGAAAACTGTTTCAATGATTATAAAAAAAGCTAAGGAAATGGGTTGCAGGCTGAACTTTAAGAGATGTAGATTCTTATTAAATAACTGCAGGACACATTAAGACTTGTGTAATTAACACATTAAGGGCCAGATTTACTAAACGGGTCAAATTAGCGTGAGAGTGCAATTCCAAAAAAGTGCGATGAGTGAGGAAAGTTCTGCATGTGATCTAGTGACGATGTGCAAATTAAAGAACATAGACGCAGACGGATCATTTCCATTATGACCAAAGCAATCTACTAAGAGTAACACAAACTAGCATCTGGTTTAAAACATGCTTTTTTGGGGGGTAAATAATGGTGCAAATACCAGAAAATTGACTAGTGCAAACTTTAGTAATTCTCTTTGGATGATTCATTTAAATACTAGGAAAAATCCACAAATGTATATGCGATATTGTCAGACGCAAAAATAACTTAGTCCACGCCATTTCAGCGGTAATTTTTTGCTGTGAGTCATTACTAAATTCTGACAGTGGTTTTTTAATGCCAAAAGAGGGTTTGCGCTGACGCAAGCTGTTAGTAAATCTGGCCTTAAAGGCTCTGTTTAATAAGAGTTTATAAAGAATAATGCACTAAATACAATACACACAGTTATGCATAAAAACATTTATGTTGAATGAAATAA
Organism: Siphateles boraxobius; assembly: GCF_051911475.1. NCBI lineage: Eukaryota > Metazoa > Chordata > Actinopteri > Cypriniformes > Leuciscidae > Siphateles > Siphateles boraxobius. The sequence continues at coordinate 8,581,538 of NW_027509195.1, read as the reverse complement.
ATAATGATGAATCTCTCTCTCCTGATCCTGCAGGTCAGTGTGTGTAAGTCTCTGTATCTCAGTTATGTTCTCCCGCCGCTCTCTCCTGCATCTCATGCTCAGTATCTGCAGCCTGACTGCTCCTTCACTGACTCTGCCCTTTGAGCAGAGAGGATTCTGGGACTTTGCTATGGACGGAGAAGGAGGTGATCTGTCAACAGTAATGATGAGAGATGAAGAGGGATCCGCTATTGAGGAGCTGCCACCGGATGTGTCTATATGCCCCTTTGGTTGCCATTGTCAACTCAACGTGGTGCAATGTTCAGACCTGAGTGAGTATTAAACTCTCTGTAAGTCTGACTATCTGTCTGTCTGTCTGTCTGTCTGTCCATCCGTCCATCCATCAATCCATCCATCCATCCATCCATCCATCCATCCATCTGTCCATCCATCCATCCATCCAACCATCTCCACACAACAACTATAACAATAACAACACAGAGGAACAATATCATTCAAATCACTTTCAGAAAGATTTTTTTCCCAGCTGATGAATGATACAATCATTGACAGCAAATCAGATCTGCCCGACCTTAAAGAGCTCAAGCATTTAATGCTGTAGAGTCTATACGGCAGCGCGTGTTCATAATAAACAAAGCATTATTATCCATAGATGTGGACTCTAATATAGTTATTGTTACTGTTTAGTTTTCTTTATGGTTATAGTTCTTGGTGTGAATGGGCCTTTAATCATTGCAGATATTTACATTAACTGTACAATGAATCATCAAAGTGCATCAGAATGATAGTTTGATTGAATGTCTGGGGATCTTTTGCTAATATAAGTTTCAATTACAGAATAGTGGGATCTTATAAAGACTGTTTGATAGTCCACATCCAAACAGGCAAAAATAGCTGTCCATGTCCAGTTTGTTGCAGTTTAGTATCCAAGAAAACTGGGGCCTGAATTGGAAACAATGAAAAATGCCTGTGCAATTTCCCACTGAAATGTAGGAGGGGTTCTGTGTTGTTTTTATGACACATACAGGATGTTTTACAGGAAGACAGTGTGTGAGAGATAGGCAGAGAAAATAAGGAAAGTGAGAGGGAGAATGAGAAAAATAGGAAGATTTGGAAGTCTTTGATGAGCATTTGTTTATTACAGAATGGCCAGAAATAGTCTTGGGCTTTGTCTTGTTAGCAATATAGCCACAAAAATGGTCATTTGGGCCTAAAAATTTAGGTTTTTGACTGGGGCAACTTAATTTCAGTGTGATTGCTTCTAGATACTCTTGTTTTCTTTGCCAAGGATAGGGAATAGCAGACCTACAATCAAAGAGGAAACATTATTGTTAACTGAACTGATTTTAAAACCATTCACCATCACCTTGTAGGAATTTTTGTCAATCGAGCGAATGTTATGTTTTTCAGTGATCACTCAGTTTACAAATCTAAATACACAAAATGTGGATGGACAAAAATGTTCAAGAATTGTATAAGCACAAAACAAACCAACCAACCACCATGCAATGCACGTGTGTACACCCATACAGCAGCGGCAGAGCTTGTCTTTTTAGTATGTGGAAAAGTGAAAAGATCAGGGTTAGAAATTACCAAGAAATTGGTTAAAGGCTTAAATTTCAGACAAAATTTGTCCTGTTTGTGTATTTTTTCCAAACAACACCCATTGAAGCTCCGCTGTAGCCTTATAGTCATACTTACAGATACACATGCTCTCTCCATCTCCAGCCAAGTTTGCCCAAGTTACAATCCTCATACAACATTTACAGGCATTGAACCGACAGAATCAACAAAAACTTAGGAATTTGGAGCTTATTATTATAATTATATGTATTATTTTTAAGTTTGTGCGTGTCTGAATGTGTTTGTCTATGTGCATGAATGCTTTATGCAATGTGTTTTGGTCTTTAAAAAGTGTTTTTGTTTTTGCGAATGTCATTGCATCTTTGTTTATGCATGTGGATTTTATATAAAATCGAAAAATACAGCCCTTGCTTTCTTTATATGCTTCCGCCCCCTGTGATGAAGATTTCCTTGTAATACATTGATCCATCCACTACGCTCTCTTATTTTCTTTCATATATCTGGAAGTTATTCTGCCATGTAGGCTGTAATTTAATTGATGGTGATGCTTATTTATAACAGATGTTCATAATTGTGTATTTATTTAGGTGGTTATATGCCTTCATCATAAAATATGTTCCTATTAGGAATTGTAGATGTGTGTAAAGCTGTGGTTGGGGGGCTGTGATGTGCCGGGCAGCTGTCGAAGCCCAGCTTTACTCTGGGGGTTTGGCATAATGTCCGTCAGCGGTTGGTTAAAGTTACAGAGCACTTGTTGGTTTGAGTGGCAGGTGGCTTAAAAGAACAATCATAAAAGGAAAAAGGTAAAGATCTTCAGGTTGTAGACTGATATCACATGTTGTGTTCCCTGCAAAATAATGTGTTGCTTGTCAAGAAACTGGAGACTTGAAGGAATGTTTGTGTTCACTGTACATTGTGAATGCCATTGTACCCTACGTTAACTTTACTATTACAGTTGCAAAAATGTAAATTCCAAACCTTTTAACAAACAAAAAATGCTAAGGTAATGTGATAACAGCACCTCCCTAGAATGTGAATGAGCCGCATATTAAACACTACAACACAGAGAAACATTCATTTTTTTGTGAAAATGCTTGAATTGATTAAGGTAGTCAGACTTTTTTTGTAACACATTGAAGTCAAAATTAGTTTGTGGTAATTGAAAACAGTGTTTAGAGATTAAAGGTAGGGTAGGCAATGTGTTTCTAAAACACTTTTTGCCAAATTTGTTTAAACCGTCTTTATATACCAATACATATCTAAAATGTAAGTACTCTGAAAAGGAGTTTATAAAAATAGAGTGTCTGTAGTCCTCTCAGGGCTGCAATAAACACAGCTCATTATTCCATTCGGACCGAGTGCTCTGATTGACTGGGCGACTGTCACTCTCCCTCGTTGCTATGGCTACCAGCCCATCTGCAACTGGAGCTGCCCACATGCGCGCACTCGGTTGACTCGATCATTTCGGAAGAGGCGCGTACCGACCGCAAGCCACAAAGTCTCACAATTATGGCAGAGAAAGAAGAGTCAAAAAGGTATTTTATTACCTGTGAATCTGACATGTCACTCCATCGCACTGCGCTCCGCACTGGTAAACGCGTCCTCCAGCTGAGCGGTTGGCATTGTGCGTTCAAGTGTTTTGGGGGCGTGGCTTCAGAATGAGCTCAGAAGGAAAGGGGGGGGGGGTAGTTTATCTGTTGGATACTTTAAAAAACCAAGAGATTTCAGCGAGTTTCTCAGACTTACCTACCCCACCTTTTAGTTATTACCATTTACAGTAATCCAAAATGTATTTCTTTAATGTGCTTAATATCTCAATGATTTTGTGTTTCTCTCTTGAGGGAAGCAAGATGGTCTGGCAATTGTGGTTCTCAAGAACATTATAAATGGCTGGAGGGGAACAGAGGTTGAACCCAGCCTAGTATAAATTATTGGGCTCTGCTGGAAATCATCATGAATCATTGGCCTGATTTAGAATCTTGGAGACTGCACTGCTAAAACTGACACAATGCTGAATGTGTGCTCTTGATGTGGTTCTGTTGGAGTTTAGATATAGTTTTTTAATGTGGTCCAGGTGTCATAAAATAACCCAAATGGTTTTAAAATGTACATTTAAAGTGGTGGCAAAATCCTCAGGTCACTCTAATATAAAGATACAGTATACCGCCAAAATCTGACAAAACGGAAAATGACGAAAAAGCACAATTGGCCATAATAACTGGTTAATTTCTAACTCAATATCTTGTCAAAGACATGCTGTAATGGTTAACACTTTCATTTGTGTTCCATTTAATCCTGTTATTTTTATGTCAAATTAGAAGCCATGTAATGGGGAAATTCAGACCAGATGTGAGCTAATGGTGTCTGTACAGAGATTTGTTTACAGATCTGTATGTTCTATAACCTACATGCTTTAAACTAGCATATAAACATGTTAATATCTTGTTTAGGTTTGACTGAAGTGCCCAGGGATATTCCCAGAGACACCAAACTCCTGGACCTACAGAACAACCGGATCACAGAACTGAAGGAGAACGACTTCAAAGGACTAACAAACCTCTACGTAAGACACTGATAGAAGAAATGAGAACTGGAAATCTCTCTTGAAATAAAGCGAGATGAGGCTAAACAAAGTAAAGTGCCAGTTGTTAAGTAAAATAGAAGACTTTTTGGCTTGTATGTGTTCCTCAAAGCAGTGATTATTCAAAATGACTTCACAAAACACTTTTTTTTACCACTTTAAAAAACAAAACAAAACTTTGTGCTTCGGTGAAAAAAAGTAAGGGAGAATGCTTAAGTAGCTAGCTTGAAGCCAATGCTGTCGTTAAAAACAGGTCCAGTCTAGTCAACTTGGGTATGGAAGTCTTTATTTCACACACATTAGGGGCTGTAGTGGCTCAGTGGTTCATGTAGGTTGTCTACAAACCGAAAGGTTGGTGGTTTGATCCCCGGTTCCAGCTGACCAAGTGTCGAGGTGTCCGTGAGCAAGACACCTAACCCCAGCTCCCGACGAGCTGGATGGCGCCTTGCATGGCTGACACCGCCGTTGGTGTATGAATGGGTGAGTGAATGTGAGGCAAAATGTAAAGCGCTTTGATGGCCATTGGGTCTGTGAAAGCGCTATATAAATGCAGTCCATTTACCATTTTACCATCCAAGCAGGTATATAGTATGTGTCTGTATGCATGTATGTGTGCGCGTGTGGTTTCTACAAAAGAACAGAAATACAGTGTTTAAGTTTCCAATAAACAAAGCCAAATTGGATACAAAGTAATTGCCATTGAATTAACAAAAAAAAAGTAATTTAAACAATACATGAGGCCATCTACTCAGATTATAAGCTAATCAAATACACTTTTAAATCTCTAAAGCAAATGCCTAAACAGGAAATATAACAAGCCTGAAAATAAAGACATTTAGGCCAAACTTAAATCATACAAAATCTTTAAGTATCAAACAAAGGCACATACATGGTCAATTACGCACACGCAGGAAAAAGAAAGAAGAAAAAGAAACTCAGTCCTTTGCCAAATACACCCATATGCAACAGAAGGAAGATGCTGGGGGCAAAGGTGCAGCTAATAGAGTCTGATAGAGTCCTAATTGGCTCGAGATCAGGTGGGTGTAGCTTGAGGTTAATAGGGAAATTAACAGGCTAAGAGGAGTGTGGCACATGATTTGCACCCTGCAGCAGTGACACAAAAACTTCTCAACATTAGGCAAACACTGCAAAATCTCTATACCTACAGGCCAATTTCCCCTGTTCCAGTTTTTAACAATTGTTAACACGCTTTTGTCCAACCTGTAGTCATATCTTTAAAACATAATTAGCACAACATCCATCTGTTGTAGACGACGAGGCCCATGACCACCTCTCTGGTGAGGCCTTCCTCTATGACAAGGCCCACGACCACCTATCAGGAGGGGTGATTGACAGCAATGTGCTATATTTCTTCAGTAATACCATATTTAAATATATTCAATCAAAAAAATGAAATACTATTAAAAAAATTAGATGTAGCTGAAACCCTACATTGGTGTTAGACTTTCATTTCATTACCATCTATACAAAAGGGAAAATCTGTTTGCTAGTGTTTTAGAAGAATGACTCGAATCATTTTATATATATTTTTTGGTAAATTTAGCCCATTTTGGATGTGAAAAATACTGCTGTGAAAGTTGCATAGGAGAACAGTGTGAAGAGTTTTGTTTTGAAAAAGTGACCTAAGTATTGAGACATGGGTCCTTGCGATTGTAAAAAAAAAAAAACTCGACAACTTTATGGGTGGATTCTTGTGCTGCACACTGATGTACACCATTTTCACAGCTTGATTCTTTGTTTTTGTTTTTATTTGCCATTGGCTAATGCTGCGCATCAAGGTCCATATGTCACTATTTACTGTAATACTGAAGATTAGCTATACATTTAGATTATATATTATTTACATTTTAACATCAAAATTTAAGATTTTTATTTTACAGATTTTACATAAGAAACAACAAGACAGCTTTCTTTAAAACGCATTGAGGGGCGCATTACTTTACGTTTGGCACTCTGTGCAAAACAGCCTGACAGGATGTTCATACAGTTCAATTCGCTGAAGAAGAATGTTCCTGTAGTTCTGGAAAAACACGCTGGTGCCAAACTGAATGTTTTAGTTCCCTTCTTAGAACTCATATTATCCCCAATATTTATCCCTAATATTTATTCAGCCTCTCTCACCAAACACAATGTTTGACATGGCCTGTAAAAAGAAAAAAATATCAAGGCAGTTATATCATCATTTATAAGTCATTAGATTATGTGTACATATTTAATGATCATGGTCAAGCTACAGAGGTGGAAAGTAACGAATTACATTTACTCGCGTTACGTAATTGAGTAGTTTTTTTGTGTACTTCTACTTTTTAAAGTAGTTTTTAAAATCTGTACTTTTACTTTTACTTAAGTACGTTTTCTTTGAAGTATTGTACTTCGCTACATTTGAAATCATATCCGTTACTGAGTAAAAAATAATAATACAAGGGGGGAAAAAAAAATCACACACTCCGGAAACTACTGAATTGATTGAAGGGCGGGAGAACAAACGCGCAAAAAAGGTGACGCCCAGCTGAAGCTGAAAGCTAAGCGCCAAGCGAATTATGGCCAGTATGAAAAGTAGAAAAAAAGCGTGATTGTCCTCGAGGATAGATATCCAATTTGCAAAAAATGTGGACGCAAAGTGGCTGCAAAAAGAGGATATAGGACACCATTCCTCCTGCAGATAAAGGTATGTCCCGATTTACGTGATGCAAAGGGAATCCCGGAATCCAGTCATGAAAATGGAATTCACTTAATGCAGATGTCACGTAAAACATGTAAAATAATGGATGGATGAATACATGGAAAGTAGAACTGTGCAATAAATCCAATCGCGACATGGTCTGTGAATATTTAAGCTAAGCACAAAAATACTGCATGTAAATATATAACACTATTTGTTCTGCTGAGCTGCGTTAGTCTACTACATACTGAAGTACTCGTGACGTTCATGGTGTTTTCAGCGTCTCACAAACAATTTGAGGATATGAATACATGAACATTACCAGAGCTGCTCTGAGAGAACGCCTAATGAGCATTTTCATAATTTTTATTTGAGAAAATCCATTGTCAAATACACTTTTAACAGGTCTTCACAACCCGTCAAAATAAAAGTTTTGTGTTACTAGGAGAAATTATGACAGAAATATATTACTATTGTAGGCATACAGTAGAACGTAGCCTACTTCTCAAAATAATAATAATAACAACAATAATAATACATTTTATTTGAACATTATTTAAAGGAATATTGTTTTTTGTTCATGGTTTAATTTAGTAAATCTGTTTTTGCAGCGCTTCCCCAAAAAATAAAAGGACACAAGTTTAAATTTACATTTGATTACCACCGTTTTTGATAATATATTTGGATTAAATCATAAAAAGTAGGGGTGTAACGATACACAAAACTGACGGTTCGGTTTTCCCACGGTTTTGACGTCTCGGTTCGGTTTAGAAAGCTAAAAAAAAAAATTAAACAGTGGTTTAATGAAAAAATGCTGTCTTTGTCTTAAAATTAATTCAATTACAATTAAACGTTTTGCAAGGATTAAAAATCTGCTAATGCTGTATAGGGAGCCGCACATTACTATAACATTAAAGGTTAACAACAGAGCCTAAATTCAGATGCTATTTATTTTTTAGATATAATAATCAACACCCAACACATTGTATGAAAACATGTAAACTGAACATAAGGCAGTTTTTGCATTAACTTTATTCTAATTTGTTATTGAAATATAATAATTTACACAGTTGCTGTCATTTTCATTAAAGATATTTTAAACGTACTTTAAATAATCAAGATATAATTAACAGGTTAAGTAAAATATAATATATAGGATAATATTGTGCATTTATTTAGTGCAAGAGTTAATTTCTCTAGGAACCAACAAGTTGTGGACACTGAATCACTTGCCTGCTGAGGTAAATATAATGCTAGTGACAAGCTATGCAGTTTTATTGACGTCTTTGCGCTGCTGAAACACTGATTGAGCGATTACACGAGTTATGATGCCTTTCAGTAAGTATACTGTATTTTTCAGCATACCTTCAGGTGTCCATTCATGTTTATTCTGTAACTGAGGAAGAGATGATCGCGTTTACTCGCGTTTACTCCGCGCTGCCGCTACTGTTACAATCCGTGGTGACAGATAGTTTTAAACTGTGGGTACAGATTGTCAATTTACATCCAAGTGGACAGATTGGTAAACTGTGCCCTGTTTTGTAAAACTGTGCACACGGTAGTTTATTTTTCTTCTGTAATGAAGCTTGGCTGTCCATCTAGTGAAAAATGTTGGTACTGCGGCCAAATAAAATCTTACTGAAAGCTCATTTTTTGAGATATCAACCTAAAATTTGGAACACAACTTCTTCAGATTTTTGGCTTACATTTTCTGGCAGTTTTAGAGTAAAATATATTTTGTAATATATATTTTATATAAAATATAAATAATTATATTTTTAAATTGTTCATTTTCATAAACTCAAACTTGTATAACTTTTTTTCTGTTTCACTTTCATAACTTCATAATACTTCACTTCAACATTAATCTGGCAAATGTCTTCTTTAAAACAAGACCAACCATAGGTCTATATTCCAAAGCATTCTTGAATTACAACCATTTAAGTTTGAATAGTGATTTTCATGTCTATGCGAAAAAAGGGGGAGTGACAGTTAAAGGGTTAAACGATATTAAACTATTATATCTATATCTATAATATCTAAAATATAATTTATATATAAAAACTCTCCTACAGTCCAGTCACCATCGGTCGCGACTCGCACGTATTTTCATTTAAACGTCACTCACTGACGTTTTCCTAACCAGAAAAAAACCCGATTGCCCTGCTCTGCCTCTGATTGGCTAGTACTCATTGCCATCTGGGTCAGAGCCAATTAGAAGCAGGATGTGGGTGGGGAAAAAACTCTGTGTATAGGGAAAGGGGAGAGACAGAGGGAACAGGCAAGACAAACTCCTACGTTTAAATAACATATAGAAAATATCTGCTTGACAACGAGCTGAGAACAAGCCCAAATAAGCAACTACACTTTAGAAACAAGCCCAAAAAAAAAACGCGACCCGCGACTACCAATATTTGTAAGCGACTTTACAGAAAAACAAGCCCAAAGTCGCTTATAATAAGCGGACTTGGCAACACTGATTCCAGGTCCAATCAATGGGCCGGGCTGGGCGGGGCCGGGGTAGCTTGCAGGGCGGGGCGTGTTCGGTACGCCATGAGAGTATCGCCATTCGAATCGTGGGTTCTGTATTGCGGTTCTTCGGTTTGGTTCGAATATCGTTACACCCCTAATAAAAAGAAACATTAATTTAACTGTCATTTTAACTGATGATAATAATAATAATACCCATAATTTAATAATACAGTTTATTTATTTAACAATTGATTAATACTGTAAACCGTGATATTTTCTGAGACGTTACCATACTGTGAAAATCTTATACCATTACAACCCTACACGGGGGGGTCCCCCACCCCACCCCCGCTGTTAAAGTAACTCAGTAACTTTTACTCTGAGTCAATTTTAAATGAGCTACTTTTTACTTTTACTTGAGTAGATTTTTAGACCGGTACTTTTACTTGTACTTAAGTAAAATTTCATTGAAGTAGTAGTACTTTTACTTGAGTAGAATATTTTATTACTCTTTCCACCTCTGTCAAGCTATTATTAATCATGTCTTCATGAGTTTCCATGAACCAAATGCTGTCCTCTTCCTGTCTCCTGTCAGGCCCTGTCACTGGTCAACAACAAGATCTCCAAAGTCCACCCACAAGCCTTCACACCCCTCCGACACTTAAAAAAGCTTTATTTTTCCCGGAACCTCCTGACAGTGGTACCCAAGAACCTTCCCCCATCCCTGGTGGAGCTGCGGATTCATGAGAATCGTATTAAGAAGGTTGCAGAAGGAACGTTCTCTGGTCTGGGCAGCATGAACTGCATTGGTTTGTATGCGCGCTCGCCATTATGTGGTACAGAGGTTACAGTCTGACCAAACCATTTCCTTTTTTAGATGGAGCCTGCTGGTTTTTGTGATGGGATATTCTTTCTGATGTTGAATGCTTCTTATAGAGATGGGTGGAAACCCTATTCAGAACAGCGGCTTTGAGCCTGGCGCTTTCAAAGGGCTGAAACTCAACTACCTGCGCATCTCTGAGGCCAAACTCACTGGAATGCCAAAAGGTAATTCTTTATTATAATTAGTCATTAGTCAAGTAATTAAAGAGTGAACGCTTGTCAAACGATAGTCTCATTAATTTTCAAAAAAGAACCTTTTTATAATACTCTTCTTTGTGCAGTTTCTCACTTGAATGAGCTTTAGGAATATCCTTGGTAATAAATCACAATTTGCACGAGTTTTAATGTAATGTTAAGATCAGAGACGTGGTGCGACTTCCAATAATATAATGATGAATGTCCCTCATCTCCCAGACCTCCCTGATAGTCTTCATGAGCTCCATTTGGACAATAACCAGATCCAAGCCATTGAACTGGAGGACCTGAGCCACTATAAACACCTGTACAGGTGAACCGTCTCATGACTCTCCTGCACTCCGACATACAATTTGCCTTTTCTCTGCCTGTGGGCTTTCTGTAAAGCAACAGCGCCACCTGGTGAAGGAAATCTTAAGGATGTGAAAATTAAAAAAGACAATGCTTTTTTATATTTTTTATATATAAATCAGACAATGCTTATCACAATTTTAATTTGTAGAAACAAAGTTCATTGATTATACCTTTTTACACAAAACACACAAATATTTAAACTTGTTGGCAGTCATAGGTGATTATAGACCATTTGTTTGTCTTCTCAGCCCCCTGAAAACTTATTATTATGTGAAAATTCTTTATCTTTACTGAAAACAGCTGCAGGTATTTCACTCTTGAGTCATTTAACTGTGTACTAAGTATAATCCTTTAAATTTCACCAAAATCACGAAAGCCAATTTAATTTGAGTTATCTCAGGAGCGTGCAAGTTTATTGTTGTTAACAAAGTATTGTGCTGATAAAAACTAGCAATTAAACAATATTTTTTTAGTAACACCTTACAGTAAGGTCTATTTAGTTGACATTAGTTAATGCATTAACTAACATTGAGTAATATATTTGTTACAGTATTTATTAGGGGTGTAACAATAACGTGTCACAATATATCACAATACAAAAATGCATCAATATATATCGTGGATAGTGACAATCTGTATTGTGTATAGATCATCCAAAATGTTTTCAAACAGTTTTCAGAGTTTTAGTGTCAGTATTACATTAAACTACTATATATAATGTTGAATATAATGTATAATAATGCAATGGGGGAATATTTGTGAGTCCTGATAATGCCTAATGTCTTATGTTACCAGTCAAAAGTGGCCAGTGACAGAGTGCAAGCATATTTTATCCACGTCTCTTTTGTAAGTAGTAGATAACTTTATTGTCCCCGTGGGGCAATTGTGTTTGCAGCAGTCGCAAGGCAATTCATGACAGGACATCAGACATATGACACAAACAAATATTTGTCTAAAATAATTATGTATTTTCAACTTCAGAATCATGAATATTTTTATTCTGGTGTCACCATTTTCCTGTGCATTGGGTTACTAGCACCAAGTCCAAGCCTATTCATTTACACCCATGTAATACCAAATTTAGTATTTTAATCAACAGTACATTTTTTGTTTACCTTTTACCATATTTCTTGGAGTATGGCAATAATATTGTATCTTGAGTTAAGAATACATGAGGGTATTGTTACACCCCTAGTATTTATTAATGTTTGTTAAGGTTTGTTAATAAAAATGCATCTGTTCATTGTTAGTTAATGTTAGCTCAGGTCCATTAAATCATATTAACCAATTCAAATTTTGATTTTAATAATGTATTAGAAAATGTTGAAATTACTATAAACTAAGATCAATAAACACTAAGTATTTTTCACTGTTACTTTATTATGATAACTAATGTAGTTACAAATGTTAACAAATTTATTGTAAAGTGTTACCATTTTTTTAACAATTCTGATTGACGCTGCGTTGTGACGTAACGTGTGATGGTGTACGACGGAAGCTATAAAGGGACGCCAGAACACAACAGCGTTAGCTTCTGATAAAGCAGCTGATTAAAGCAAGCCACTCTCAGGCATTCAGGAGGTGTGGCAAAGGGACGCAGCGTCTTGTGCCCTTCTCCGCAAACAAGGGTTAAAGTCGTAACCCGAGACAATCCTGAGGGGATTCGTGCTGCATCAAACCAAATGTGTGAGGTGAGGCCCAGCCCGCAGCATCACATACCTCCTGCAGGGAGACCCCCTGATAATAGGGCTTTAGAAGATGCCATACTTCTAGTAGAGTGACCCCTAATCAGCATAGGCAAGTCGAACCGCGTGCCTTGTAATCCGTAGAGTTTGCCTCGATAATCTATTTACTGATTGTCTGCTTTGAGGACAGAGATCCCATGTTAGTTGGCACCTTGGGCACATAACCTAGAGTGGAGAATGGCTTTCACCCTCCCAGGAGCAAACTCCGGACAGGAGCAGGAAAGCCATCTTCAAGGTAAGGAATTTCTCCGACACCAAGTCCATTGGTTTGAAGGGGGCCAGGGATAACCCTTCCAGAACCACAGCCAGGTCCCAAGCTGGGGCCCTAGCCTGAGCTACAGGCCTCATCCTCAGAGCACCATGAAGGAAAGAAACAACCAAACGGTGTCTCCCCAGAGGTCCATGACTTAACAGTGCATGGAAGGCAGCTATGGCCGCCACGTAAAACCTTAAACAGGGAAAACCTCCTAGAGAAATGTTCCTGAAGGCGAGTGTACTGGGTCCAACTGATGTTCTTCACACTATGTAGTAAACATGTTCCCCTTTAAGTTTCTGATGGATTGAGCTCTAGAGTTTAGGATGGTCTCAACAATCTCAGCTGAGAGATCAACACCTAAGAACTGAGAGCTCGGGGGCCAGACCCATAGTTTCTACAGCTCCGGGCGGGGGTGATATGGGACCCTCCAGGAGCGCTATGCAGTCTGAGAACCAGACTCGAACCGGCCAGGATGGGGCTACCAGAAGTAGACTGGCCCTGTCCTGATGTTCCCCATGCCTCAGCCCCTGTCTTTTGTCAGGATATACATTGCCCTGAGCAAGACCTACTCGCCTGGGACCACAGGAGGACCTGATGTGCCAGTCTGCACAGAGGGCACTCAGTCCCCCTGGTGATTTATGTAGGAGACCACTGACATATTGTCTGTTCATACTAAAATATGATGGCCCCTGAGTTCTGGGAGGAAGTATGTCAGTGCTAGAAATACAGACATCATCTCCAGGCAATTTATGTCTCAAGAGAGATGATGCCCTCTCCACGGATCCTTTACTAAGCAGCCCTCCATGACTTCTCCCAAGCCTGTGAGGGATGCATCTGTTGTCACTATTTTTCTATGACAAGATACCCCAACACAGGACTCTGGGACAGGAACCACAGTTTTTTCCACATGACAAGGGTACGAACTTACATCTGTGCGTAACCTTGATCATATGGAACAGGTTTTCCCTTGGGTAAAACGCCCTAATCCTGAGCCACCAGGCAATGTACTCACAGCTTGTCCCTAACCGTAATGTATCTTGGGCAGGGAGGCGCACACTGCTTAAATTGCCTTTCACTCAACAAACAACACCAAATAAGATGGACAATTCACACACAGAATGCTTGCCGAAGACCAGAAGCTATCTCTGTTGTTTTCCGGCATCTCTTTATACTTCCATGGTACACCGTTACACGCTGCCGGAGTGATGATCACAATTTACTGCTAAATGTACCCGCAATGGCACGTTTCATGCTGCACCTATTTTTATTTAAATGTGACAAATTAAATGTTTACCTTTTGCTGTTATTTGGAGTATTTTGGTACACAATTTGCTAGCTTTATGGGAAAAAACTGTAATGAATTTAAATTTTAAAAATTACTTTCATTATGCACAATTAAAACAAATTAAAACAAAATTGAAATTGAAAACCAAATTAAGAAAATAAAAGAACAAGTGAAATTTTATAAACTATACTAACCCTGGTATTGGCTGCACACAAAATGATTTTTTGCTCAAAAATCCTACATGTGCTAGATTTTTATAGTGCAGCTTGTCCTGCAGGGCTGCAGTTGACCCAGTGCCTGTTCACAGTATTTCCAGTCTATTGTGTTTCCACCTCACTAGAGGTCTGTCACAATGAGTGTGGCCCGTCTATTGTCTGTTGCTTATTCATGGTTGTGCTTGTCGTTGTTTGCCAGATTGGGTCTGGGTTTTAACCATATCCGCATGATTGAGAATGGCAGCCTATCATACGTCGCTAATCTGAGGGAGCTGCATTTGGAGAACAACCGGCTGACCCGCGTCCCGAGGGGCCTGCCAGACATGAAGTACCTGCAGGTGCGAGATATCAAGCTGATGAACGAAAGGTGTCCCATTCGCTCATGAACGATCATTGATTTTTGCTTCTTTTTCAGGTGGTCTACCTTCATTCAAACAACATTAGTCGAGTGGACATTAATGACTTCTGCCCTCAAGGTTTTAGTATGAAGAGGAGCTTCTACAACGGCATCAGCCTCTTTGGAAACCCGGTTAACTACTGGGAGGTGCAGCCTGCCACCTTTCGCTGCGTTGGTGACCGATTGGCCATTCAGTTCGGAAACTATAAGAAATAGAGAAAGGATGAAATTATTTGGGGACAAATAATAATGCTGGAATCAAAACAAAACAGAAGAAAAGCTTGGAGAAAGTAGGGGTCAAAATGGTGTCAACAAACAGTGTTTCCAAATAGTTTTTAATGTGTATCTTTGGATGTATTTGTTTGTGAAGTCTAAAGAAAAAAGGAAGGAGCGATAAAAATAAGTATTGGAAATTTTTAAAAGAAACCTACAGAATTTGATCTCTTACAACTGACTTTATTTGCAAAACCAGTATAATTGTTACCATAAAGTCTTACCATTATCAGTTCACTTTGTAAGGGCTCTTTGTTTGCTCAACACTTTTATAATAATATTATTGATACTGTTAATATTGTTATTGTTATTAGTTTATGCTGTATTATGGATAGTAAGGTTTGGATGGGATATTGAAATGGTTGAATCTTAATGTTAAATTCATGGTGCTTATAAGTGTGTCTGTGTTGTTTGTCAAGTTTTAGATTACTTTTTCCCCTTTTTGTCATTGCCTTGCTTCCTTGCTTCAGGGGTCTTATTGTTGTGGGAGTACTTTAGGGCAATGGAGGAACTTTACACAAAATATAAATCAGTCAGTCAGATGCCTCATGTTCTTACACAGCCCTCTTGGGTTCGAGGCTGATTCAGAAAAGGATTGTAATAATGTAATTTTGCACAGTTTCTCTATGAATTCCAAATATTTTCTTTGTAGTGTGTTGTTAGTGGGATTTTTCTCTTGCAGTGGCACTGCATGCATGTAGGCTACTGTGCCGCACACTGCTGCATGTTTCAATAAAATATCTTTCAGCTTGACTTCAGGAGCAGAAGTGGTGTACCATCATGATTTGAAAGCTGTGACTAATAAAACTTGAGTTAACATGAACGCCAAATATTGATTGAGTGAATTCTCAAGCACAATGTCAATGGGTCATCACTTGTTGCAAACTATATGTCAGCGAAATTCCAGATTTTATACATACAAATAAAATAAAACTTTTTGGGAGATGTATTTATTTACTTCTTGTATGATAAAGTTTTACTGTATTAGGCTATATATATATATATATATATATATATATATATATATATATATATATATATATATATACTGTACATAAGCCTACATATATACACACACACACAGGCATCTCTCTTGTCTTGTCTTGACCACAAACTATAAGTCAGGGAATTAGCTAAATGTAAACAAATGAACTCCTTAAAAAGCCATTGCTCTCTCAGAAAGACATCAAAGACAGAGTATTTTTCAGAATATGGGAAGTTGTGTGGAGTGATGAATCCCAATGAAACACGAGTTGCGGGGTAATGCTCGTTGTCTTTGAAAATATGGTGAGAAACAATAATAAATGCATCGATGTAAATGCATGTCTGATGTCTCTACCACAGTAAAACATTAAGGAATAGACCGTTATTGTGCGGAGCCTTTTTAGCTGCTGTATGGAACTACTTTACTGTGAAAAGTCATAATGCTTTGAAGTACAGGCAATGGCGCACGGCGGCCACGGCCACCCCTGGCCGACTCCTGGCCACCCCAATGGCCAGTATAAATTTTAGTAGCATCAGTTATGCATTTCATAAATAAGTCAAAAATATTCTTTAGTAAAAGAAGACGGGAAATTATGTGTCGTGACGTGCTTTTTAAGTGCCAAATCGTTACAGTATACTGTTACAGCGTGTCTTTGCCACGTTTTGACAAGCAGGGATGGGAACAGCGCGCTTTTCGGCGCCTCCCGCTTTTTTCACGTCAGTTTGGGTGACAAAGTCAAGTCATTCCATAGCTTAATGTGAGGGACAGACATCATTAAAGTATACGGAAACTCGTTTTCCCTCCTCTGCGGCTGTCAATTCTTCATTCATATTCAAACAGCGCGCGCCTCTTGGATGCACGGTAAAACTCTCTCCAATATGATATACTCACATTATAATGCATGATCTGTAGATAAAAGGCTTTAGATTTGCATAAAATTACTTTATTTTTTGGAGTTTGTTGCTGTTTTTAAACGACTCACTACCGTGTGCTTGCTAGATCACACACATCACAAGGACTATGAATCGGCATCAAACGCACAATAACTGGAATTTAAAACTGTGAAACAAAGGAACAAATCGCACTAGGATATGTGCGCTCGACATTTCTTCGCTTTGTGACGTGAACTTTTAAATGCGCACTTATGTAGCGCAGCGCTGCACAATGACTCCATTTTGCTTTGAGCACATCATTCTGCACCCGCGATGCGCATACACGCTGTGTGCGCTCTGTTTTTCATGTTATCATGGGTTTGCGCACTGAAATATTATTAAAACCCAATATATTTTGTTATACGTAGCCTGCTCAAGACATTTAAAATAAGCTTAATTTATTTGAATATTATTTCCTTGTAGTGTAGGCCTTATATGCACTTCTGAATTCTTGACATTAATATTTAAATATAAAATTGTGAAATGTATGATTGCCTGATTGAATTGTATAAGATAACTAATAGTAATTTGTTTTTATTAACATATTTAGATTTTATAAAATTACTGTGCAGATTTTTTCAAGAATTACTTTTTGGTGCTGATTTATACACTCACTAAGTTTATTAAAAATTCATAATACATTAACCCCAAGATTTTAAGTGGCCCCATCTGGCCACCCCTATGAAAAATTTCTGGAGGCGCCTACTGGAGCAATATTGCAGAATGACTTGATTCCCACAAATGAAAAATCTAAAGAGGAATGATCATAATTTTTATAATCATTAGATTGACTCTGTTTTGTTGAGGACAGAAACAACAAAAACGTCATAGACGCCATATTTCACATTACAAAATCACATTATAACCACTTAGAAATAATCCACATGATTACAAATCGTGTCCCTTTATCATCAAATTAATTTCGCCTTATCGTAATCACAAGATCATCTGTCGTATGAAAACGGCCTCTAGAATTAAACCTGTAGTGTGTTTTCTCACTAGTAGGCAGCACTCTAATTTGAACACAGGTATCGTAGGGCTAAGGGCTTTTATTGTAACAGCATCAAAGATTGCCCGTCGGTAGCGCGTCACCGCATCAAACATGTCTGACAGCGGCTCTCTGCTATAACGCGCTCAGGACGCGCTTCAGCACAGCGAGCCGCGACGCGCTCAATGCGACTATTATGGTTTCGTGTGACATAGAAGAATGACCATCACAATCGAGTGATTATAATTAAATACAGGCCTAGATATCGACTGCCACTGGAGCCTCATTTGAAGCGTCGCTGTGATCCGGGTGAGTCAGAGGAAACGCTTGACCTGGTGATATTAACCGTCGTATTGACGATTATTTTGCAGTAGTTGCTCTTTGGTTTGCACTTGCCTTTGTCGTCGCTGCATGTATGGTTGTTAACATATCTATTTCAGGTGTGTCGTAATTCAAAAGATGAGCTGGTTTGTAAATAAGCAGGAGATCTAGTTAATTAGTCCAGAACTATCTCTCTTAGGTGCACAATGTTTTGTGATGGACAGGAGGAGGAGGACAGTGGTCTATCAACCCTGTGTTTATGACCAGTCAGCACAGGTACTCAAATGAAATAGCACTCTTATATCTATTGATCAAACGCTCATTCCTGTTATGCAGCACACTTTCATGTCCACATCTTATCATCGTATGTTAAAATAATGTAGCCTAGGCTATTCACATTTTGAAACAAGGAGATAATGTTAGTTGTCTGTTGACAAAATCAAAATTAAGTGAACATAGGAGTGAATTATAATGTTTTTATTTTGGTTTAAGTGGATGTTGCCATTTTTGCAATGTCTGAGTATGCCATGCATTTCTAAATTAATAATTTGAAAAAGTGCAATTTATTAAGAAATATTACAGGTATTTTTTCATATATTCTTTCATAAATTTTTTTTAAACTAAACAGGGTTTCTTGGAAATATTGCCTGGTATTTGGGAATTATTTATTTATTTATTGGTGGTTGAGTACGAACACTTCTATGTGCTTCCATGTGCTTTTGGCTTCCATGTAAAGCGCTTTGAGTACCCAGAAAAGTGCTATATAAATGTAATAAATTATTATTATTTAGGTTTTCTATCACTAAAAAAGCCACTGCCTTAATGACATCATCCTCCAGAATGATTAATAACAACATGAACACATATTAGCTATGGATTTAAAGAATTCTGTTTTGTAGTATTAGAATATTCATCTTACTTTAAAACATTCTTTTAGGTAAGTTCTAGACATTGCTATATACTATCAACATTTCAAAAGATTGTTAAAAATATCAAAAGTACCTTCAGATTGACAACCTCATGTAAAGAAACTTATTTATACAATTTTTTTTGCATTGCGTAATCAAGCGAGCATAGTTCTGAAAGTCTGATTTATGTATTCATAGAAATACTTATTACATACATTCATGCATACATACCATAGACTGTAAAAAAAGGTACTGTGTAACAGGAATGACCCAAAAACTGTGTGGTCTTTGCTGATTTCATCTGAGATATGTCATTGATCCTGAGCACTCTGGCGCTTTAAAGTTATCATTTCTAGTTAGATGTGATGGATCTGTCACTATTGATTTTTGTGTTCCTCTGTTTTTCCAGTGACTCCTACTCATGCCATAGATGTCCTTCCCTTAGCTCAATGAGCTCACTTTATTTTCTCCCTGTCCCCCCTCTTATCCTTCAGCTCTTCCCTCTCTCATGCATCTTGCTTCGCCTTCACTCCCTCTCTCTTCTCTTATCTCTCCACCCCTTTTGACTTTCCCGTCATCCCTTCCTCTGTCACTCCTGCTT
The DNA here is from genome assembly GCF_051911475.1 of Siphateles boraxobius. NCBI lineage: Eukaryota > Metazoa > Chordata > Actinopteri > Cypriniformes > Leuciscidae > Siphateles > Siphateles boraxobius. The sequence goes on along the minus strand of NW_027509195.1, from coordinate 8,561,881 downwards.
TGTGTCGGATGTCATGATGGTGTGCTGCAGTCGGGCACTGGACTCCCCCTGCACTCTGGCTCTGCTTGTGGGCTTCCAGTTTGCGTTTGTCCTGTACTTCTCTCTGGGAGGCTTTCGTGGCCTAGTGTCTGTTTTGGTTCATTCCACTGAGCCTGAGATCGACTACTCTCGACCGCATGACGTCTACACCAATCTCACCTCTCTGCTGCTCCACCATCCAGGACCCAGTGGACCCGAACAGCAGCTCAGGGACTGTACGCTGCCCTCTCCACTGCTGGGTAGATATAAATCCACACTGAAGTGATTAAGACATTGATCAATAATTGGATTTGTTCATTCACTTCGTTTCATTGCGGTTTTTAGATTTAAGTCTACCAAACACATTTTAATGAGTTTAGTTCACATAAAAATTAAGATTCTGTCATCATTTATTTACACTTTATCTGTCCAAACTTGTGACTCTTTCTCCTGTGGATCACACACACAAAAATATATTTTGAAGAATGTGCTAGTTGCTGTTTTACATGCAATTACAATGAAGGAAAACTGGAGCTTTCAAGAATCAAAAAGGACATTAAAGGACCATAAAAATATCATGACATGACATGTATACGAAATTCCATGTCTTCTAGAATTTAAGTTCTGGGGGTTGCCAGTTATTTTCATTTCATTGTTGTGAATCAGTATTACCTTTTTACAGTTGTGTATAAAAAAATGTTAAACTCTAAAATGAAATAATTATCAATTAAATAATCAGTTTTAAATATGCCAATACATTTTTGATTTTAATAATGATTTGTTGATTATTTTATTTAAATTGAATTACTAAATTGATATCTTTTTTAACTGTAACTCTTAGTCCTCCATAAAAGATTCCATTTAACAGTGATATAACGTTCTTAGTGTTTTAAAGATTAAGTGAGAGGTAGATGACCGAACAGGTAGTCTAAATGTAAAAATGAGCACAAACAATTAAATATTCAACATCGACCAATGCAATAAATACATAAAAAATCACTGATATTGTGCAGTAACTGATATGGTCCAATGCACAGTGCATTCCTAATCAGAAATGTTCCTTTGTGTTCAACAAACAGGAAGAGAGTCATACAGGTTTGTTACAACATAACGGTAAATAAATAATGGCTTAATTTACATTTTTAGGGAAACTATTCCGTTAATTTGATGTTGTAGAACAGATTTTACACAACAAATGCATGTGTGCTCTCCCCCTGCTGTCTGCCAGTGGGTCCTGTTTCAGTCCACCTCTCCTCACCCCCCTCCCTGGAAGAGATAAAAGAGAAGAACCCCTTGGTGACCTTAGGGGGTCATTACCGCCCACCAGACTGTGAGCCACGGCACCACACAGCCATCGTGGTCCCCTACCGGAACCGCCAGACCCACCTCCGCGCCCTCCTCTACCATCTGCACCCCTTTTTGCAGCGCCAGCAGGTCCACTACGGCATTTACATTGTGCACCAGGTCTCTTGTTTGTCGTTACGCTGACTTGTCACATCTATTGTATGGGAAAAAGTCCTAACAGTAATTAGAGGAAGTAGCTGGGACAAAGGGTAAACAGACCTCGTAGCTTATTGTCAGGCTATATTAGTGTTTTATTCTTTCCGAAGAATGCATTTGTACAGTTGGTTTCCTCATAGTCTGTGTTATCAGTCAGGGAACTCCACGTTTAACCGAGCAAAGTTGCTGAATGTTGGTGTGCGAGAGGCACTGAAAGAGGAGGACTGGAGCTGTGTTTTCCTGCATGACGTTGACCTGCTACCTGAGAATGACCACAATACCTACACCTGCCACCCCCAGTACCCAACACACCTTTCCGTGGCTATGGACAAGTTCAGATACAGGTACCCTACCCACAATGACTGGATTTGTTTTGTTTACTAGCCATTTCTCTAATTTTATTTTAATGAAATTGTGGGGGCTAATAAATTGCTTTAAAAGTAATTTATTCCTGTGACGTAAAGCTGAATTTTCAGCATCATTACTCCAGTCTTCTGTGTCACATGATCCTTCAGAAATCATTCTGATATGCTGATTTGGTGCTCAAGAAACATTTATTATTTATTATTGCTAAAAATGTTTTTCGATTAAAATCAGAGAATTTCAAAAGGATCAAAGAAAAGAACAACAATTGTTGGATATAGATGCAAGCAGCACCACAGAGGGAAACTGAGGAGCTAAAAATCAAAGCAGTTAGCCTTAGACCAGATGCAAAAATGAGTAAAGACATTTGGAGACTTTTTAAGCAAAATGGTTGAAAGCCCATAAATACAATCACTTGTAAAGTTATAAGAAAATAAAAAATAAAAAAAATAAAATGTCATATCTCATGTGACAACTGTACAGGTACCCTCAGGTCACACCAAGTTTGGTCAGAATATGCTGAAGCAATGTCGAGATATAGCCTCTCGTCCATTTTGGTGTGCTGTTTTTTTTAATTTGTTTGTGCGTTAATCGAGAACGGTTTGAAGAATTTACTTGAATTCCATATTTGTTTTTTTTGTTTTTTGTCGTCATGGTCTCATCTGAAATCAATTTTTGTGAAAATCGGAGCAATGGTCTAAGAGTTCGAAAAGTACCTGTAGGTTTTTTAAAGAAAATCTAAATGATGGACAGGAAGTTGAAGGCCAACTATGGCAAAATTAGTATCTATGTTCAGGTCATGACCCAAGGAATCTTTTAAGACCAGTTTCACAATAGTCAAAATCAATCAAAAGCTATTAGCATTTTATTTAATTTCATTGTTATTCTTGACCACAAGGGGGCGCAGCCCTGAAACTTTTTGAGTACCTCCAGGGCATGGAGCTGATGAGACTTAATGTGTTGCATAGTAATACACCAATGTGTTCGTAAAATACAGCATTGTAAGCAAAATTCAAAATTGCCGTTGCATAAAATGGCTGATATTGGAAAATTGGTTATCGTTCGACTCTAAAATCTAAAGACTCCAAATCTAAAGAGACCAGTTGTGATTTTTGGCCAAACTGTTCAGAAGTCATAAGCAAAATTAGACATTTTGCGTATCTTCTGACCACTAGGTAGCACTGTGGCGAAACTTTGCCGGTTGTCATAACACAATACAAATTTGGTCATAATACGCTAAATCGTTGCGGAAATGAGAGCCCAGTCCCAATTCGCCTACTTATACTACAACCTAACAGTATGTACTCTTTTTGTGAAGAAAAAGTACATACTTTTGAGTGTGTAGCAAAAGAGTAGGCAAGCTTTGGGACATACTATCACGTCATCTTTAACGGACAGATCTGTTGCGTTCATCCTGTCACTGTAAACTGCCCTGTCAATCATCTTGTCACAGTTAAAATCCTCCATTCAATCTAATTTGATTTCCTGTCGTTTTGGAGAGAAATGTAGGAGCACGTTCATCTGCCAGTCGTGGGTCTTTCATGCGGAGACTCTTCCTCATGTGTTTGCAATTTGAATATAATGATGCATTTAAAAGGTAATGGCTAAACGTATCTTTACAAAAGTTCACAATGCTGCTGCAGATGCAATATAATGTAGACAACATTGAATAAATACATTTTCGTCAGGTTAGATACTGATAATTAATCACTCAAACCCCTTTATGTAAACCTCTCTACATAACTGCCGGACTCGCGCATCCTCCATATCTGTAGTTTTTTTTAACACTTTTCACTCATGTTTGTAGTTCTAACTGAATCCTCGTCCAACGTGCGATGGGTTGTGGGCAATATTAGCCATTAGAGTGTGCATCGATCTGCACTTCGGATTCTGATTAGATTCTGATTCTGAATAGTAGACCATCTGGGTATCTTTGGAACACTAATTTCAACATACTACGATTTGTGAAGTACAAATTCTATTTTCAAATACTATTTAGGACAGAAAGTATGCGAATTGGGACTGGTCCGTTGACAAGTCTATTTTGGCGTGCTCTTCATCATATTCGTTTGCATGGTCGTTATTCAAAAACAGTTTGAGTAATCAACTTTAATTCCAAGTTTTTGTGTTGGCATGGTCTGAAGATGATCTGGTTTGATTTTAATGAAAATCTGACAAACTATCTAGGAGTAATTTGAAAAAGTATGTTTTTTGGAAAATTCAAAATGGTGTAAAAATGTTAATTAAGGACAATTGTCTTTCCATTTTGTCAAATGGATTCGAATCGTCTTGAGCCAAGGAATCAAAGGAAAAAATATTGTTTCCATTCCTTATGGGTATTCCTTATTCAAAAGAGGGATTGGGTTAGAAACTCCAAAAATGCTGTGGTTAATGTTCAGACTGTCCTCTATCTGTGTGCCAAATTTCACAACTTTTTAATATACGGTTCTATGGGCTGCCATAATAGGTGGGTATAATAGGTGCCTGCACACCTTCATTGCTTGGCCCCTAATTAAGCAACAACTTTTACTTTTTAATCTTTCTTACTTTTAAATTTTTGTAGAATGTGATAGGCTAAATTTTAGCGAACTTCTAGGAACCAAAAGTTCATTCTCTTCATGCATGGTAAAATAGACTATGTAGTTCATGTATTATTAGTGCTGACACAGGTGTATGCAGTAGCCCATGGGTCTGGTCCTCTAAATTGACATCCAGGTCTGCAAGTTTCGGGTCACCGAGTCTGCATTTCTGTACTCTGCAGCCACAATGTCCACCTAGATATAAACATTCACCGAGAACAGAAAGATTGCAGAGAAAACAACCCATATATTCAGTCCACCAAGGCTGAGGACAGCATCAGGAGCGCTCTGTGATGAATCCACTGAAGGCTGTAAAGCATTCAGACACGACTCAGAGAGTTAGTCCTTGGGTAGAAATACAGAGAGATTAGGAAGAAAGATACATAGCAGCAGCTCATCTAGCTATCACTCAAAGTGTAATAAATAACACTAAAGAATTTAGAACAGGTGTTCAAGGGATGTCTGGAGGGCGGGTTTAGTGAGCGATCGCAGTTACACTACCTTTCTACCTTACACTACTTTTCTCACAAACTTTTTTTTTTTTTTAAAGAAAAGAAATGATTACTTTTATTCAGCAGTGACACATTAAATTGATCAAAAGTAAAGATATTTATAATAAATATTTACAAAAGATTTTTATAATAAATGCTGTCTATTAATAAACTAATTGTCAAAAAATCGTGAAAAAAATGATCTCGGTTTACACAAAAACATTAAGCAGCACAACTGTTTTTAACACTGATATTAATAACAAATCTTTTTTGAGCAGCAAATCATCATAATAGAACATTTTTTGTTGGGTCATGTGTCACTGAAGACTAGAAGACATTACAAAACATTTTTAAAAATCTTACCAACCCCAAACTTTTGAACAGTAGTGTACAGTATATCACTCAACACAAACATCAATTGCTTTTACAATCCATTTTTTAAAAAGTTATACAAAGAACACAGAAATACAATGAAATCACATACGTGGTTATACAGTTTTTTTTCAGTATATGTTTTTTTTTTTAATGGAAAAGTTTAAAAGATTACACTTTGCACTTATTGCATTTTGTGTTATTTTATTTTGTTATTGTATTAATTTTCAGGTAAGAGTGGGCGAGGTCATTTGTAATTTTAATGTGTCTTTCTTCTGGTGTAATTCACTTCCAGTTATTATTAGTTGTACAAAACAGCTCTTTATGCTGCTTGTTATTGCAACCTGGTATATCTCACCATATTATATTATTTTAATGTATTGTCTTAATTATAAACACGCAGGTTTGTAGGCCAACCAATTGAATAGTTTACTGCACTTTGATATATTCTTCTTGTTATTTCCCTATTGTGGCTAATAAAGCGGAAGTTTCAGACATTCACAGTAAACGGCTTGCTTCTGCATTGAAAAAAAAGGTGGATACTGCACATTTCGCCAAATGTAGCAGGTCATACAGTTATTCAGTGCATAGAAAAAATTGCATACTATACACTGTAAAAACTATATACTGCAGAAATAGTAGTATGTTATTTTAAAAAGTTGTAGTAACCGGGTTATTACAATACAAGCTTTGTCAGCATTCTTTGTTACTTTATAAGGGGTCTAGGTTTTCCATCCCTTCGTAATAGAGAGGTACAGACCAACATTACACTGCAGGGAAAGCTGTGACACTTCAGATGGAATGATTGATGAAGAAACAGATGACCTTAATCCTCTTTGCCTCACCAAATCACGCTCTGACTCCACCACAGGCTTCCATACTCTCAGTACTTCGGAGGGGTGTCTGCTGTAACTCCGGAGCAGTACCTCAAAATGAACGGCTTTCCGAACCAGTATTGGGGCTGGGGAGGGGAGGACGATGACATTGCAGCTCGGTGAGCATGGCAGAAGGCGTTTTTTTGCAAGAGTTATTTCAACATAAAACAGCCTGACATGTAGTAAACTGGCACGTCTACATCCTTTTAAGCATTTGTATTGCACATCTCTCCATCATCATTTTGTTTTCAGTTCACAATCTCATCTGTCTCTTGTCATTATTCTCATTTTCACTGCATCCGTCTATCCCCATGCCCTCCCCCGCATAGCCAGAGGACGGACCAGTAAGTACATGCATGAATCACCAGTTTGGACTCAAGGCTTCTAACTATTTAGATGCCAGTATTACTTCAGTGATTATTGCCCTTTGATTCAATTATAAATTCAAGTAACATTATTTCTTTGACAATGAGAAACTTAAAAGTCTGAAGTTGTTGAAGCCTTGAAACCAGAATGAGTCAGGTGTAGTGGGTAGTGTTGAGGATTTGAAACATTTTCTTTATAGTTTTAAACCCTAACGATTCTGTCCATTGACAGTTATTTTAGAACTTTTGAGGAACGTGTGTTTGTAAAAGGAAATGAATTTCCAATTCAATGTATTTGCATAGACTTTTTACTGACTTTTCACTGTCTTTTTAGAGGCGACATAAATGCAAAATAATATTTGGGCTTCTCTATAAACTAAATAATAGTATTAAATAAATAATGTTTAGCTTCATGTTGTCTTATGAACAACCAGTACCCACTTGTGTGTGTTTGATTCACAAAAAAATAAAAAATAAACATGGCTCATTAGAGTCATTTATTGGTGAATCAATCGACTGGTTGCGCTGTTTGTAAAGTGGTAATCGAAATTATTCAACCCCCATTGCAAATCAGGTTTATAAGCTAAATTTACAGACTTTACGCTTTTTGCAATGAACAAATCAAACAAACGTAAATGAAAAAGCTTAACACAACAAATGTTTCAAGTGGTTTCCCCAAATTCAACTGAAAATGCAACTTTTAATAACTTTTAATAACTCAAAATTATTCCACCACTGAATAGAATCCCTCACAACAGCACAAATCTGCAAAACAGGTGTTGTCTCAAGCACACCTGATGCAACTAATCAAGGGCTTCATTAGTTGCACCAGGTGTGCTTGAGCTAGAACACGTGAAATATCTGAACTGGCTAGATTTATTGAGTGTCATGTTTGACTGCATGTTAGAAATATGGCTACGTTTAAAGAATGGTCCAAAAAGTTAAGACAAGATATCATCACTCTTCACAAACAAGGAACAGGATACAAAAAGTTAGCGAAGGCACTAAATGTTCCCAGAGTCACAGTTGGAAGCATAGGAACAGTGGTTACACTACCTGGACGGGGCAGAAAAAGGAAGCTATCAATGGCTGCAACCAGATTTCTGAGAAGGCAGGTTCAGAAAAACCCTTGAATTACTGCAAAGACTTGCAGCCAGACTTGGTGGCAACAGGCACTGAGGTTTCAGCTTGCACAGTAAGGCACGTACTAAATGCATGCGGTTTCCATGCCAGAACTCCAAGACCTACACCACTACTGACCAAAAAGCACAAGAAAAGTCGGCTCCAATTTGCTCAAAATCATATAAATTAGCCAAAAGTTTTGGAATTCTGTTCTGTGGAGCGATTAAACAAAACTGTAACATTTCGGCCCTATTGATCAAAGAAGAATGAAGCATATGCTGTAAAGAACACTCTGCCTACAGTTAAGCATGGTGGGGCTCGGTGATGCTCTGGGGCTGCTTTGCATCCTCTCCTCTGGCACTGGAAACCTGCAGCGTGTGGAAGGTAAGATGGATTCATTAAAGTATCAGGAAATAATAGGAGAAAACGTCATGCCATTAGTGAGGAAGCTGAAGCTTGGGCGTCATTGGACCTTCCAACAGGACAATAATCCCAAGCATACCTCAAAGTCCACCAAGGCTTGGTTGAAGAAGTAGTCCTGGAAGATTCTACAGTGGCCATCACAGTTAGCTTAGAAAATCCTCAAGGCAGTGGCAGCACGCAAAAAAAGGGGTTGTGAGACTGCAGAAGACATTAAAAGTTGCATTTTTATTTGAATTTGGGAAAACCACTTGAACCACTTGAAAACTGAAAACCACTTGAAACTGAATTATCAAATGTAAAAATATTTTGGAAGTTGTATTCAAAATCCATTTGGCTCAAAAATTGGCTCAAAAACACCTCTAGCCTACTGCTGAATGTCTTCGACAAGGTAGCACCTCTGAGTCCGACAGTGTTTTTTGTGTTCCTTGTTGTTTAATAAGTGTAGACGGTTTGATTCACCATGAGCAATTTTTCAGGGTACAGATCAAATCTAGTCCCTGACAAAAAGTATTTTTAGTGGAGATAATCCAGGAGCCCGCTTTATGCATTTTGGGGAAACTGAAGTTACATGTGTTGTTGGAGAACATTTTGAAGGTCATATCAGCTAATGGTGATTTGCAAACCTGACTGTCGCATAATTAACCGTTAGTTAGTATCCTTGCATGACTCAGATGACTCAGATGGCTGTACCAGAGGCATGAACCCAAAGTTTTAAGTATTTAAAAGCTAGATTAGACACTCCAACTTTAGATGAACCTTTTGGGGATTTTGGGTTGTGTGTAGAACCTTTTTACATAAGAATCCTCAACACCAGTAGTTTTCTAGTTAGCTCACATCCATCTGGCCCACCTTGCGGACTTTGCTGTAAATGGTTTTCCTGCTGTGCATTGTGTTGCTCTCTCTTTTGCCCCTGTCCTTTTGATAATTCATACCATGCTTTTTCTTGATGTATTTCTACTTGCTCTGTGGTTTTGTCTTTAGAGTCCGTCTCTCTGGGATGAAGATAATGCGCCCTCCTTTGGCCATTGGTCATTATAAGATGATCAAACATAAAGGAGATCAGGGTAATGAGCAGAACCCGAGAAGGTGATGTCACATGGCATATTATGTTATGTTATGTTACAATATAATAACAATATATTTTGACATAGACATGGATGGATGGATAGATAGATAGACTATTTTATCCATTTGTTCAGTCTGTTTATTGAGTCCGTTCCTCTTCATGAATTGATTCTCGTAGGTTTGATTTGCTGAAGCGCACGAGGCTGAACTGGCGCTCAGATGGACTGAACTCACTGACTTATAAGCTCCTGTCCAAAGAGTTGGAGCCATTGTACACCAATTTGACTGTCAACATTGGGGATGATCCACACCATCCCCCTGTGAAGGTTCCATCCCGGAAGTCACAGCCTCAGCCTGCTCCAACTAATAAGATGAAGACTGAAAAAGTGGGCGTGGCCATCAATAATACCACAAAAATAGAGCCGGCACACTGGAAGGCCAGTAATGAAACTTCAAATGTTGTTAAAAAAGCTCCTGTGAACCAAGAAGTAGGATGATTTTGAAAATCGAGTTTCCACAGAGGCTTCACAGGGTGAATTATTAACAGACAATGGAGGGAATACCAGTTTGCGCTTTGTTTTATATCGTGAAGCATTGCTACTAGGCAAATAAGTTCATTCCACTGAAAGTCGACTGAAGCTGTTCGGCCACCTCTGAATGTTGCTCAGCTACTGATATGGTGACATTTGCACAAGTCTGGAATCATTTGCTGAAGAACTCGTTTTGCTGTAGAAGTCGTATTAGAATGGGCTGAGTTGTAAACGCTCTCAAAAGTGACCTATGGACGTACCTGTGCAAGTCCTGTGTGTTTGAGCCGACCTGCTGCCAGCTGCTGCTCTTCATCCCACTGTGTGGGTCTGTTTTTCTGTGCCTTTTCTTACCCTTGAACCAGTCTCTTATCAACATGCCATGACTCAGTCAAAAGCATTATTACTGCACACCACTGTTATTAATACTAGAGTTGAATGCTCATTCCACATGTTTGTCTATTTTTCTCTTCTTTTAATATCTAATCAGCACACACTGCTTTGTGATCTAGTGCTTGAGCAGACGTGTATCACTGTGGTCTATTTTGGTCTAACTGTACAAACTTAGAAAGGTGTGATCTTTGATAGTGAGCAACGGTTTATTTTCTCTTTTAGCTGCTCAGATACCTATTAATAGTTTTATGATACAGTGTAAAAGAGTTTAATTATTTTAGGTATTGTGTGGTGCCTTTGTTGGATTCCATTTTGGTTGTAGACAATCATTGGGATAAGCAGATACATTTACAATCTTTGCAGACTTCTATTATTTGAATTCAGGAATATCTTTCTGTCGAATTGAATAGATTTTATGGTTTAAGGTGTGACTTTAGTGTAAGATGTTAGTTGACATTTCTAGATTTTATAAACTTTAAACAGTTAATGGGTATTTTTGTGGTTGGTTATATAGCAGCAAGAATTAGTTTGATTTATTATTCAAAATTATTGGTTGTATCACCCATCATGGCACTTTTTCAGTATGCTGTAAATGAAGCTGCACTCTATATTAAATACAATCATTGAGCATAAGCTACATTTAAAGAACAAGGATTTTAGTGGCAAGTTCTTTTGAAAATAAAATTGTATTGCACATTATATTAGCAGATCCACTGGCATTTTTCCACTACAGGCTATTAGAAAGATCAAATACTTTGCTGTAAGTGATAGTCTGAAGGTGCTCATTGAGGTTTCACCCCATCATGTGACATGATGCATATCTTGCTGTATTTACAACATATTTCAAACCTAAATATACATTTCAAAGAGTCTGTTTAAAGATCAGTATATTATGTATTCTGATTTTGATACACAATTATTTGTATGACCGACTCATAAGATTTGCCTTTGTATTAGAACTACAAAAAGTTTTTGTAAAAATTCAAGACCGTATTCTGACATGCATGGGGCAGGTAAATATATATCAATCCTAGCATATTTGCAAGACCCTTGTATACCATATATATATATATATATATATATATATATATATATATATATATATATATATATATATATATATATATATATATATATATATATATATATATATAAAATTATTAAAGCATATAGTTTTCTAACAGATATTTGGAATTGTTAAACTACTTTAGTCTCTAGCTTGAGAACACCATTACATCTGATATTAACAGTCTAGATGTGACCTACTCCTGCCGTGCCATTTCTGGTCAGACAAATTATTGATTAGAAGTTTTTTTTTTTTGGCTATGATGACTGTTGGTTTATATATATATATATATATATATATATATATACACACACACACACACACACATGCATATTGAACTATTATTTACAGGTATCTTGTAAATAAACACATTGACAACATTGTAACTTTGTGATCTGACCATGCAGCTGCTTTATTGTATGTTTATCAACAGAGAGTGGAAAAATGATTTCACAAGGGTCTTGGCCTTCATCTTTAGAACCTGTGACTGACTCTCAAAGGGATAATTGATCCAAAAATGTCAATTCTGACATCATTTACTCACCCTCATGTTGTTCCAAATCTGTATGACTTTCTTCTTCAGAACACAAAAGCAGATATTTTGAAGAATTTGGTAACCAGGCAATTTTGGTGACCATTGACTTCCAAGGACAAAAATGTTACATTTCTGAAAAAACCTTATGTTCCACAGAAAAAATAAAGAAAATTATAGAGGTTTGAAATGACGTGAGGATGGGTAAACAATAACATAATTTTAATTTTGGGTAATCTATTCATTTAAGTTCAACTTAAGTTTCCCAAGCTTTCAGTGTTTCCGAAAATCACTCATTTGCTTCCAGGCACCAAAAACATTAACCGATGACTAGTGAATCAAGCTGATTTTGTGTTCTACAGGTTTGTCAGTGCATTATTGAGCAAATAAAGCAAAAATATTGAAAATATCTAATGATGTTTTTATCTTTTTTTTAAAATATTATTAAAATACAGTCATTAAGGTACTTTGATGTATTTTCTGGTAATACTTGACCCTGCATTCAGGCAGCATTTCATCTAAGCAGATTCCATTACAAAACCCATTTATTAAAATTAATCAGCTTTAGCTTTATTGAAACAATTCAGGTTAATGTGTTCTGACACGCACACATTGTGAACAAACGGAGAGCACGGTTATAAATCAACGGAAACACAAAAATAATAATTATATCTGTAAAGTAAGTGTTTCTCAAAGAAGTGTTACACTTACGTAATGCCATTTCATAGAAGAACTTTTATAACTGCCCATGCCGGAGATCTGATTAAAACTGGTGTTATTTCTTCTGAGATGCTGGTCTGCCACTCTGGGTTGGTGGTCTTAACTCAGCTTGGCTTTCCTGAGTGGCTGGTCTGGATGGAGCCTGTTGGCTGTGGTGACTTCCAGATCTAAACTGGACTTGGTTTTCATGAAGGTTTACTGGGTTAGACTGGGCTTGCTGGCTTGTTGGTCTAGACTGATCTTGGCTATTCTGTGATTTGGGCCTTTCTGGTTCGTTTTGGTCTGGGTCACTCATATGTATTTTTGACTCTTCAGCAGGCTGTTCCACATTTATGTTTTCCTGTTAGGATATTGTTTGGTCCGAATTAATAAACAATGTATTTTTTTATGACAGCATATCATAAGTAGGTGATATTAAATACCCACCCCATTCTGAGAGGATCTGTTTATAGCCTGGTTGTCACCAAGGGCCCCATGAGCCTGATTTGTGGCAAATTTAATCCTTCCCCAGGTCCTGAGGCGATCCCGTCCCTCTTGTGAGCGGGCAGTGGGGTTAATGGAAGCAGGGGGGATTTGGTGAGGTAAATCCCATGTGCCTTGAAATGCTGGCCATGCACTTCCACGCTAATAATGAAATCATTTATAAATAGAAAAATGACATTAAAAGTATGTTGCAAAACGTTTTACGCTTTACATTTAAATTCCACGCAACTCATATATATATAGCAGCTAATCAAACATACCTTTGTTCTCACACCAGGCAGAAGATGGCCACGGTCCGTGGCTATAAATGTAGTGTAGCCCTCTGCTGCTGATGGTCTCTTGAGTAACAAAAAAGAAGTAAATATACCAAACACAAGTATTTGTAATATGAACTACAAATATTCTCTCCAATTTGTGTAAGTGTGTAATTTAAAGGGAAAACAACTCTTGAAGCCAGGAATTCATTTTTCTTTTCTTTTTTAAAGTGAAGACATTTATAATGTTGACACATTCTGTTTGATTGATGTGCACTCTGTATTTTAACTTTAATGACAGACAGTGACATTGTTTTTCCTAATGGAAATGCTCACTGTACACTACAGTTCAAACGTTTGAGATGAGAAAGCTCTTCTGAAAGAACTTAATACATATCAAAGATGCATTAAATTGATTAAAAGTGACAGTGAAGAAATTTATAATGTAACGAAAGATTTAGTGTGAAAAAATATAAAATTTCTTGCCCAATGACTTTAACCTTACCTCCTTGAAATGTTTGGGGATGGTCCAATTCTGGAGCTTTTGCGACCTATAGGCGCTTTCAAACTGCAGAAATCATAATAAACATGTTTAATATGTCAAGGTGAGTCAATCCAATAAAAAATAATTGTAGAATAATGCCAATTGAAGGACCTGGTTTGCAGAGTAACTAGACGACATCTTTCCGAGCTGATGTTTTGGCAGTGGTCTCCTAGCAACCTCTCAACATGTCAGGAAAATTATACTTTCAAATCAGTTTACTTTTTGTGCTCTTTGACTGTTTAGGACAGTTTCTTGTAAAAGTGACTATTTTTAAGCGTCAAATCATCTTTTATATTTTATACAATAGTAGAATATAAATATTTTCCATTTCTTTCAGCGCAAAGTTGTGTCATCCCGTACATTGGGGGCGCTGTAGACCATGAGAGCTCTACGTTGCGCGCTTAACGATCACCCAAAGGAAAGTCTCACAACGTTGAGGACAAACCTCTACGGGACAAACGCATTGTACTAATTAAGTAATCGTTACGTTTATTGTAAAAATGCACACAAACAGTAAGTCTAAACTGAATAACTTGCTTTGAAACTGTAACCAGCTTGCTGCAAGACGTAAAATGAGCACTCAGGCTTCAACATCTGTAACGTTAGCTGTCAATGAGGCGAGAGGCAGAAGAAGTGCTGAAGATGTCGAGAACTCCAAAACACACTTCAGAGTCTGTCGGTTTATCATCGAGACTGGTATTTGCAATTTCGCATTCTGAAAAAATGTAGAAATGTGTTTTAATTGCAATAACTGTAAGTATACCGTAGCTGCTCGCTTGTTCATTATCATTGAGTGTATCCAATGTTTCCCCCATCTGTAGGAGTGAAGTTAGGCATGAGATCTGTGCCCATGGCTACAGCATGTGTGCTGTATCACAGGTTCTTCCAGTCTGCTAGTCTGCAGGTCTATGAACCTTACCTAGTGGCCATGTCTGCCATCTACCTCGCAGGCAAAGTAGAAGAGCAACATCTCAGGACAAGAGATATCATCAATGTCTGTCACAGGTATAAAAGGGGATATTAAATAGCTGTTTAGTTCTCAAAGTCCATGCATAGTAGCTCGCCGTCTCTGTTTCTCTTCAATTCAGGTACTTTCACCCAGACAGTGAAGCACTGGAACTGGATGGGAAGTTCTGGGAGTTGAGGGACAGTATCGTACAGTGTGAGCTCCTCATCCTTCGGCAGCTTAACTTCCAAGTGTCCTTTGAGCATCCACACAGGGTAATGCGGGCGATGGTTACCTTCTTCTAAACTAGCTTTTTTTTGTATCAGCAATATATCTGTTGTCCAGAGAAAAGTAAAGTTGTATAGGTTTGAAATAACATAGGGTAAGTAAATTATCACAGATTTCATTTTTGGCTGAACTATTGAACTATTGAACTGAACTACATCAGACTTGTTGCCTGGATGGTTTGCAAATTGAAGTCTATATAATGTATACTGTACCTTCTGTGTAAAATAATATACAATTATTTAAAAATAATTTACAATAATGAGGTAAAGAACTAGTTTTGCTAAATTAAATGCTCACATTTAATCACAAGGCAACTGTAAAATGTAATGAATGTGTTTTTTTCTACAGACATGAACTGTTTACTACTTTAAAGCAGGGTTATTATCATTAACTACTACAAACATTTTCTTGCTAATAGAAATTAAGGTAAAATATAAATAGAATGAGAAGTCTTAAACTAAATGAAAATTGGAAATGTTGGCAACTAACTGAATTAAATTTAAGTTGAAACATTAATATGACTACTTGGGAATAATTGAAACAAATTTTAATAAACTAATAGTAAATAATAATATTTACAAAACTGAAAATATTAATAAAAACTATAATAATAATATACAAGTAACACTGGTGTTTGTGAAATCTTTCCTATTTGAAGTTTTTCGGTTTTATTCTTTTTATTGATGTCTTTTAGTTTTAGCAATTATGAATCATTGCTTTATGAATTCTAGATCCTTTTTTTGCATGTATTTCATTCTCGGTTGTTAACAATTTGATCAATTAGATCAATTGTATTTTAATAAATTGCAACATTACTCTCATCTTTGTACCTTCTCCAACGAACTAATGATGTCAAAACATAATTCATATTTTTGTCCCTTCTCTTTGCTGCGCCCCAGTACCTGCTGCACTACCTGCTCTCTGTGAGGAGTCTTTTGAATCGCCACGCCTGGTCTCGAACCCCCATCGCAGAGACTGCCCTGGCTGTATTAAAGGACAGTTACCATGGCTCTGTGTGTGTCCGCCATAAGCCTCAACACATAGCCCTCACCTCCCTCTATCTTGCTCTCCAGACATATGGAGTGCAGCTCCCCAGAGGAGAACGAGAGTGGTGGCAGGTAGGAGTTTTACAGTTTCATGTGGCGAAAAACACAAGTCCAGGCAGCATTTGGGTCATGCTGTGTCTGCATTGAGTCACCAAGACTAGTTTGAGCCTCACTGGTGCCTGATCTGAATCAGGCATCAATTGAGCCACGATTGCAGTAACCTTTAGAGTGCTGGATGTTGTTCCCATGGCAATAGGGGCACCTAATGGTTGCTGCCTGGTCTGAGAAAAATAGCTTTGTCTTTCACACAAGTTCCCTTGGTGACACCCCCGAGTAATATTTAAAATAACCAAACCATTTCATATGTTTCAAAGCACTCTTAAAGCCACTTGCTTTGCTTCAGTTTTCTAGAATTCTGTTAAGTGCTATCACAAGAATACAATAGACTAAGGCCTGGTTTCACAGACAGGGCTTAGATTAAGCCAGGATTAGGTCTTAGTTCAATTAAGGCATTTAAGTCGCTTTTATAAAAGTGCCGTAGAAAAAAAAACATTACTGGTGTGCATCTTGAGACAAAACAATGGCATTGACATATTTTAAGATATTTCAGTGCAAGTTGCTTTCAGTTAAAACAGCTCAAACATGCATTTAAGTCAGGGACTAGTTTAAGCCTTGTCTGTGAAACCGGAGGTAGATTTTTGAGACACATTCAGCCATGTTTTGTTTTTCTAGACAATCTTAGAAGCTTTATAGTCTTGCGGCATAATTTCTGGGACATTTTATCTTATTCTGGCCAATAATAATCTTTTTAGACAAGAAGTTTGACTGATATGTAAATCGACCAACCTCAGTTTGTTTTGTTGTATGTGTTGTTTGGTGCAGGCTTATCTGACTTGTGCAAAAATAAAGGTGTGGAAAATGTATTCAAATAATAGCCTGGTAGTGTCTGCAAATGGTTGTACAGTAATCATTGAAAAAAAATATTCCTGTTTCCTATTTCGTGAAGACTTTGTTTCTAGGTGGGCTGCTGAAAACCTGTGTGCTCTTAGAAGTCAGACAGTCATATTAGAATGGGTCACAGCAACAGCATTTGCTTGCTGTTTTTGTGTGCAATTAAATCAATATATAGGTGGTCATAAATGTGATCCGTTTTTAATGTTATCAGTATTTGTCTGATACGTAAAATAGGTTAATATATGTCAATAAAGCAAATAAATTAAAGCCTAAACAACTGAAATACAGTAGTGGCTAAAGTGATTTCTGTTTATGAAAAAAATAAACATTTTCTATCAATAAGTATAATAATTATCACACTGTCAAAATTTCCATATTTGTGCATCCCTATGTGATGCCATCTGTGACTGAAATTGGCAGATTTTAGGTTTTTGGTACTATTATGAAATAAACCTGTTTAATGGTGCATTTAGCCTAGTTCATTGAATGTACCATGCCCCACTCTCTGGGTTTGAACACCTCCTCACTCTTGGTGGGTTTCCTGTTTACAATAGCCTATTTAGTCTAGAAGTTGTGGGTAAAAATATAGCCACACCAAGCATTTCCTAAATGTATTTGAATTGACACAGGATGAACCAGCAGTTGTTCCACTAAACTGCAAAAATAACACCACACCATATTATTAGTTGCCTCAGAACTAATATTTAGTTGTCTCAGATATAGGGTGCAGGTGGTCCAAACTCTTGAATCTGCATTGATGGTTGTTTTTTTGTTTGTTTGCTTGTTTCCCTGCAGGTTGTTTGTGCAGAGATCACCAAGGCTCAGATTGAGACCATCATGAGTGAATTACTGCAGCTCTATGACATGGAGGCCAAGTGTACCTGAGAGACAAAACATGAAACTGGTACTAAAACACTGATATGGAAACAACACACTGATCACTTGAGATCTGCGACAATGATCTTAACGCATGCATTCAACCCTCTTTCTTTTTGATGTTGTGATGTAACCTAATGAGATCTACATGTTAATTACATCACAGAACATGGTTTAAAAAGGCTCTTCAAGAATTAAGAATGATGAGGGGAATTTAGAAATATATAAATATATATATATATATATATATATATATATATATATATATATGGGAACAGGCTTTGTAAGTGGAGGTATGAAGATCAGAGTTTAGCCACAACACATCAATCAATTCTCAGCCATCGACCTACTTTCTTCTCCTACCTTGTGCTATTTTTCCCCTAAAGAGGGGGAGAGAAATTACAAAAGAGATGAAATAGCTGGTTTGAGAAAGAATGAAACAAAAGAAGAGCACCCCCCCCCCCTCAAGCTAAATTGTGAGGTAAAACGTTGTGAGATCTGGGCCATTTCTTTTATGTTTTCTAATTTAATTACCGTACTCTCCTCTTCTCCCTACAGAGCTTGTCCCAGTAGGCTTCTTTATGTAACTCCCAAAAGCAGAATTACTGTATGCTGTAAAGCAAAGCATCATAATTTTATTAGACACCAGCCTTCTATTTCAAACTAAAATAAATAAATAAATAAACACTTCACTGATGTAAACTTTTCATATTCTCAGCTTCTGATGAACATGAATTAACAGATGGATCGTTCTAAGGTCTATTTTTAAAAAATGTAATTTCGAATAAACATTTTGTGCTCTATTGTTTTTTTTTAAACAACATCTTTATATAGTCTGTCTTTGTAATTTTTTTTCCCCCATCTATGATGTTCTACTTCAAATTTCTGGATCTAGTTAGGTCAGGACATCGCTCTAGAGTGGATCTTAATAAGTTACTATGGCAACTGCTATTGTGGAGGGAGCCTTTGAAACATACAAATGTGAGACTCCATTATAGCACACCTGTCAACCTCAGCACATCAAATAATTGCGGTCGGGGAAATGTAATAATTTAGTCATCATTTACCAAATCAGTCATTGCTAACATGTTAAACAGCTGTTTCCCCTGCAGCTGACTGAATATTGTTGAGCTGTGACTGCAACCGCTCTATAAGGAATTTCAGTATGTGCGACATTTATCTGTCATCCAAATCTCTGAACAAGATGGATTATGAGATCAGTGTGATTTTAGGAATTGTGTATTTAATCACTACAGAATATTACAATCATGGCTATCATGCAATCATGTTTGCATGAATTTGATCAACGCCGAATTAATATATGGTAACATTAGCATTTATTCGTTTTGATTAATGTTAATTTCTATATATTTTTTATGTTTATAAATATAAATTTGTATATATAAATATTTTATATAATATATATATATATATTATATAATTTTTTAATATTTCAGGGTGAATGATTAATATAAAATAATTGTTTACATTAATATAATTATATTAATATTATATAATAGTTAATTTGTGAACAAACATGAATTTACAATCAATAAAAGCTAAGTTAATAAATGCTGTTAAAGCCATTGTTCATTATTAATTCATGATACTTAATGGATTAACTAATGCACAGAAATTCATATTGGAAGGTTTTAGTGTTCAAATTTTACAGTTCACCATCATTTGGGCCGATGCAGATAGATGAATTCTCTTGGCGGCAATTAGTTTTAGGATAATGTTTGGCGGAAAATATCTGAACATTCCTGCTTCACTCTCTCTCTCTCTTTGCCACACGCACACAGATACGTGTACACACACATACACATATCTCAGCAGGCAGGCCCTAATGCTGGGCATCATGAATTATGGAGAGGGTACATGTGCAGCCGGATTCTCTTCCATCAATAAAACATCAGCATGGCCCTCACTATGGGATAGAGTGCTGGGAATAGGAAGGATGGGATTGATTGAGACTCAAACCTTACTCTCTTTGCAATCTCACTTGGTTCTGTACTTTAAATCTGTGTTCCTCATTCCTAGATTTTATCCTGTTTGATAGCAAGCCTCTTTGTTACATCCTTGGCTCTGTGCTTCCCTCTCATGGAGTCCATCTCGTAGTCATTCATCTCAGTCCTGTGCTCTCTCCTCGCTGTCTCATAGATCACTCCAAACTCTTTTCTCCAAGCCAAGGTTTCTCTACTAATATTCCTCTCTACCATTCCTCTCCTCTGCTGGTGCTGAATGAATAAAAAAAAATAAAAAAAGATTCTGAACCTTTTTTAAAGCTTTGTCAAAAACATTGGGGGGAGGGGGCAATGATTTAAAATGTATGTAATATAAAAACTCTCATGTCATTCCTGTAAGACTTGCTTTATTATGTGGAACATGAAATAAGATATTTGGAAAAAAGTCTGAATGTTTTTGTCCATGCAACACTTATATTGTTAAATTCATTAACATTACTTAATGCATTATGTATCCTTTGCGGTCCTTAACAGTTTTACAGCATTTATTAACCTTGGTTAATGTTAATTTCTACATATACATTTTAACATATCAAGTATGACTTTCTGTCTTATGTCGAACAAGAAAGAAGATATTTAGAAAAATATATCTTCATGGTTTTTGTCCGTGTAATGAAAGTCAATGGGGTCCAATGGTTTTGGACCCCATTTATTTTAAATGTATGGACAAAAACAGTTCTTCAATATCTGCTTTTGTGTTATTCAGAAAAATTAAGTCATACAAATTAGTAACAACATGAGGGTGAGTAAATGAAGGCAATTATTTTAAAAAAAAAATTTTGGGGGGGGGGGGACGAGCCATTCAAACTGCAAATGAATGTACAGGTATGCTTGAGCAAGTACAATTGTTTTGTTCCGTTATTTCTCAAATTGTTTAGATTCTTCAGTACACGGCCCAACCTGCAAACAACCCAATCCCCCCTTAAAATAATATTTTCCTATTTCTATACACAAACCATTTTGGAAGTACTACAATATCTTTTTCAGACCAACGATGTAGCATTTTTCTCTTCTTGACATCAGAACTCCTGCCAGTGTTGGGACCGCAGCCAAATCAATCAACTCTTAAAGAGGGTTCAATTCAGAAAGTGCTTAAGAAAATCTAAATGAAAATGTTGTAATGTATATTTCTGTATTTACAGCACAATAAGAGATGGAAAGAAGTGCAGGGGGATCTAGAAACAAGTTAAAGGTAAATTGGAGTAGAAATGGGTTGATTAGCCAATAAGAATAATTTACCCCAAAACTTAAATGTATAAACAAAAACAGTCCTTCAAAAATATAATCATCTTTTATGTTCCACTGAAGAAAGTCATACAGGGTTGGAACAACATGAGGGAGAGTAAATGATGACAGAATTTTGATTTAATGCTGTGGTGAAAAAAAAAAAAATTCTGCTCAAGAACTCTGCTGAAGTAGCAAAAATGGGAAGCGGTTCAAATCTGATCTCCATCCCAGAATAAAGAACCTTTAGATGAAAAACATTTGTGTTGAATCCTGGAGATGCTGGTTAGAGTTCACAGACATGGAACGACCTCACTCAGGTAGCTTTTGTGTAGAGTTCCTCAGTAAAGCAGGGAGAAGTAACGCACGATTGGACGGATTGTGTTTCGATTGACGGCGAGACTCCATCTGTTGGGTTGGGCTCCAAGGCTGTGATGCACTACCTGCAGGGCTAATGCACGGCAGCTCCCAGAGGGACAGCCATCTCCTAAACCCTCACCTCTGAATTATAGATACACCTCCACATCTGAAACTTTCTCTTTACTTTCCCGGAGGTGCCTCACAAATATTTCAGTGTGAGTATGCTGTCTCGTGTGCTCAAGTAGGGAAGAAAGATGTAGTGTTGAAGAGTGTGCAATTGGAGGTATGCTAAACTGGCATACGCAGGCTTTTGGTCTTTTGCATTTCGGTTGCAATGAAACGTGGATTGTTGGTGTGGAAGTGTCAAGTTTAGCCTTGGGAGTGTACTGTGGACAACTAGGTGCAACCTACCAAAAACTGAGCCAAGTCTTTGTATTTCCCTCTGTGTTTTCGAGTTAACGCAAACATCTGGGAAAGAGCATTTAGTGCTGCATGTGCTTGCATACGAAGGCTTCAGGAGAGGCACACTAGAGCACTCGTCAGCACATAAAAGCTTTTTCTGAAAGCTCACTGGTCTGAGAGGCCTCCTCCTGCATTAGGGCTATTATATTTGAGTCCTGTATGCTTGAAGACAACTAATAGTTTACACCTGTGTGGGTGTGATAGTGCATCTGAATTTATGATTTGAAAACATAACGGGAAAGTGAGTATCTATCTATCTAGGTATCTATCATCTACCTACCCATACCTACCTACCTAATCGTTCATTATATCATTGTATTGGTCTATATAAATGTGTGTAATATATAAATAAATACACAATTTTAACTTTTTATTCATATAAAATTCATATAATTCATTCATACAGCCTATGTAAAAAAAAAAATTATTTTAAATTTTAGCTTGAAATGACAAGGCAGTTTCTTAGCACCTTCGTTGTCTTTCGTTGAATTTAAAAAAAAAATGTATTTAGACTACCTTAAAAACCATCTTGTGGAAATGTAGGCTAACTGGTACCTGTTTCGCGGAATGACCTGGTCGCGCCTCTCAGTTCTGTTCTTGCATTAACTCGGAGGTTTGAACTCGGCGCATGTGGCATGTTGTGTGAGCTGACGTGATCGCACTGTAACGGAGCAGAGTGGGAGGGATTTGAGGGTGGGAAGAGAGAGAGTCCCCCGCGCCTCCTCCTTTCCGTCCTCTCTATCCGCGCGCATAGCAGCCCGCGCGGATGCTGCGTCCACGGTCCTCAGCGCGCCGCTCAGCGAGGGGGCTCTCATCACACATCGCATATAAAATCCAAATACTGCAACACCTCGCTTCACCACCTTTTTGATTTACACGTTCAAGAAGAAGCTTAAAAACAAAGAAAACACATTTGCCTTTTGTGATACATTGGTCGGGACAGACATCTCAAAACGATGTCTCCATCTCTCATTTTTTTCCTCTGCGGAACCTCCATCTAACCAGGCAACAACTGCACTATTTTAGGATCCATCATCTCCATCCGTAGTAACTGCTGGAACACCTGGCTGATAAAGGACGGCATGATAACAGCTACTGAGTGAATCCAGCCGCTTGTGTTTCTCCAGGATATTCCCCTTTCCCAACAAACTACGGCAATGTCCTTGGAGCATGGCCTGGTGAGTATCTGATATTTACACCAATCAGGATGCGCTTGCCATGGTAACAGTTGGCAGTTCGTTTGTATTAATGACCGCTCTCTGTCATACTGTTAAATTGCCCTTGCATATGTTTTTATAATGCAGATCTCTTCGTCATGTATTTTCATAGCTGCCAGGCACGTTAAAACTACTGCATTGAAGCCTTTATAATGTACTTGTTAAATAATTATTCCCCATGACACGTTTTCTCATCTATGAGGTGTTTTGTTGACCATGTACCATCCGTTTTCTTTTAATTGTGTTGAACTATACCTATGGCTTCCCAGGGTGTTCTGACATTTTCCTACATAGAAAATGTATCATGCTATCTCATTTTGTTATTAAGCCAAACAAGTACACGTACACCCAGCTAATAGTTGTGTTGTTTTTGTCTAACATCTCTGTGAGCGTGTGCATCTCGCACTGGTACCCACACTGGTCACCTTGCGGAGGGGCATTGCGCTTATTCCGGATGCGAGTGGCGCACCGTCCTCTCACGAGCAGCATCTTCGCGCTATTAATTCAATTAACATCGCGAGCCGCTCACAAGCTTCAAAAGAATCCCGTTTTCTTCGTAACTATCCGGGCTGGCTTTTGTGTGAGGACCGGTCGCCCTCTGAAGGTGACCAGTAAAGGTCATTTTATTGTGGAAAACGGCGCGATGGGAAACACGCCTGACTTGTGGAGCGCGCCAGCGCGGTGAGGGAACTTAACTGTCTGAGTTGCTCAAGATGCTCTGCTGTCATTTTCCTTGGCAACCGCGCAGACTTTCCCCCCTTCCTGCTGCAAGTTGTGTGAAGTATACTGGGTGTGGGACGAGGAGAGGCAGGGTAGTTGTAGTCTCGCATGGCTCAGACAGCCCGTTGACCGTGTACGAGTCCGTAAATCTATACTCGACTCTGATTGGCCATTACGTATGACCGTCAAAGCAGGATCCCAGTTCTGGGGGTTTACATAATTTCAGAGAAATTGAGACTGTTTCAGTGTAACTGTGAGGAAACTGTGAGGCTGATTGATATTAACTGGTGTGTGCGCGCGCGTGTGTGTTCTTTTTTGTACAAATTGATGGCTGTAGAGAAGCATTTGATTATCAGGCTAATTAACATATAAGGCTTCTGGAAGCCTGTAAGTTATATATATATATATATATATATATATATATATATATATATATATATATATATATATATTAGGATATATATTATTAGGATATAGCCTATAGCTCAGCCATGATATTTTATATCATATTTTATATATTAATAATAGTATTATATTTAACAACATATAATAATATACATTAATTTACACAGTCAGTAAATGTCTAACCTACTTTAAGTTAGTTCAAAGAGACAAATGAGAATAGTATATCAAAGTTTGAAACGCATCAATGAGAAAAAAAATCAATGAGTAAAATTATTAAGCAAAATCTGTTACAATACTCCTTTGTCTCCCTATAACAAACTGATTTGCAATGTTTCTCATATATTGGTATACTGATATGTACAGCTGTAAGTTTTCTGCATTGATTATTACAAAGTCCGTTTATTGTTTGGTGTCATCAAGGATGATGCTTGACTGACTTTGACTTGACTGTTTTTTTCTTCTTCCCCCAATGCAAGTAACTTTTTACTTCTGATAGCATAACATTTGTCTTTTGCAAAAAAAATTGCCCGTAAACTTTACAGAAAGAAAAAAAGAGTTATTGGTGCTCCAGTTCTCTGTCCAGGTTGCCCCAGTTGGAATGCTGTTGTTGCAGCAATAAGGAAATTTGACCTAGAAGATGTCTGGACAAAACTGCAGCTGTCGTCTATGGATAAAAAATAATGTAAAGTTACATTGTTTCATTAAATGTTATAAACTGTATTTATAACATAAATAAATATTATGAAATACATTTTTGTATATAATTGATATTTTTAGAATACAGAATATAATTTTTGTCTTTTTAACCTAAAAATCATGCTGCAAGGAATATCAATATACATATATGAACAGGCATATGAGCATAAGAAAATGATACTTCCTGTAGAGCGTGTAGAGTTGTGGATGTGTCTTGACACATGAATGGCAGAGCTGATGCTGGGTTAGATAACATGTATAGACCCGGGCATGGTGAAAACAAATGGTCATATTTCATCTCCATTAGATAAACTTGACTCCAGCGTGTTTTCAACGTATAAATAGAACAAAAATCATGCCATCTTTGTGCATTCGGTCAACATCACACGAATGTCTGTGCCATGAGCAGGTATTTAGAATTGAAGCCGAGCAGCTTATGTTACTCCCTACAGGCTCTTACGCCAATGCAGTCCATGTCTCGCTTAGAAAGCCTGAAACCAGTGTAACGAATACAGGCCACTGCAGTGAAGGTGGATGGGAGGAGGTAAAAATGGATGAGCAAAGAACAGATGGACAGCGAATAAGATTGAGGATAATGGAGAGTGTGTGTGGAGGGGAGGTGGGAGGTAGGTGGGACGGGGGGATATGGGGGGTGGAATATGAACTTATAAAGACAGGAGGTAATGTTCACTTACAGTAGCATGCGCTGAGTGGTTTTGTGCCCAAAGGAGAAGATGAGGGAGGCATAATCTTAAATGAGATAATTCAAGCAGGTTTTGTTGGGGAATATGCATTAAAAATTTCAGAAAACACAAACAAGCCTGGCAAGATAATTTCACACGCCAGCAGTGTGTTCAGACTCCATAAGTGTCATGTCAAATGGGTGTGCGGAAAAATGGCAGTAAACAAGCTCCAAAGCATCTTATGCAACATTCTCCGGTGTTCAGAGTCATTCTGACCCAAGGCTTTTTCTTCCAGTGAATTGTTGCCTGTTCTTAATTATTACCTTATAGCATATTCCAGAGGGAGTGTGTCTGCTATGTCCTACTTCGTGAATTTGGCAAAATCACCTTTTTCTCTCTCTCTGTATGAGAGCACCTTCATTACCACCACTGTGTTTGATCCCTTTAGTAAAGCCGTTTCAGCAGCAGGCCTGCAGGCCTCTGTGCTGTATTTACCCTTGTCACTGAGACACTACATAAGCAGGGAGTTCATGGGAAGAAGAGTTTATTTTTTGCTCTTTAAAAAAACTACCGACTGACAATTAGATGAGTCCTGTAAAGTGTAGCTGAATTTGTCATTCTGCAGAAATAAATCAAACGATCTCTGCCAGCTGACATCAAAGCAGCATAGGACTGATTTTTCTTTCATTTTTTTTATCCTCTCTATATCATTTCTCGTTGTTCCATTTTTAGAAAACTGACAGAAGGACTTTTTTTTTTCCTGATTAAAGAAACTCACTGACAGTGAATTGGTGGCATATTTGTAATTTGTTAAAGGGACAGTCCACCAAAAAAAAAAAAAAAGTAAAGTTACTTACCTGTACGACTGTTTTTGCATGGATCACAAAAAGAGATTGTCCAAGCTGCTCTTGATGGGGCAGACAGTTTTTGTCCCTATTAACTTTCAGCATAGCCGGGCGATCTGCTAAATAATTCCTTTTGAATTATGAAGAACGAAGAGTCAAAGCGCACCAAAAAAATAAAATAAAAAAATTCAGTTACTCACCATTATGTTATTCCAAACCTGTAAGATTTTCTTTCTTGTGTGGAACACATACTCAAAAAAATATTTATCAGATTGTTCAAGCTGCTCTTTTCCATTCAATGAAAATGGAAACAGTTTTGTTTCCCATGCATTCACTTTCATTGTATGAAAAAGAGCAGCTTGCATAATCTGCTAAATATTTCTTTTGGTGTTCCGTGCAAGAATGAAGAGTCATACGAGTTTGAAACAACAGGAGCGTGAGTTAACAATGACAGCATTTTTATTTTTGGGTGAACTGTCCCTTTAAGCCTCTCAGTTTGTTTATTCTCTAAAAGCTTCTTTCTTTGAGGCCTATTTTAATCTGCCTCGGTCACAATAGTCTCATGCAACTGGTGTTCATATCTGTTTTCATTTGGTAGGTGTTGAGTGAATATGTGTCTTTTTCCCCCATAGAAACTGTCATGCCTTGTTAAACAAGTCCTTTCAGCTGACATCTGGATGTGAGTGGACGGAAGAGCGGCTAAACTACTTCGTTCAGTGGTTGGGGTGTGTGTTAGGACGGTCTGTCTGTGTAATAAGAGTGAAGTGAGCAACGCACTGACTCATCAACCCTTTGCTTGCTTTATTTTTATTTTTTTGTGCTGCAGACCTCTGGATTGTAAATGTTGCCGTTCAATAAATTAATCTCCTGCATTGTTTCACAGCGTAAGATCATTGGCTCCTGCTGTCAATTTGGTGGATAGGCTGGTGTGGCCCTTATTTAATTTTTGAATATGGGTTAGAGTCTCTTCTAGCTTTAGGGGGTTGTGTTTGCGTGCGTGCGTGTGTGTGTGTGTGTGTGTGTGTGTGTGTGTGTCTGCGCCCATGAGTGGGTGTGCTAGCGCGAGAACTTCTCTGTTGGTTACTTGGACATATTACATAAGGCGCTGAACAATTTATGTAATGCTGGCCCTCTGTCTCTCCCTTTTAACTTTAGCACATTGGGTTGGGTCGTGGTAGTCAGGGCCGGTCTGAGCAAGGCAGACCTGGGAAAGCTCAGTAGAGTATCAACAGTGTCTTAACGAATGGCACTAGAGCACACTTACTGAAAGGTTTGGGAAAACACGGATCAATATGAATATTCAGCATAATCTCCAGACCATCTGCCTCCTGCACACTGAACATAACTGCACAGTTAAGCAGTCTCTTGGTGTGGAAATCTGGGGCTGCATAGACCCATAAGTGAACGTGTCTCATGCCAGCAAGTGGCCCCAAATGACACAAATGTGCTCAAGCGCGTTTCTTAAACAAAAAAAAACAAAAAACAAAAATTATTATAATCGCTTTCCCTTTATGTCTGTTACCTAGAAACTGCTGCACTCTGATTGGCTGCTTTCCTGTTCAGAGGGTACCATGTTGATGCAATGCGTGCTTTTCAAGGGAGAATGTTAGTGCCATTATGTTGGTTAAGATTGATGCAGATATCCATGTCAAATTTGAATTTTTTTTTAGATACACTGGCATTTTAAAGTTTGGGGTCAGAAAGATTTCGTTTTTTGAGCATTAAATTGGTAAAAAGTGACAGTGGGTAAATTGTATAAAGTTCAAAAGATTTTCATTTCAAATAAATGCTTTTCTTTTGAACATTTGTATTCGTTGAAACATCCTAAAAAATGTTTAGCATGGTTTGAACAAAAAATATTAAACAGCACAACTGTTTCCAACATTGATAATAAATAATACATTATTTTTGAATGATCATGTGATGATGAAGACTAAAAAAGTTCTAAATTCAGCATTGGCATGCATAAAAAGAATAAATTATATTTTAAAATATATTAAAATAAAAACAATTATTTAAAATAAATAAATATTTAAGTTGTAGTAATATTTCACAACATTACTAATTTTACTGTATTTGATCAAATAAATGCAGCTTTGGTGAGCATAAGGGACTTTCTTTTTTTGGAGGATATAATCTTTTTCAGATAGCCCTAAAACACATAAAAAATGAACTGTGGTTGGTCACATTACACAGCACTCAGTCAGTATTTTCCCAACTAAGTAGGCGGTTGTTGGCCAGATAAAGCTGCAGTGAAGACCAGACCAGACTTTTCACCGTCCTGTTTGGGTACACTAGACCAACACATACTCAGCTCGTTGTCTGTTCATTTATGATATACAGTACTTTGGATAATTTGCATTTAGCTACCAATAAGAGCAGTACTCTCAACTTCTTTTTTGACCCATTTTACCATGTTTAAATCAATTGTGCAAGTTTTCCCTCAAAACCAGTGCAGAAAAGGTGAAAAAAATCCATAGATTGTGTCTGGGCCTACACATGACCCCATATTATCTCTTGCCTGTGCGGAACCTTACTGTTGTGCATCGGAGAAGAAGAGGGAAAGGAGGGGGAAAGGAAGGCTGGGGTTAGTGAGTCAGCATTAGAATGATGACACCCTCTAAGTCACTCCTGCACACTCCCAGCCCTATCTGCCTACACACATACTCACACAGCACGCTGCATACCCCAGACTCATCACCATATAAGCAGTCTTGCATAATCAGAACTTGACTAAACCGCATATTGCCTGGTCCACATTGGAACCGTTAACTTGGACAGGAATAGATTGCCTGGATTGATTGGATTTTTTTATCATTAAATTATTTTTTTATTTTTTATTGAGTTGTTTTTTAAATTAAATATTTAAATTAAAGGCATTTTCAAACTTTATTTTTATTTATAATATTTAATTTTATATATTTTTAATCCATTTTATTTTATAAAGGGGGGGGGGGATTCAGATCAAAATTCAGATCTATTTACAGATAGAATATATATATATATATATATATATATATATATATATATATATATTATACCACAATAATGAATTTTTTTATAAATATATAAATATATTATACCACAATAATGAATAGCTTGAAGAATAATTAAATCATATTTTTAAATTCAATAATTACATTAAATAGGTTCTTAAAATGTCATATATAAGTTATTTGTAAATAAACAATATATTTTTCCATATTTAATATTTAATATTGCAGTATATTTATCAACCCGATACCTAAACACATCTTTGTTTCCAGATGGACTGCTGAAAAACCCTGTATCTTTTCACTCCCGGATGTTGCAGCCAATCAAATTAGACCTTGCCAGATTGAGAAAGTTCTTTCCAGTTTTGTGTGCTGTGTGCATCGGACGCTCAGCGAACGGACCGTGGGTGGTCTGTGGGTGTGCCGTCAGAGTCTGAGACTGTCATCTAAGAGAACATATAGGGACAGATACAGAGGCATGCTGGGAGATGGAAAGAAAAAAAGAGAAAGACAAAGTCTGAAGATGGTATTAGGGGCAAAATGATAGAGATAGAGAGGAAACTCTGTGCTGTTGTCAATGTGTTTGTGAGCGTGTGTCAATAAGAACCAAGTGTGTGTGTCTGTGTGTGTGTCGGGGTATGGCGAGGCCGAAGGAGCTTTGTGGGAGTCAGATGCATCTGTAGGTTTCCATGGCAACTATGGGCTAATGCAGTGATCTGGATTGCTAGAGATACAGGATATGCTATATGCATCACCATCTGTGAGAGCACACATTCCTCATACTGTATACCTCACTGTATGTCCAGGGATTTTAGTTGTGTTGCTCTTGAAATGGACTGACCTGTCCGTTTAGCATAATTAATCTCGCAAAGACTTAAAATAATTTATTAATGAGATTAAGGGAAGTGTGGGACTCAATTAAAACACAAAAGACCTTTGAATTGAATTGAAAATGTGCTGATACATTTAAAAGCATTAGCTCGGAGCCGTCTGACTGCATGCTCGGTCTGTCTCTTAAGGAATGCCCACTGTACTCTGTTGCTGCCCACACAAGCACTTTAAAGACTGTAATGTGTTATTCTGTCTGTGTTTCTCTGCAGGTTTCCTCGCCATTCCCAACATCCCGCACACTTTGAATCCTAACGCATCAGCGTTGCAGATCTACATAATATCCCGCTCAGTTTTGTGCCCCCTCTTTGCTCTCATTCTGTGTCCTGATGGATTGGAAGCGGCCAGATCCCTTGTTCTGTTGACCCTCGGGGTGAGGGGGTTGAGTAGAGAGGACAGGATTTCTCCAAATATACTATAAGTGTCTGGCTGCCATTGTCCCAGTTCCCTCCTCTGATGGAGAGTTAGAAGAACGGAAGGAACTACCGGGGAGGGAGAGGAGTGGAGGGTCAAATTCAAACCCAAAAAATCTCAAGCCAAGAATCGTCAATAAGACTGACTTCACTTTGCTGAAACCTCCTGGACAAGAAGACGTCATATAGATCAAACATTGTGGACCAAACACATTAAGACTCAAGATGTCTACCACGGCGACCATGGGTGAGATGGCCAATAGCGCGGTCGAGTTTTACCCTAAGCGGGGTGTAGGAAGCACAGAATCCAACCATGCTGGTGACTTTGGGGTTTCGTTGGATGAGCTCCGGTCTCTGATGGAGCTGAGAGGACCCGAGGCCTTGCAGAAAATTCAGGAGAGCTTTGGAGATGTAGAAGGCCTATGCCAGAGACTCAAGTCTTCCACCAGTGATGGTGAGAGAAATGTTTTGTCTTGATTTCTTGACATCTCCGTCAGTTTAAATTTCCCTCTCTCCCTACACTCTTAAAAATAAAGCTTTCCAAAAGAGTTCCACAAATAAACTTTCAGTGAACAGTTCTTAAAAGAACAATTATTCTTAGAATAACCTATTAAAAGCCCCTTTCCACTAAAAAAACTTTTATGGAATGGAAAGGTTCCATGGATGTTGAAGGTTCTTCATGGAACCATACATGCCAGTGAAGAATCTTTATATTTAAGAGTGTAGCTCATTATTTCTCATCAGATGTGGCGTATTTATCTTCAAGCTGCGCCTTCAAAGACCCAAAATATTTCCCTTTCTTTACTCCTTTCCCTTTATTCTCTCTCACCTCTTCACACTACTTGTCCACAACCTCTTTCTCTGTCTCACTCGGCCAACTTCCCACTCTGGGTGCACGCGTCGTGTTGGGTTGCTACGCGACGGCGCTGTCGGTGGTGAGGTGGGTGTAGAGAGAGGGGTTACTGGGTAAACAGAGTTGGAGAGACTCACTCACTAGAGTCAGTGACTCGAAAGGTCCCTGCAGTGATCACAATTCTTGGCATATCCATCCATCCTCTTCTGACTCGTAATTGAATTTGTTGCTGTGATGTTTTATACGCTATGATGACTGCAGATGAGAATTTAGATAATTCTCAGTCATGAGAAACAGATAAACTCCATAAAACTCAAATTGAATTGTACTGATTGAGAGTATTTATGATAAAGCTATTGCTTATGGTTCATTTGTCCCTTCGGATGTCTTTTAATATGTGGGGTGGGGGTGGGGGGACGTTTATGGTTAGTATCTAGGGATGCACTGATGTTAAAATTGTGGCCAATATGATAAGCTCATTATTATTTCCATGTTATAGTCGTATATACATATATATATAAAAATGTATAGTTTTCACTTGTATGGTACAAGTGAAATTTGGCATCACAACATTATAATGTAGAATATGAAAATTGATATTCATTTTGAGATTTGCTAAAGAGTTATTAAATTAGTGTTTTTGTAACATTAACTTTGAGTGTTACTGTATATGGAAAATGGAAAATGAGCATGCACAATTAACTATCAAATATCGACAATGCAGATTAAATCAATAAATCTGATATCAGGAGATAATCAATATGGTGTAGACATAATTGTGCATCCCTATTATTTCCATTTAAGAACATCTTGTATGTATGATTTGTTATGAAGTGTTTTTTTGTTAGACTTTATTGTTACATGTCCTTGTTACATGTGTACTTACCATAATGATAACAGTAAATTATGCATAATTACATGCAACTAACCCTCAACCAAATCCTAATCCTACCCTAACCCTATAGTAAGTACATGTAGCTGCTTAATAATATTACTCAGTACTTAAATATTTAATTACACTTTAACTGACACCTAAGGTGACATAGTTACATTGTACTTACTCAAATAAGTACTAAGTAATATTAATTAACTTCATGTCCTTACTATAGAGTTAGGGTTTGGTTTAGGGTTAGTTACTTGTAATTATGCATAGTTTACTGTTATTGCTATAGTAAGTACATCACCTTAAAATAAAGTGTTATTAGAGGGGTTGTTTTGTAATGTTTTAAATAGCAGATAAAAAATATAATCAGGAAATTAGCAGAGGAAATGTTTTGTTCTTTAGAGGTTTCATTTTTCATAGCTCATTGAACTATTAGATTTGTCTCTGATGTTTCTCTCCAGATTCCTTAAGAGAAATGCAAAATGTTGACATATAAAATAAAAGAACAGAACTGTAAAATGAATGCGGATGTAAATTTAGTCTTGGAGAAATTGATGACTTTTAGTATTGACTTTGTTGCAAATCTAAGCACAGATTGTGACATTGCTTGAGGAGACAGATGTGAGATTACTAGCAAAAGTTTAAATTTTTCTCTCATTGGTTCTGAGATATCACTGATATTTCACGTGATTTTCTTCCCTCCAGGATGTCATTGAGGGGTGAATGCCTACTGTGCAGTTTTTGCTCAGTGGTTATAGTACTGTATCCTGCTGTTGTTTAAAGAGTATATCTCCCCTATCACCCACTTTAAGGCTATAAACATACTCTTCAAACATATACAAACATAGACCTAAATGTTAAGCCAATGCACTGAAACCTGTTGTACACACTTGCATTCTTCAATTACTGTAGCACTAAGAAACCTCAGTGCTCAAGGGGGCGATAGAGATACCTTCAAATATCTGTGTCATTAAACCGAATGTTTAATTTTTCCGGTTTCAGCTAGCTAGAAACATTATAACATGCTCAGTTCGAGTCTCTTCCAGCTGCTTCGCCATGACAGAAGTACACCTGAAAGAGATAGCTGACAATAGAAGAAGACAGTTTAGCATAATGCCCATTGTAGCGCCTGTTGTGGCCACACTGCCCTCTATGCATGCCAACTGTCCACATATTTCTGCTAATATCAATGCGAGCTATAGCATTGGTTCTTAACCTTTTTGACGCCAAGGCCCCCATTGTCCACAACAATAATTAAAGGCCCCATATGTAGATTGTTTCCTCTCCATCTAATGTTTATCTAATATATTGTATTGCTAATTTATCTCATCTATTATTTGGAATATCTGAAAAATATCCTCGGAGTTTTAAGATTTTATTAATTTACACAACTTTTCCAAATCTAGAAATTACACTTTTAAAACGGATCTTCGTCATATATCCCGGTTTTCCAAGACCATGTTAAACCTGGTTCTTCAAAAAAGGAAGTGAATTAAAATAAGACTAAAATCTTGACTTTTAGTTGTTTTAGCTCATTTTAAAGATTTTTTCTTATCTTGAGGCTCCCTTGGAATTTTGCTGAAGCATCTTGAGTATTTTATTTAAATACATATATATACAGTTGTGGTCAGAATTAATAGCAACCCTGGTAAATATGATCAAAAATGGCTGTAAAAAAATAAACCTGCATTGTTTATCCTTTTGATCTTTCATTCAAAAAATCTAACCTTTCATTGAAGTAAAATAATTGAAAGTGTGGGGGAAATTACATTATGAAATAAATGTTTTTCTCCAAAACACATTGGCCACAAATATTGTCACCCTTCTATTAAATACTTTTTGCAACCTCCTTTTGCCAAGAAAACAGCTCTGAGTTTTCTCGTATAATGTCTGATGAGTTTGGAGAACAACTGACATGAGATCAGAGACCATTCCTCCATACAGAATCTCTCCAGATCCTTCAGATTCCCAGATCCATTTTGGTACTTCTTCACTTCGGTTCAATCCACTCATCAGGTCAGGGAACTGGGACGGTCATGGCAGAATCTTCATTTTGTGCTCCCTAACACATTTTTGTGTTGATTTTGATGTTTGTTTTGGATCGTTGTCCTGATGGCAGATCCACCATATTATAGCCCATTATTAGATTTCTAGCAGAGGCAGTCAGGTTTTGATTTTTTATCTGTTGGTATTTGCTAGAATCCATGATACTATCCGAACAAGAAGTCCAGGACCTCCAGCAAAAAAATAGACCCACAACATTAAAGATCCAGCGGTATATTTAACCGTGGGTATGGGGTACTTGTTATCCCTGTTTGCACCAAACCCATCTGGTGGCTCTGCTGCCGAAACGATCTTTTTTTTTAAGTTTCATCTGACCATAGAATCCGGTCCCTTTTGAATATCCAGTCGTGTCTGACAACTGAATATGCTGGAGTTTGTTTTTGGACGAGCAAAGGAGGATTTTTCTTAAAACCCTCCTAAACAACATGTGGTGATGTAGGGGTTGTTTGGTTTTAGTTTTATAGGCTTTCTGACCCCACAACTTAACTAATCTCTGCAATTCTCCATCTGTGATTCTTGAAGAGTCTTTGGCCACTCAACCTTTCCTCCTCACCGTGCATTAAGACAATATAGACACATGACCTCTTCCTGGCAGATTCGTAACATCTTTAGTTTACTTTCAATTATTTAGCTATTTTCTTACAGCGACTTTCTATTTTGTGATGCTCAACAATCTTATGGTGCACATCAGAACTATATTCTTTGGTTTTACTTATTGTGATGGATGATTAAGGGAATTTGGCCTTTGTGTTTCCTCATATTTAAACTCTTATTTTAAAGAGTTTAAATAAAGGTAAATATTAATGGGAATGTACTTCAGAGATATTTTACTCATAAAAAATTCTAGGGGTGCCAATAATTGTGGCCAACGTGTTTTGGAGAAAAACCTGTATTACATAATGTGGGTGTGTGCATATCTGTGTGTAATATGTGTGTGGATTGTATCAATATTGCTTTGTTATGTTGTGTGACACTTTCAAGTTTTAATTTTGTGCTTAATCGCATCGGAAGTTGCGGTGACTGGCTATTGCAGAAGCGATTGTGCTTACTCCGTTGCTATTAACAGAGTGAAGCATGATAATGAGCTTGCGTATAGCTGGAAGCATTTGCTTCTTCAATAGTGAAAATTGTAATGGTCCTGTCTTCAACATTTTATCTCTGGGGGCAGTATGATGTTAAAATTTGATTGGCTGGAGACTTTATTGTTAATTGGTTAATATGTGGGTGGAAAGTATAAAAGTTTGTAATATTCAACAGTACTTCCTCTGGTGGAACTCAGTTCTCCAGAGAAGTCATCTGCTTCAACTTGCTCCCATCTCTTTTGCTTAATATTCATCAACACTTATTGCCCCACTGGATCATCATTTTCTTTTATTGTTTAATCCCTAGACTTGGTGTTACTCTTGTGACTTATAATTTCCTTTATAATAAATAATCATATCATTCAAATAGTTTGTGATCCTCTTTATTTGACGGCTGGGAACAAGTTGGCCATGACAATATCTCTTGAAATATTTATTCAGCCGACTGGTAAACCACAGTGTGGAAGAAGATTAGAAATGCGAAACCATAGTATAACAACATGCCCAGTTTTAATTTTCAAATTTTTTAACCTTAATAATCAAATTCCTACCATCAGTGCCATTAAGCAAGACATTTTCTTATGTGAGTTTTCTAGTGAGAGCAGAAAAAAAGCACCATCACAATATTATTTATCCCTCAATACATCTGTTGGAATGATTTGATTTGATGTTTTTTTTTTTGTTTTTTTTAGTAAAGTCCAGAATGTAACTGTCACAATCTCAGTCACCAGACCAGGCAGTCACCTCATTACACTACACTTCCCATAATCCTCTCTGATCGTCACCTGCACACTATCCTCAATCATCCACACCTGCTATCATTCACCTCCATCAGCTCCACTTCTCCACTTCAGCTCCTTTAAGCCTGCTTTACACACTCATCAGCATCTGGTCTCGTCATTCGACACTGAATCGGTACCTGACTAATTACCTGTGCATCGAACTGTCCTGTCCTTTGTCGTCTTCAGTTTTCTGTATGTCATCGTCTGCCAGTCTTCAGCCCACCAGCCACTTCTCTTCACTACATGCAACAAGATATGACTGATCATTCACATGCCAGTATCACCATCACGATCTGCAATCCAGAGACTCGCCTGCTAACTTCATGTGTTATTCAATAAACTCTATTCAGACATTACCTGTGTTTGCACTCTTCTGTTCTATGACGGTAAGAAGTGCAAGAATTTATTAGTTCATTCACTAGATGTTTTTTAGACATTTCGCTTAAAGGGATAGTTCACCCAAAAATGAAAATTCTCTCATCAGTTGAGTTACTCATCCTCATGTTGTTTCAAACTCATTAAACTTTTGTTCATCTTTGAAAAAAATTTTTTTCATGAAATCTGAGAGATTTCTGTCCCTCCATTGAATGTCCTTTACACCAAATCTTTGATGGTTCAAAAAGTTGATATAATTTAAACATTATCATTAACAGAATCCATATGAATTGGGCTGTTTTAGGTCTTCTGATGAGACACGGCAAGATGGGTTTTTAATAAAACTTGGCTATAAGCATGCAGTTGAAAGTCTACATGACAAGAGAAAACTGAATAAGGGCTGTGTTCTCTTTTGTCAAAAAATAGGGAAACTTCAACACCCATAATGCACTGGGCTCAATCTGACTGTCTGTAGGAAGGGATACAAAAAAATGAAGTGTAGTTTTTCTAAAATGCCTTGAGCTGATAAATAAACCAAGAAATCTGGGGCAGGTAAAATTGAGAGTACACATTGTTCATTTAAATATACCATGACACTGTAAAAATACAAAGCTGGTTGATATTCCCCAAACTGTCCTTTAATTTAGGCTTTTATTCACATGCTGTATAAACATTGATCAACGCAAATAAATAAAGCTCATCAAATATTTAAACAGAGGCTCAAATGTGCTTGCTTGATGCGTGAGAACCAATGAGATTTGATTTGTGTCACGCAAGCACGTTTGAGCATCTGTTGAGCATATTTGATTATCTCTTTGTATGTGCATTGATCAATTTATGTATGTGTTTAAAACCCTAAATTCAATCTCAATTAAACCTCTTTAATCGATTCTTTATGAATGTTTTGAAAAGTCAAAGTTTTGGTTCCATGGACTTTCAAAGGAAGGACAGAAGTCTCTCAGGTTTCATTAAAAATATCTTCGTTTGTGTTTTGAAGATTAAGGAAAGTCATATGGGTTTGCAACAACATGAGTGTGAGTAGATAATGGCAGACTTCTCATTTTTCGGGTGAACTATCCTCAGGTAATTTTTGTAGCAACAGTTGGAAAATGTGGTTGTTGGAATATCAGATGTTGCCCTGTTGTGCAAAAGCCCTTTCAGGAGTTACATCTAAAATAAACTATAACACAAAAGGTTTCGAAACCTCCACTGGTGCAATGGTTGAGAAGACATGAAAGCTTTCAGACCAGCTATATGTATGGAAATAGCTAACAGCTGTCATCAGGAAGTGCTCTGTTGGCAGGTGATAACAAAACCTGATGCTAATAGTCATACAATAAGAGGAGTGTGCCTCTAAGTGCAAGTAGAAGCAGAACTAATCCTGTTACATGACCATGACAAAGCAGAGACAACAGGAGAGGAGAGGAAAGCAGAGGGGGTGGAGATGAAGTAATGCTGAATAAGACTGACACTGTGAAGATGAGGCCCTGAAAATGGAAGTCCATTAGTGTCTCACCATCCTCTCCAGCAATGCGCTTCAGTGTGCGGACTGCAGGATGATCCATGGATCTCAGCCTGCTATAAACACGATTTTCAGTGCAG
This sequence comes from Siphateles boraxobius, assembly GCF_051911475.1. NCBI lineage: Eukaryota > Metazoa > Chordata > Actinopteri > Cypriniformes > Leuciscidae > Siphateles > Siphateles boraxobius. The sequence continues at coordinate 8,523,508 of NW_027509195.1, read as the reverse complement.
GCCGTGGACGTATCAATCTATCAGCCTGAACCTACACAGATACCTGTTCTGCTGCAGCAGGACATGGAGATCCGAGAGCAGTGGGGGTGGAGGGTGGAAAGAGAATGAACAAGAGAAGCGAGAGAGAGGGAGGTTAGGAAGGAATAGAGAGAAGAAATTCTGGTATAGCTTGCCGCATTGTCAAGGACACACCAAGGGGAGATGGCGAGAGAGAGTGAGTGAGTTGGGTGGGGGGAGAAGGAGGTGGGGTGTTTGAAAATAAAGAGATTCTTTAAAGCGAATGGATGCGGGCATGGCTACTCAGCAGTTTTTCTTAAAGAGACAGTTCATCCATGAAAATCCAGTCTTCATTTGCTCACCCTCCTGTTGTCCTAAACCTCTATGACATTATTTCTTCTGTTGAACACAAAAGAAGAAATTTTGAAGATGCAGTTATAATGAAAGGGACTGGAACTTTAGAGCTTCAAAATAGACACAAGAGTATCGTAAGAGTGGTTCATTTGGTGTTTGCTGTACATTATTCCATTTGTTCTGAAGTCTTCCAAAATTTTGTGAGAAACAGACTGAAACTGATTGATTTTTATTTATTGATTTATCAATGTTATTAATTGATAAATCAATCAATAAAAAAATCAATCAGTTTCAGTCTGTTTCTCACAAAATAATGATGTTAACAAATGAGACCTTATTGTAAAAATTTACAGAAAATGATTTAATCACTTTCTTGTCATTCCAAACTAACTTCCATTTCTAAAAGAATGATTCTCATCATTCATTGAGAATCTGTTCAGTCTCTTTGGCACATTCGTGAGAAAAGCAGCTATGTCTGATTTGTGATGAAATCTTGAATTTGATGAATTCAGTTAATGCAGATAACATACCAGCAATGTACAATATTTCTTAAAACATTTCTTAATCTTTGTTAATGTTAATAAAAATACAGTTGCATCAAAGTGGATTAACTGATGTCAACACTTCTGGTTTGAAAAGTGTTTAAATAATCATGAAATCATCATTAAGACTAATAAATGCTGTCAAAGTTTTGTTCTTAGTAAGTTCATGTTAACTAATATAAAATAAATGGAAACCCTATTGTAAAGCGTTACCGAATTTTCATTTTTAAATGAATTAGCACTTTATCACTTCTTTGAATGGCATGAGATTGCCATCTTCTGTCCTTCCTGGCTCTCTCTTTCTCTCTTTGTCTTTCACTTATACTTCCACTTTTCATCTAGAGTGTTGTATGATCATGCATTCAGTACGGGTAATAATAAGGTTTAGTGCTGAGTGCAGGTTTGGAGTGACTGTGATCATGTAGACCCTCAGGTGCTCTTGCCAACAGTTGGCTTGATGCTCTGTCTCAGTCTCGGTATACATAACAGCCCATACATTCCTCTTTTGTCCACTTAAAGTATTTTCTGGTTGGATAGTCCTGTCCTTAAACGTCCCTGAAGCATGTTCACCACACACACACACATGCACACTCATAGACTGACGTCAATAGTGCCTCATTCAGCTGAGCTGTAATGCTGGGTTTCACTCCGGATGACTCTACTGACTTCAACATTGAAAAAAAAACATTATGAATTTTCTCTCCAGCTCAAAAAGACTCACTGTCTGCAAAAACAGCTTTCAAAGCAGACCAATCAAAAATCTATTATAAGTTTCGCGTGGACTGCATCGAATCAATGACATCATCTGTAGCTGGGCGAAAAGGTGCCCGAAGACAGGAAGTTGAAGTACGGCACAATTTGTGCTTGATGTCTTCATCACCATGGAAACTGCACAAATCTATGAAAGAGTGAAAGAGAGAGTAAGAGAAAGACTCAGAACGACTGAAAGACATAGATGGCTGGGGAAAGATGGGGAAAGATGGTGGTGGTGGTGGTGGTGAGGGGGGTGTTTGGCACTGAGCACATTAAATGCAATGTGTCTCATGTCTTCATATCTATTTCTCTTCATCCTTCCTGTCTTCTCTCAGCCCCTCATTCTATATGAGCTTTTTGAAATGAGCAGAAATATGCAATTAATTATTTACATCAGAAATTCAATATATGTGGCTCAGTCTGACTCACATCTTCTTTTACTTTGGAACAATGTGCTTTAACAAATCGTTATGTTCTAATAAATTGCGCTTGGGCCTTTATTGTCAGTTGGTTATGTTCTATTGTATCGTGCACACACTTGGTTTTAGTGACCCTCATTTGAATCTTTCAGATTGTAAGATGACTAAATGTGTGGTGATAACAGGAAAGGGAAGCAGTGCATATGCTATTAAAGGTGTCAATTAGCTCAATGGTGTATTTAAAGCTAGTGTTTGTGTTTTTGTGAAATGGTATGGGAGTTGTTCACAGCAGAAAACTGAACTCTTTATTTATATACACTTTCTTCTGGCTGTAACGATTGGTTTGGTCCAGGGTGGTCTGATGAAAGAGGACAAAAAAAAAATAGGATCAGCATGATTTATACACTCACCTAAAGGATTATTAGGAACACCTGTTCAATTTCTCATTAATGCAATTATCTAATCAACCAATCACATGGCAGTTGCTTCAATGCATTTAGGGGTTTGGTCCTGGTCAAGACAATCTCCTGAACTCCAAACTGAATGTCAGAATGGGAAAGAAAGGTGATTTAAGCAATTTTGAGCGTGGCATGGTTGTTGGTGCCAGACGGGCTGGTCTGAGTATTTCACGATCTGCTCACTTACTGGGATTTTCACGCACAACCATTTCTAGGGTTTACAAAGAATGGTGTGAAAAGGGAAAAACATCCAGTATGCGGCAGTCCTGTGGGCGAAAATGCCTTGTTGATGCTAGAGGTCAGAGGAGAATGGGCCGACTGATTCAAGCTGATAGAAGAGCAACTTTGACTGAAATAACCACTCGTTACAACCAAGGTATGCAGCAAAGCATTTGTGAAGTCACAACACGCACAACCTTGAGGCGGATGGGCTACAACAGCAGAAGACCCCACCGGGTACCATTCATCTCCACTACAAATAGGAAAAAGAGGCTACAGTTTGCAAGAGCTAACCAAAATTGGATAGTTGAAGACTGGAAAATGTTGCCTGGTCTGATGAGTCTCGATTTCTGTTGAGACATTCAGATGGTAGAGTCAGAATTTGGCGTAAACAGAATGAGAACATGGATCCATTATGCCTTGTTACCACAAAGGGGGTCAAACACAGTATTAGTGTGGTGTTCCTAATAATCCTTTAGGTGAGTGTATGTTTAATTCTGTTGACTTTGGAAACAGCATTTTTACATTTTCTTGAGCTGACTGTAGGCCTATAGATGTAACCTAAACAGTTTTACAGGTAATATTCACTTGATACTGCATGGTCAAAAACTTTTTATACATTTACTATTAGTTTACTTTTTATACATTAGTTCAGCTGCATCTTTCCCACAACATTTATTCATGTATTTAGCGACCATTGGCTTATAATACATGCTAGCTAGCTAATATGTTGTCTTATGTCTAGAAATTTTGAAAAGCACCCATAGTTTACAAGACGGAAACCCAGGTGTCAAACCCGTACCTACTCGTATGCAAGTATTAATTATAGTTTCTTTTTAGTCTTTCTGAACACAATATTCACAGTCCAATATTTGAAGGCCCACCTCTAAATATAAGCTAAAATACTTCCAGTATTTATGCTGTAATTATAACAAAACTGCTTGTTTTCAAACTTTTTATTAACAGAAATGTATATAGTAAATGAATGACACACAATTAATTTTGTGATTCCACAAGTTTCAAGAACTGTATGTTCTTCAATTAAAAACTCTAGTTACTGATTTTTAGTTATTAGTTATTGATTTAATAGTTTTTGCTAGTTTTTAATATTGTTTTTATCATTTCAATTTAGATTAGAGATATTATCTTCATATATTAAAAAATATTTTTCATTTAAGTCATCCTGCACCCTAGTGGACCCCCTGGTTTAGATCCATTGCTGAAAAGGCTGAAATACACTACACAAATTTTGCACAGATTTGTGCCCCGATTTTCAGTCTGGAGGAGTCGGTGCTATTTGTCAAAATTGAGAGCCAGTTCACAGATTTGAGTTGACAGATTTCACAAAAAATCGCTTTGTGTACGATGGGCTGAGACTCAGACTTTTTTCAGCTTCAGACTTTCTTCCAGTTGAAGGATATCAAGCATGTTTGATATGTTAAGTCGATTTTAGAAAACAAATTATTTTCATTTGTCATGCACCTTCTTTCAACAAGGCACATGTTTTTGTGTAAGTTTGTTGACTTCAGAGTGACTTGAAAGTCTGGTGTTCGATCCTCGTTTAGTGTATGATACCCAGTTTTTCCTCTGGAACCATTTTTAGAGTGGTAGTGTTTTAAAATCTTTGCATATTTTAAAAGTCATTAGTTTAGTGTTAACATTCACATTTATTTTTTAAATCATGGAGATTATTAAACCCAATGAATAGGAATGCCCTTTTCTCAGGAGGTATACAGGGATATACATGTATTAATCATTAGGGAGATATCAAGGATTTAATAGTTGAACTTTACAGTGCCTTTGTCAAAAGACTTTAGTTCGGTCCATATTGCCAAAATTCATTAGGGCAAAAGACTGTTAAATTCCCAACTGCGAGACTTCAGACAGCTAACAAAAACATCTCATTATAATTGGTCTTTTAAACGCAATGTGTCCTGCATTGGGTGAATCTGAATGCACATCGGGCTGCTTTGAAATTCAACAGGAAAAGTCCTGGGCCCTGTGATGAGAGCGGCACACTAAGTTCCTCTATGGTACAGTATATCCTACTCATTATTCTCAGCCTCAGACGTCATGCCCACTGAACGTTGGCTGAATGTTTGATGCATATGGCACACAAAATTGGAAACACTTCAGGAGTTTCTAAGTCGTCATCTGATTGGATGAATTCTACAGGATTTCCGGGAGACGTGTATGTCTCTGTCTGCCTGGAAACAAAGCCTTTGTCATGCCAAACCCCCTCATGGAAGAAAAAAGCCATCATGTTTACAACCGTGACAATTAGTGCTTATGAGGGTCAACTGAACACTGGATTTTCAAAAGTGTGTAAAGTATGTTTAGTTCACAGCATAGACTCTTTAAAATACATCTTTGAGTTTTAGACAGCAGTCTGTTATTGTAGGGACATCAATGTTACATTTTCACACCTATACGATTGGTTGCTTTACAAGTCTCTCAGATGGCCTGTGGGCGATCCTTAGCCAATTGAAAGCAGCAATGGGGTCGAGACCTTCTGCCGACCGTCTGAAGTTCTGGCTACACGAGACTACCTGCTCACTGGCCTGAGAGAGAGGGTGCCCACCATTTAAAAAAATTGTGACAACCCTTGTTTGATTCTTCTTCCTTTCCTTTCAGGTTTGTCAGATAACCCGACAGATTTGGAGAAGCGCAGACAGGCATTTGGACAAAACTTCATACCCCCGAAAAAGGCCAAGACCTTCCTTCAGCTGGTGTGGGAGGCCTTACAAGACGTCACCCTCATCATCCTGGAGATTGCAGCCATCATCTCCCTCGGCCTGTCCTTCTATCAGCCACCCGGACACGAGGCCGAGGGTGAGAGAAAGAGGGAAGCTAGACAGGGAAAGAAAGACAGGGACGTTAGAGGGATGAGGTGTGTAGAAGAAATTAGTTAAAAGGGATGGTGTGGGTCGAGGGAGGAGGCAATGCCGGATAGAGAGTGGGAGGGAAGAGAGAGAGAACTGAATCAAGGGAGTGTGGGAGGAAAAAGGTGAGAATGAAGGTGAGAAAATGGACTGTCAAGCAGGAATGCAGAAAGAGAGAAAATAAAAGGGAGGGGTTTAAGGGTGCTGGGGAAAAATAAACAGCAACATGCAGCTTTGTAGAAAAGACTTCTGAAAGTTTTAGGCTGTATAATGTAAATGTCACTCTGCATAAGGAAGGGATATGTACAACAAGCCAATCATTATAAAATAAAAAATAAGCCCTGGCAGGGTGATGATTTTTAATATTGTACATTTATTTGATCAATAATACTGTAAAACCATAATATTGTGAAATATTTTTACAATTTAAAAACTATTTTAGTATATTTTAAAATGTAATTTGTGATGGCAAAGCTGAATTTTCAGTGTCAGTGTCACGTGATCCTTCAAAAATCATTCTAATATGCTGATTTGGTGCTCAATAAACATTTCTTATTTTTATCAATGTTGAAAACAGTTGTGCTGCTTAATAGTTTTGTGCAAACATTTTTTGTGGATTTCTTTTTTTCAGGATTCTTTGATAAAATAATTTTTAAATAGAAATCTTTTGTCACTTTATAAATTACTTTACTGTCGACTTTCATCAATTTAATGCATCATTGCTGAATAATTTCGTTCCAAACATTCTTACAACCTTTTGAATGGTAGTTTTATACTTAAAAAACGAAGCTTTACAGTCCGCAAATCATTTTCAGCTGAAAGTAGGCGGCAAACTATTTCTAATAGACAAAACGTTTAATATTTAATTTGTGAAATGTTCACGTTTGGCAAATATTGTCATGGTCTGATGATTTAAAAAAATTCAGTTTTCTCATTATCATACCAAACTATTTGACTGCTCAAAACTGCTATTGATCAGTCAGAATCAAGTATGCCATGCAGGCAGCCATGAAATAACAACCGTAACCCTCTGCAGGTTGTGGGAATGTGTCAGGAGGAGCTGAAGATGAAGGGGAGGCGGAGGCAGGATGGATTGAAGGTGCAGCCATCCTGCTATCCGTCATTTGCGTGGTGCTGGTGACCGCTTTCAACGACTGGAGTAAAGAGAAACAGTTCCGGGGACTGCAGAGCCGCATCGAGCTGGAGCAGCGATTCGCTGTGGTGCGCAATGGAAACGTCATCCAGATTCCTGTTGCTGAAATGGTGGTTGGGGACATGGCACAGGTCAAATATGGTAAGTTTCCTGTTCTGCTGAGCTCAGAGAATGGAATCAATGCTGAGATTTAAGGCTTAACTAATCTAATATGAGGTGTGGATTAACACAGAAATATTTTTAGAATGTTCACATTTCCACAAATCACAATGAGAATTCATTTGTTGATAATGTACCTTGTTTAATATAGCATTATTGGTAGGAACAGTGAATGCTTTTTGGGATATTAAGGATGCCCTGCTGATCACGTGATATTTATTTATCTCTCTCAGGTGACCTCCTACCTGCTGATGGGGTCCTGATTCAGGCTAATGACCTGAAAATCGACGAGAGCTCATTAACTGGTGAATCAGACCATGTGCGGAAGTCGGCCGACAAGGACCCCATGCTTCTCTCTGGTAAGCGCCGTGTACATGTGTGGGTCATAGATGTTGATAGATTCTATTTAATGGGGGTTTCAGCATCTTAGCCCCTTGAAATATCACCTGTGATTGTGTGATCTGCAAGATATCCTACAAAATCTCACCATGATTCTTCTCCGTATCCAAGTTTAAAAACTTTAAGGTTCCTTACATTGGCTACAGGTCCAGATTTACCTCACATTGTGCAAATTTTGGGCCCGCCCACACTGTATGACCAAAAACGTTAAAGGAAAGGTTACTTTAAAAAAAAAAATGTAACACTGTGATGTCAAATTTGATATTGTAGCTTTATATGTGATCATATACTTGCATGTGACATTATAGTATTAACACTTTACCAAACAAGCTCAAATGAATATAGGAAGTTTTTGTCCAGTGAATGTCGTGTATTTCCTCATTAGAATGGCTGCATCTGAGGCAGTCTCCCATCACATCATGTTTTCATCAGCTTAAAGGTTATGAAGATTATTGAAGCTATGTAGGCGCTCGTTTTTTTCTGTTTTTTTCTTTCTTTCTGTCATTTGGCCAAAATCTCACATTATAATGAAGTGCTACTCACAGGCTATTTTTGCTATCACTCGAAGACAAATGCAAGACGCTCTTCACTGCTCCTCAAATACATATACAGTAGTCAAAAAAAGGATAAGTTCATTAAAGTTGTTCTAAGACAAGAATGGGTATTGTTCAAAATTCATGTATAACTTTGATGAAAGGTTTTGATTCAAATGTTGACTACTTTTGAAAAGAAAATGCTGTCCTTATTTAAAGAAACAATTCTATATTTACCCTTGCATCGTAAATAAGCAGAAACGCTCCAAACTGCTTGTGGCGCTTCTTTTCTTGTGGCACTTATTTCTAATTTTGTTTAATATTTTTATTTAATTATAACTACAATCAATATAATAAACAGTTGTTACTTTTATAGTAACAGAGTTGTGCAGGGATGACGTCAAAACCTGGAAGACTAATTCATCCCTGGTTCCCTCAAGTTTTTCCTATGGGTTTTTAAAATGTTTTTTTTTATTACGATACTTCAACGTTTTACTCTACAACATAAATTACACACACTCATATCAAAAACACAAATTTTAAAGTTTCTAATAGTAACTAGATAAGAATGTTTAGGGTGTGAGTGTGTGCAGTTTACGTAGAATAAAATGTTGTTACTCATATTTTACTCATAAATTGAAAAACCCCATTATAAAAACCCATAGAAAAATCTTGAAGGGACCACTGGTGATTTAGTCTTCTGGGTTTTGACGTCAACCCTGGACCATATTCAATGTGTTTTGGGAATGTGGGAATGTTTTTTTTTTATTCTATTCACTTTATCGTTACTGTCACAATCCCAGACTCCGCAACCTCTCTCTCTGGCCAGCAGAGGGCGCCCTCGCCCGAATATTGATTCACCCGCACTACATTCCCCATAAGCCTCATTAATGACTCTGATCACCATGCCCAGCTGCAGCCTATCTACCAAGCTATTTAACTGCACCAAGCGCAGCTCTCAGTGCGAAGTTTTGTTTTGCTTTTGTGAACACTACCGAGCTTTATACCCAGTGACTGTCTGACCGTTTCTTGACCCCTTCTGCCTTGGACTTTGCCTTGCTTGCTGCCCGCCTACGTTACCTCTGCCTGGTCCACGGACTCTGCCTGTTCTCTCCCTGCCCTCATCTTCTGCCCGGTATTAGACCTCGAGTTAGCCTTGCCAGTGCTGTGTCTTTGACCCTTGCCTGTCTGACTACTCTGTTAATAAACATTACGCTGCAAATGGATCTCTCTGAGACTGGTGATTCGCAACAGAAAACTTCACCGCAACCAGATCCATCAGCAATGTCAACGTTGTCCGCCGCCTATTCAGCCCAAGCTGATCAGATCGCTGCCCACCATCATCAGCTGAGTCATCTCACCTCGCTGTTGGTTGAGCTGATCAAAGTTGTTAGAGGTCTCCAAGTTTCGTCATCGGAGCCATCACCCCCACAAGCCGTCGCCGCTGTTGTCAGCCCTGCACCGGTCCCGCTCACCACGAATCCTCGTCTCACGCTTCTGGAGAAGTTCGACAGGGATCCCGACAAATGTAAAGGCTTTATTTTCCAATGCTCTTTGTACATCGAGCAACATCGGCCCTGTATTTGACTGACACGGGGAAGATTGCCTTTGTGTGTTCCTTACTGATGGGGAGGGCGTTGGAATGGATAATAGCCGTATGGAGAGTCGATGGTTCAGCATTTCCGTCCTTTCCGGTGTTTCTCCAACGCTTCAGGGAGGTCTTCGACCATTCTAGGGAGGGAAAAAGCGCGGGTGATCGCTTGCTGGAGCTCACGCAGGAAAGATAAACCGCCAATGAGTATGCTGTCACGCATCGCACCCTGGCCGCACAGACTTCCTGGAATGACGACACGCTCAAGGTAATCTTCCTAAGAGGCCTGAACCATGATCTGCAGTCGGAATTAGCCTGTCGTGACGAGGGCAGGGACCTCTACGAGTTCATAAACCTCACGATCCAGATAGACAATCATGCGATCTGGTCGAGCAAGTCACCGCGCCATCCCTGCTCCGGGAACTTTATTTCTGAAGACTTTGCCTGACAGCACAACGTTCCACTAATCCGTTGCCCTTCTTCCCTCGCAGTCGAAGCCATCGATGGAAGCCCATTAGGCTCCGGTCACGTTTCCCATCTCACCCAAGAGATAGAGGCGCTCCACTCCGAGGTTATCCAGTTCTATGTCTTCCACGGTCCACGCACCCCTGTGATCCTAGGCCTGCCATGGCTCCGTAAACACAATCCCCAGATCCACTGGAAAACCAACCAGATTGCCCGCTGGGGCGTGTCCTGTCATTCCAAGTGCCTCGCTCCTGTCATTTCCGTGCCCGTGGAGAGGGCTAACCTGAACGACCTCCCTTCCGAATACCATGATCTGGCAGAGGCCTCACAGCAGAAGCCTCACAGCTCCCACCTCATCGCAACAGCGACTGTGCCATCGATCAGCTACCCGGATCCATACCACCCAAGGGTCGTATCTTTACTCGCTCCAAACCGGAGTCCGAAGCCATGAGGAGATACATTGAGGAGGAGCTTGCAAAGGGCTTCATATGGCCCTCCACGTCTCCTGCATCCGCTGGTTTCTTTGTCCAGAAGAAGGCCTCCGACCTTGCATTGATTACCGTGCCCTGAATGACATCACGGTAATGTTTCGCTATCCGCTCCCGCTGGTACCAGCCGCCTTGGAATTACTCCGTACAGCCAAGTACTACACCTAGCTCGATCTACGCTGTGCCTACAATCTCATCCGCATCAGGAGGGGGACGAGTGGAAGACAGCCTTCTCCACTAACACGGGACACTACGAGTACTTGGTCATGCCGTTCGGCCTGGTGAACAGTCCGTCCGTCTTTCAGTCGTACATCAACAACGTCTTCAGAGACATGCTCCACCGTGTAGTCATAGTGTACATCGATGACATCTTGATTTACTCTAACACCCTCACAGACCATGTGCAGCATGTTCGAGGCGTCCTCCAGAGACTCATTCACCATCATCTGGTGGGCATGGTCAAAGCAGTCCGCGACTGGCCACGGCCCACAACCCTGAAAGAGCTGCAACGCTTCCTTGGATTTGCCAACTTATACCGACAGTTCATCAGGAACTTCAGTGCCGTGGCAAATCCACTCACCTTTCTGGTGAAGAAAGGAACACATCGTCTTCCGTGGAATGAGTCTGCCACCCAGCCTTTTAACCAGCTCAAACAACGCTTTACCACAGCAACCATCCTGACACCGTACTACCGTTCATAGTCGAGGTAGACGCCACGAACATCGCTCCGGGGGCAATCCTCTCGCAACATCAAGGTTCGCCACCCAAGTTGCATCCCTGTGCATACTACTCCCGTAAATTGAATGCCGCCGAAAGAAATTACGTTGTGGGTGATCGGGAACTCCTGGCCATGAAGGCTGCCTTCGAAGAGTGGCGGCATTGGCTTGAGGGTGCTGCCCATCCTTTCATGGTTCTCACCGACCATAAGAACCTGGAGTAGCTACGTACCGCCAAGAGGCTAAACCCCAGGCAAGCTCGTTGGTCACTCTTCTTCACCCGGTTCCACTTAACTGCCACTTATCGTCCAGGTTCCAAGAATACCAAGGCAGATGCCCTGTCACGCCAAGACGACCTTGAACCCACACCACAAGACCCCAAGACGGTACTAGCTTCCAACGTCGTTGTCGCACCCATCCATTGGGACATCGACACCGAGATCGAACAGATCAACTCCCGTGGTGATATCCAACCCGGCTGTCCGCCCAACCGAGTCTATGTCCCCGAGAACCTCCGGAGCCAGGTCCTGGAACTCGTTCATGCCTTACCAAGCTTGGGGCATCCGGGAATCACGGCCACTATCCAGCTCCAAAACCGTTATTGGTGGCCCTCCTTAGCCTCCGATACCACAACCTACGTCAAACACTGCCGGGTCTGTAATACCCAGAATTTGTCACGTCAATTGCCAGCCGGTCTGTTACAACCTCTTCCCATTCCGCAACGCCCTTGGTCGCACATTGCCATCGACTTCATTACCGATCTCCCTGTTTCCGAAGGTCACGCCTCCATCCTCACCGTAATCGATCGGTTCTCCAAGGCCTGTCGCCTAATCGCCCTCACGAAACCCCCCACAGTGCTACAGACCGCCGAACACCTCTGCAATCAGGTGTTCCGATTCTATGGCCTGCCCAAAGACATTGTCTCCGATCAAGGACCCCAGTTCACTTCTCAGGTTTTGTCAGCCTTCTTCAAGACCCTTCAGGTCAACATCAGCCTCACGTCTGGGTATCATCCTCAATCCAACGGGCAGACCGAACGCCTGAACCAGGTGGGTAATCCGATTTCTGCGCTCCTGCCATCAGCACCAGCAGGACTGGAGTCGTTACCTGTTCTGGTATACCCTGAGGATGTTCTCCTCAGAATTCCTTCCGGAAACACTCTACCGACCTAACCCCCTTTCAGTGCGTTCTGGGCTTCCAACCACCTCTATTCTTGTGGTCAGGAGAACCCACAAATGTTCCCGCAGTGAACGACTGGCTACAGCACAGCGAGGAGACCTGGAACCAAGCCCATACCCACCTCCAAGGAGCGGTTTGCCGTCAGAGGGAACAGGCTAACCGCCGTCGTCGGCCGGGTCCTGAGTACCACCTGGGCCAGTGGGTCTGGCTGTCGACCCGAGACCTACGCCTGCGACTCCCCTGCAAAAAGCTCAGTCCCAGGTACGTGGGCCCATTCAAGATCACACAACAGATTACACCAGTCTCTGACCGTCTCGACCTGCCTAACCAGTACCGTCTCGCTCCTACCTTCCATGTCTCTCTACTCAAACCTGCTGATGGGCCCAACGAGAGGGAGGAGAAGAGATCCCTTGACCAGAGCCCCCAGCCCATCTTAGTCGAAGGCGAGGAGGCCTATCGAGTTCAGGAACTCGTGGATTCCAGATGTCAGGCCAGTTCCCTGCAGTACGTGGTTCATGGGTAGACAGCACAGACATCCTGGACCCCAATCGTGTTTACTGACTTCCACCAGGCTCATCCCACCAAACCGGCTCCACGACCACGAGGGAGACCCCGACGTTGTCAGGCTCCTCGCACCAGGAGTCGCTCGCAGGGAGGGGGCTCTGTCACAATCCGCAACCTCTCTCTCTGGCCAGCAGAGGGCGCCCTCGCCCGAATATTGATTCACTCGCACTACATTCCCCATAAGCCTCATTAATGACTCTGATCACCATGCCCAGCTGCAGCCTACCAGGCTATTTAACTGCACCAAGCGGAGCTCTCAGTGCAAAGTTTTGTTTTGCTTTTGTGAACACTACTGAGCGTTATACCCAGTGACTGCCTGACTTTTTCTTGACCCCTTCTGCCTTGGACTTCTCCTTGCCTGCTGCCCGCCTACGTTACCTCTCCCTGGTTCACGGACTCTGCCTGTTCTTTGCCTGTCCTGATCTTCTGCCCGATATTAGACCTCGATTTAGCCTTGTCTCCAATGCTGTGTTTGCTGTCTTTGACTCTTGCCTGTCTGACTATTCAGTTAATAACATTACGTTGCAAATGGATCTCTCTGAGACTGGTGATTCGCAACAGTTAATGAAAGAGGTTTTGATCTTTTTTTTGTAAAGAGTATAGTGTAAACACCAAGATTTTCCAAGTTTTTCCTAAATTGTTTAGCCCTAAAAGGGTTGTTCACACAAAACATTCATTTTGAGCTTTTTAAAATATTTAGATGGACTCCTCAACAAAATCTCAATTCTAGAATGATTTATTCTTTCCAAGGTAGCTATTTAAGTTTTAATATCGCAATATACTGTATACCACAGAAAACATTGGAACGTCAGTTATTTTCTAACATTGTGCAGCCTTAGTTCCAATGAAATTTCAAAATAATAAGTCATTACATTTATATAGAGCTTTTCTCGGCACTCAAAGCGCTTTACATAAGGGGAGGATCTCCTCAACCACCACCATGTGCAGCATCTACCTGGATGATGCGACGGCAGCCATATTGCGCCAGAACTCCCACCACACACCAGCTTATTGGTGGAGAGGAGACAGAGTTATGAAGCCAATTATTATATAGGGATGATTAGGAGGCCATGATGGACAGAGGCCACTGGGCAAATTTGGCCAGATTTTTTGTGGGATTTTTTGTGACCACAGAGAGTCAGGACCTCGGTTTAACGTCTCATCCGAAGGACGGTGCTCTTTGACAGTATAGTGTCCCGATCACTATACTGGGGCGTTAGGACACACACACACACACACACACACACACACACACACACACACACACACACCACAGGGTGAGCACCTCCTGCTGGCCTCACTGACACCTCTTCCAGCAGCACCTGCACCAGCACCTGGTTTTCTCAGGAGGTCTCCCCTCCAGGTACTAACCAGCTTCAGTGGGCAACCAATCTTGGGCTACAGGGTGATATGGCTGCTGGCCATTAAATAAAGTTAAACCAAATATATCACCATTACTGATGTACATCTTCTACCAAATGCAATTTTTGAGTCCTTGAGTCACTAGGATTCCTTAAATTGCTTACAGCACCTTTAAGATTATATATACCTCTTTAAGGCCTGTTCACACCAATGTTTATAATTAAAACTATACCTATAAAGTTTTAATTATAGTTTAATAGTCTAATTCTATGAGAACAGGGAAATCCACACCACAGCTAAAACAATAACGATAGTTGTAATCACTTTCTGAATGTTTTTTTTTTTCCTCCAGCCAATCATAATCCATCCTGTTCAAAAGAGCTCTTGCATTTAAAGCGGCAGGCGACATAATTGCATCTTGCACTATAATAAACAGAACGTTACCATGTGTTGATATCTTTATTACGGGCCTTTTGTGCTGGTAGCAATGAAGTCACTGTGCATTAGAAGTGAAGCAGTGATTTAAGTAAAATCATTGTTTAGGTTGATGCCCATCACTCTACTTGAGACTGGTCACTGGCCTCTCTTGAAATGGCTTTGTATTCTGCTCTCGGCTGCGCTCCTTCAGCTGTCAGTCAGCGGGCACAAAGCATGCTCTGAGCATCCACATTCTGTGTGTCAGAATAACTGAGATGCTGCAGTGGCATCCAGATGTTGTTAATTAGATCTGAGAATCTCTGTTTCCTGCTGTGAGCACTGGTGCATGCCCTCTCCTTCCTCCATGCTATTCTTAGACACTTGGGATGATAACTCCATTCTCTTTATGAGGCTGTCCTGCTCCACTGATGATATTATTGAAGAATATCCCAATGATATTTTTGTGAAGTTGATGTATGGAGGCTGTTGTTGTGTGGGGTCTGGTGTCTGTGTAAGTCAAATGCTAATGGTAAATGCTGTTGTAATAATTGCCTTTATTAACACTTTGTTTAACCAATTTTAAATTGATCACTACATGTAAAATGTCTCATTCAGAAGATTCTTGTCAAGGCGATTATAGATTTATTGTTTAAAATGAATTAAAATGGTTGTTTTCTTGGAAGTAACCTCAAGCTTTAAAAAAAGAGCTATAAATTAAACTAGATTATTATGATTATTATTTTTTCAACAACTTCCAAGCTCTAGGCCGTTTCACAAGAACATTTTAATTTTATTTAATTTTTGTATTATTATTATTCCATTATTATAATATTTATTCATTTAAACATTATTATTATCTTTATTATTATTATAGAAGAGAAATTATGTTAAATTATAATTGTAATTATATTGTTAAATTATATTTAAATGTAACTATTGTTACTATTATTATTATTATTATTATCATTATTATAAATAAATATTTAGCAAAATTGTAATTTTGAAAAAAGAATGCTATGCAAGTTAAACCATTATTATTTTTATCAATAATAATAAAAATAATAATTAGTATATATATATATACTGGCACAAATATAAAAAGCATATTTCTTTTCTTACATACTATATAGTTTTACATGACTAAAATCTTCAAAAGCGAAGGGAAGAACATTATTTATTGATGCTGCACTGCATGCTGGGAGGTCATTAATCAGCAACATTGTTCAGTGTGAAATTGTTTATTTAAACTTGTTCTATCAGGCTAGTTGGGACACCCTTTTGGGGGAAATTTATTCAGGTCTTTCCAATGTGCTGCAATAAAATATCAAACATTGTCTATGTCTTTCTCTCATTCTTTCTTTCTCAGGTACCCATGTAATGGAGGGATCAGGGAGGATGCTGGTGACCGCAGTTGGAGTCAACTCTCAGAGTGGCATCATATTCACTCTACTGGGAGCCGGGGAAGGGGAGGAGGAGAAGAAAGAGAAGAAAGGTAGGTGTGAGAAAGGAAGAGCATCAAACGCCAACCAAAACATACATGGTAATACTCAGAGAAAAAAGCTGAGGGTAGTGTAGGATGTTGTGAAAATGACTGCACACTTACACGTTGTGAGTAGCACTACCAGACAGTAGAGAATGGAGAGAGAGGGGGTGGGAGATCCTTGCATAAGAGAGGGATGGGTTTGATGTGAATGGAGGACCAGTGGGCTTGGAGCATGCAGGAATATTTATGAATGGTAAGACGAGCAAGAGAGACAAGCAGAGCTCCACTGCTGCAAACTTTATGGCCCGTGCCATGGGTAATTTAACTTGCAGCCATCAGAGAGGAGACTGGAGAGAGGGGAATAGAGAAGGATTAGGAGTTATATTGGAGGAGGCTGATTAATTATTCAGAGAAAGGGAACGAAAGAGAGAAACAGAGAGAGGGAGAGAGAGCAAAGGTTGGATGTGGGTGGATGAAGGATGAAGTGGCACCATGTTCTGTTACTGTCCCACTGAATCGCTCTACAGTATATGTGTCATCAGCCACGGACGGACTTATAACCGCCTCACGATGACAATTGAATTATCGTTTTTGCACAAATTGATTTGTAATATTTGTAAATCTTTTCTGGTACCCGTAATTGTATATTAGTGTGTACTTTTATAAAAATTCACATGCCAACAGGCCTCTTTTTATTCACCATTTAAAAAATCTATGTGAATGTATAAGGGATAGTGTATATTTTAGGTGCAATAAGTGGTCAGCAATTATTTTAATTATTTAATTATTTAATTGATAATAAATAATATTTATTTTTATCACCATTTTGCAATCTTGTGATTTTTATTACTTTAAATACAAATATTTTATGTTGTCTCTTAACTGATAGGTCATTACAACTACATATATAATTATAATCAATAAATGAAAAAAGTATTCAAATTTATAAATCAAATTAATCGCATATATAAATATTTGTGAAGAAAAGCCCCCAAATGAAGGTAGTTATATATATATATATATATCTTTGTTCCACAGTTTTCTGCATCTTGCACCATGAGTTCTGCATTTCAGTTAAATGTAGTTAAAACACCTCTTAAGACCCCTGCATTTTGTTGCGCATGAGTCTTTGCTGATAATACACTAAATTAACTAGATTACTAATTTACAAATTTAACTAGAACATTGACAGCCCTAATAATAATTATTATAATTATAAGAATTAGGAAAAAATATTTTAGATGAAGCAAAATAGTCTTGCAGGAAAGTTGCACTGCAGGACAGTGATCTCAGTACTTTAAGTTTCATACTGTACTACATACTGTATCTACCTACATGCAACTTTTTTTCAGTTTCCCCTTAATACAACATGATTATCATTGATTTCTCTTTTTTTTCTTACCTCTGCCACCACCCAATCCTAAAAATTTCCCACGGCCAATACCCAATCCCCCCCTAAAAAACCCGCATTATCCTTTTGTTTCACCATCCAATCAGAGGACAGTAGTTACTCACTCACAACTATGGCCAAGCCAACCGGCATCACCAATGGTACGTAATCCACAGGCCTGTTGTTTGAGTCCAATGGAGTTACAGAACACCTTCAGCGTAGATGAAATGACTACAGTCTGTACTGTATAGAGACGGATTAGCCCAGAATTGTGGTGTGTATTCACAGGTTTAACATGTATAGTTAAAGAGTGCAGTTCAATGTGTGTGCCGTTTGTTTGTGTGTCTGTTTCCATAGTTCTGTGCGCTCTCATTTTCCCCGCTCAAGAACACTGTGTGTCCTGTCTCTCATTCTGTCTATGTCTGTTGCTTTTTATTCCCTTGTTCCCCCTCTATCTCTCTCTCTCTATCTGTCTTTCTCTCTCACAGGCAAGCAGCCAGAGGCAGCTGTGGAGACCAATCAAAATAAAGGTACCACAGGGATAGTAGAATAGATGAAGAGAATGAGGGGTTAATTATTTTCTTGTGGAAAATTTCTGTGGACTCAGCAATGCTGTTGCTGTATAAGTATAGCTACGGGAAATATAAGCGTTAATCCCATATATGCACACAGCTACATACATAAAGAGGCAGAAACACACTCTTTGTGTAACGTCACACATGCTCAACAGCATACATGACGACTGCTTCCTGCGCATTGCAACCGTAGTTCATTGTTTCTGGTGTCGAGGAAAAGCACCCAAACATTTTTCGTTGAATAGAGCTTGAAAGGGGCGATGCTTTTGTGTTCTGACTCTAACCAATGTCAGTATTTATGCTGTGCTTGTCCACATTTGTCTTGCTTTCCTTCGTTGTGTGTCCAGTGTATGTGTGTATGGCACTTTGAGCATAACTGCCGAAATATTTGAAGTGGTGGCATGAAGATATTCAGAGCTTTGAATGAGTCTCGTTCATGCCGGAGGCCTCTCACGATGCCTCTGAGTTGTGACACGACAGATTTGTTGGCCATATGTAGTGACGCTAACTCATGTCCCGCCCACCAGCCAAAAAGCAGGATGGAGCCGTTGCCATGGAGATGCAGCCTCTGAAGAGTGCGGAGGGTGGAGAAGTGGAGGAGAGAGAGAAGAAAAAATCTAACGTGCCCAAGAAGGAGAAGTCTGTACTGCAGGGCAAACTCACCAAACTGGCTGTACAGATTGGCAAAGCAGGTGCGTGGGACTTCATTTGGCCAATTACGAGGTGATATCATATGGAAAGATAAATCACCTCACTCTGACACACTCAAACGCTACAGTGCTGATCCTATTGTTTTTTATTTTCATCTTCATACAAAAATACATTCAGTGTTGGAGAATGTTACTTTTAAAACTAGTGTTACAATATTCCGCAACTTAGAAAAGATAACTAATTGTGTTCTGAGAGGAACCACTCGCTTAATGTGTCACACTGTTACTTCTTTACATATTCTCACCATTGATTGGAAGCTCTGATTAATCGTGTTTCTTCGTTCCTTTTTTATGGAAAGTAATGTTACATTTTGTAACATTTTATCAATGTTAACTGAGAGGAAGTACTTGCTTAATTACATTGTTACGTTTTGTGGAATGTAACACTGTTAATTTTATGTTACTTTTTCTCACCAATAATCAGGTGAAAGTGCTGACTGATTGAATTACATTGTTACATTTTGTGCTACATTTCTCACTCTTAAGTGAGAGGAAGCACTCACTAATTGTTACATTGTTACTTTTCATGAAATGCAACTCATTGTGTTGCTTTTGTTACATTTTCTTACTATGTTAAGTCGGATGTTAAAGTTACTTTTGTGCTACATTTTCACCCTGTAAACCGAGAGGAAGCACTCAATAATTGTGTTTTAGTGTTTCAGTCTTTTAATGGAATGTAAACCATTGTGCTACTTTTTTTTACCATTGATATAGTGGAAGTGCTAACTAAATGTGTTTGTTACTTTTTATGGAAAGTAATACAATAAGTTACTTTTTGTTACTTTTTGTTACATCAGTTGAGTGCACACACATTTTGCATGTGAAAAATAGCCTTTTTATTTCTTGAAAAAAAACCTGTTAAAGTTTACCCCTATTTTTTTTAAGTTTAATTATAATACATTAAAAATACAAATAAGTTAATCAGATATTATGATGTAACTTTGATAATAATAAATTACTTTTTTGGTATTTACAGTCAATAGATTGATTGCGTAACACATGTTACCCCATAACTGAAGTCATTCTGAAAGCTGCATTCATTCATAATATTAATAGAAAACAGTATCCTGAGGATTATTTAGTTTTTTGTTTTTTGTAGGTCTTGTGATGTCGGCCATTACAGTTATCATCCTGGTGCTGTACTTTGTGATCGAGACGTTTGTGGTGGAGGGGCGAGCCTGGATGCCAGAGTGCACGCCCATCTACGTGCAGTATTTTGTCAAATTCTTTATCATTGGTGTGACTGTGCTGGTGGTAGCTGTGCCTGAGGGTCTTCCCCTTGCTGTAACCATCTCCCTGGCCTATTCAGTTAAGGTGAGAGAGACCAGGTGCACAGTGCGTGTGTGCGTAATCAGCAAATCAGATGTATTGTTGAGCTAACAGATTACATAAGCAAATTTGAACAAAACAAAAAAATTTCTTTGGATGTTTTTTTTTTTTTTTATGTAATATTTTAAGCATGTTTTGCTTTTGTCAACACCATTTTTTTTCTCATCATCCAAATCTTCTATTGTTGTTAATTCAGAAAATGATGAAGGACAATAACCTAGTACGTCACTTGGATGCCTGTGAGACAATGGGCAATGCAACTGCCATTTGCTCCGACAAGACCGGCACCCTCACCACCAACCGCATGACTGTAGTGCAGGCCTATCTAAATGACCAGCACTACCGTGAGATCCCGGACCCCAGCCAGATCAACCCCAACACCCTAGAGACGCTTGTCAATGCCATATCTATCAACTGCGCCTATACCTCCAAGATTCTGGTGAGAGATTGGATATTGTGAAAAACCTGCTGAAAAACTAGCTGAAAACTAGCAGCCTCAGCTAGTTTTAGCCTGTTTTTAGCTGAAAAGTGTTCAAAAGTCCTTTAATAACAGCCATCACAGCATCCTATCCAGACTGTAAATAATAATAAAAAAATGTCAAGTTTATGGTAATATTTAATATATTTACTAATATATACAAATGCAAAACTCTATCATTGTAACACACAATACTGAAATAATGCAATAAATAACCTAAATATACCACTAAACCCAAATGTACATAACTGATAACAAAAACTAACAAGAAACATAATTGACTGAACTAAATACAATCAAATGCAAAGTCTGGTGCAGGATATTCTGGGAATATCAGTTTATAGTTTTTCACTGTAAATTATAAGATGACTGTTAATTTTTACTTCCAACATCTGTACATTTAAGTATTTTACTGTAAATTACTTAAAATGTCTTGTTGGATATATTACAGTTTTCCACCATAAGGTAACTTGGAATTAATCAATTAACAGTTTTTTACCGTAGCATTTTTACAGTATTTTATTGTTGAGATTAAAAAAATATATTTACAGTACATGTTGGGAAACCAGCCTGCTAGCTTAGGCTGGTGTAAGAGGTTTTTTTTCAGCCGGGAAGCACCATTACACTATAAAAAATGTACAGTTGCACTCGGTTGTCAAATATAAATAGAAACTTTTCCAGTTCAACTTTTTTCATTTTCTCTTATCCGTGTCCCTTGCTTCATTTCAATTCTCTTTCAGCCTCCGGATGTGGAAGGGGGTCTGCCTAAGCAGGTTGGTAATAAGACAGAGTGTGGTCTGCTGGGCTTCCTGCTGGACTTGAAGAGAGACTACGTCCCTGTGAGAGAGCAGATCCCAGAGGAGAAGATCTACAAAGTCTACACTTTCAACTCTGTACGCAAGTCCATGAGCACTGTGGTGCAGATGCCGGATGGAAACTTCCGGCTCTACAGCAAAGGAGCCTCTGAGATCCTTCTGAAAAAGTGAGTAAAGCACGACAATATCTAGGAAATATAATTTTATGTTTCTTTTGTTGCTTGTCATTGTAGACCTCTTTTGACCTCCCTGCTTTCTCTTCTACCTCAGGTGTTCCTCTATACTTGGTGCCAACGGTGAAGCACGAAACTTCAAGCCACGGGACCGAGATGAGATGGTGAAGAAAGTGATCGAGCCCATGGCATGTGAAGGCCTGCGAACCATCTGCATCGGTTATCGTGATCTTCCCTGTGACCCCGAGCCTGACTGGGAAAATGAAGCTGAAATTGTCACCGAACTGAGCTGCATCGCTGTCGTCGGGATTGAGGATCCCGTTCGACCTGAGGTATATGTAGAGAGAACATGTATTCTGTATCATCGAAGTGCGCTTTCTCTTTTCAAGCCTTTTTTCCGCTCCTCCCGCAGGTCCCTGATGCCATTCTGAAGTGTCAGAGGGCAGGCATCACTGTGCGCATGGTCACCGGTGACAACATCAACACAGCACGAGCCATTGCTGCCAAGTGTGGCATCATTCAGCCTGGGGATGACTTTCTGTGCCTGGACGGTAAAGAGTTCAACCGAAGAATCAGGAATGAGAAAGGAGAGGTTTGTGGAAATTGAATCTTGGACATCTCAGCACAAATCCAATATAGGCTAAACTGAATCATGGATGTCCATGCTTTTTGTACGTGCATGTGTGTGTGTTTGTGTTATAGATTGAGCAGGAGAGGATTGATAAGATCTGGCCCAAGCTCAGAGTCCTGGCGCGTTCCTCCCCCACAGACAAACACACTCTTGTAAAAGGTGAGACGCTCTTTCCATTTACTCATCATGCCCAGACTCACTTGAATCTTAAAAAGGCAGTATGGGAATTATGTAGTGTTCAAAATTGCTAAACAAATATTATATTATAATATTTATACTTATATTTTGAGTAATTTTTTATTCATTTTTCATGTTTTATTCAGTTTCAGATTTTTTTAAAAAGTTGTAACCCATTGCCTTAAGCTCTGCACACTCTAGATCAAACAGACATCTACATTAAAAGATTTTAAGACCATGAGAAACATACACTACTAGAATAAAAAAAAAATATGAGAATGTTTTTTTAAAGAAGTCTCTTCTGTTTTCTATTGTAATATATTTGAAAATATAATTTATTCCTGTGATGGAAAAGCTGGATTTATAGCATCATTACTCCAGTCTTACATTAAAAAAAATTAATATGCTAAATTTGCTGCTCAAGAAAAATTTCTTATTATTACCAATGTTGAAAACAGTTGTGCTACATAATATTTTTGTGGAAACAGTTATACTTTTTTCAGGATTATTTGATTAATAGAAAGTTCAAAAGAACAAAGTTCTTATTATTGTTAGTTAATAGTAGTTACTAGAATTTAAATATTGTGTTACTCATTTGTTCCTGTTTAGTTAGTTATTTATTAATTATGGAACAGTATTCTAAAGTGTTACAGAAATATTTTATTAGTGTCTTTACTGTGTCATATTTGAATTAAATGCATTCTTGCTGAATAAAAATAATAATTTATTTTAAAAAAAATATCACTGGCCCCAAAACTTTTGATTTGGTATGGTAGTGTAAATTCAGTCAAGTGTGTGCAAACGGTTGACTGGTGCTGTGACGTATTTATAATGTATGCAAATTTAGTAGGCAGCATGTACACTCATACAATTAAAATGTATATCATATGGATGAATTCATGTTCTGTGGTGACAGCAGTTGTATTCAGTGATTGGTCAAGGTTGTGTGCTAGCTTGTAATTGTTTGCTGGGTGATGATGCCATTGTGTAGGCATCATTGACAGCACTGTGTTGGAGCAGAGACAGGTGGTGGCCGTAACTGGTGATGGGACCAATGACGGACCGGCTCTCAAGAAGGCAGATGTGGGCTTTGCGATGGTAAGCACATCTGATGAACACTTCCCCCTTAATCTATTCATGTATTCATCCTCCCATCCAAGAGGTTGTTAAGAGATGAGTAATGATGAGAGATGAATATTGATTTATTAGAAGCTCCACTTATATCATGTTCACCCAACAAGGGTTTATGATAACATAAGAAGATCTCTAGTGAATAAAAACCCCTTTTCTCAAAAGAATTTGAATTAGATGCATGTATTCCCTGAATCTATTTCTCTTTGTCTTTCTTGCTGTCTCTAGGGTATAGCAGGTACTGATGTAGCTAAAGAAGCCTCTGACATCATCCTGACCGATGATAACTTCTCCAGCATCGTGAAAGCTGTCATGTGGGGGAGAAATGTGTATGACAGCATCTCCAAGTTCCTGCAGTTTCAGCTAACTGTCAATGTAGTGGCCGTCATCGTAGCTTTCACTGGGGCCTGCATTACACAGGTAACACACGTACGCCAGTGTTATTTTAGGATTATTAATATGCAAATATAGTATTGTGCATTTCTCAAATTAGCTTTTAATATTTAGTACTTTTAACTTCAACTTATTTTTTTATTTTTATTTTAAATTTTTAAGTTGAAGTTTTTGTGTCATACTGTGACCTGTATCTGAGTAAAATTACTCAAAGCAGAACAAATTTTGAACAAATTTTGGCGTGATTTTGCCCATTGTTGGATTGTTGTGGTTTTCTATTTGTCGATCTCAAGTGAGTGACAGGTTGTCCTGCCCTTGCGCCAGTAAACACATCAACAGAGAAGAGAAGAAATGCCACTGCAAGAGGGGGGGGGGGGGGGAGTGGTTTTGATTAAAGATTACAAGGGGAAAGAATTACGTGCACAGATAAATAATTGTTAATAAGTACTGCAATATTCCATTTAAAAAAATCAATGTTGGTTTAAAACAAATGATAAGGCAGGGCAAGGGCAGTTCCCTCGCTTTAAACATTGCGTCCCCCCTAAATCTACTCCTTGGATCAGTGTAATTTGTCTCAGCCCATGGTGTTGCAGTAAATGTGAAACGGCCACTCGAGATCGCTGATAGCTCTGTGTCATGCAGGTTAGGTGGAACTGACTGCATTGCACCTCTCAAGCAATCTCATAGCAATAGGAAGCTGCAGTTAAATCAGACACTGAGCCCCCTGCTGGAGGCTGGTGTGACTGCATACTCTTCACTGATAAAAAAGTGTAGTTCAGTACCTTCATCTGTAATCTGTGTGTGTTTGTGTGTAGGACTCTCCACTAAAAGCTGTACAAATGTTATGGGTCAATCTGATCATGGACACATTTGCCTCTTTGGCTCTTGCCACTGAGCCGCCCACTGAAGCCCTGCTGCTTAGGAAACCCTACGGCCGCAACAACCCCCTCATCTCGCTCACAATGATGAAGAACATCCTGGGTCATGGAGTCTATCAGCTCGTCATCATCTTCACCCTGCTGTTTGTCGGTAGGACAATGAGTTCAAGGATCAATATGTGTTGTTTTGCATTATTTAAATGTTGAATTAGGAAGAAACTTTACTGATCGTGTAGCAGCTTACAGCTCAGACTCTATAGTCATTATAGCCTCAAATATGTTACATGTATTTACATTTATTAATTGAGCAGATGCATTTTTTTAAAGACAGATTACAAATGAGAGCAATAAAAGCATAAGTGAGTGATCTAAAGTGGAAAACAATGAGTGCATAGTGAGTGCACCTTTTTTAAGAACAGTTTAATTTTGTATGCTTTCATTTCTTTTATCCTAAGGAGAGAAAATCTTCGACATCGACTGCGGCCGTAATGCACCCTTACACTCCCCCCCATCTGAACACTACACCATCATCTTCAATACATTTGTCCTGATGCAGCTCTTCAACGAGATCAACGCTCGCAAGATTCACGGCGAAAGGAACGTGTTCGACGGCATCTTCGGGAACCCTATCTTCTGCAGCATTGTTCTGGGAACATTTGGAGTGCAGGTCAGAGCTACTGTAGTTCATGTTGTTCTCAATGAGCAGGCCCTTCAGATTTCTGCAGAATTTGAACACCGTCATTAACAAAGTTTTGCATATCTCTCACCCCTGTGTGTTACACTGCATTTTTGTATTCTTTGCCCTTAAAAATAATTTAAATTAATTTATTTGAGGTGCATAAGATAAGTCTAGTTTCAGAGAATATATCTTGAATTAATTTGTTCACAGATCAAAGTGCATAATGAATGGAGTTATAATCAGTAATCAATGTATGCTTTGACCAGCCCTCAGATATTGTAGTTGTAGCTGAGGCCTGGAAGAGTTTGGTTCATGTTATCGACTTTTCGAGGAAGACGTTGTTTTCTGCTCTGCGAAAGCAAATACACTTTACATGCACTTCCAAAGGAACAGTGCTCTGTTACTCAGTACTCAGTAAATTTTGATTAATTTGATAATGCTTGCAGCTACAAATAACAGTGTATTACATAAACTTTTTTTTTTAAGCCAGAAAAGCTGAATCCCGCCCCATAGCCGATTCTTTCATTCTGTAAACACTAAACCCAAGTGTTGGTGGCACAACCTTAAAGATATTGCTGTTTGTCACGATCAGATCTATCCGAGCAGGTGACTGATGTGCTGGGTGCCTAAATTTCGGCTGTGCTGAGTGTTGATGGTGTTTCCTTGTTTGCTGTTGATCTGTGTGCAGATTGTGATTGTGCAGTTTGGGGGCAAGCCCTTCAGTTGTGCCCCTCTCAATATGGAGCAATGGCTGTGGTGCCTCTTCGTGGGAGTTGGAGAGCTGCTGTGGGGTCAGGTAGGAGAGTAAGAGTCAAAAAACGAAGGAGACCGACTATCAAACATTGTGTGAATATTTGAACAAGGTGTCGAATATTTCATCAAGTTTAAGATCTTCAAAAAGTTTATGACATTTTATTCCCCAAAAGAACCTGATTAATTGGCTGATATTTGACTATTTTAAGATGATATTTTTATATTAAGATTAAATATAAGATTATATTTAAGACTATTTTAAGATCAACTGATAACTGTGCCAAATTGCCTGATAAACCCAAGTGGTAATCCTGCCTTGTCACATATGAACATTATATCACACGATAAGTGTTTTGAGTGAACTTTAAGAAAACTTTGTATTGAATAAATCTTTATTTTGTGATCATCTTATTTGCTTTTAATCAATTCTATTATACAGTACCCCTTACAAAAAAGTTAATTTTATTAAGTATACTTAAAGGTGCAGTCTGTAAGAATGACAACTAGTGGTCGAAATGGGTACTGCAGTCCAATTCACAATATCAGAGATCGTCGTTTCTCCTGCCACCTGCTCCTCAGACTGAACAGCGCTCTCACGGGTTGCCAGTTTGAGCACCGCAACAGGAACGAGCGCAATGGACAATGAAAATTGGCAAATTGGCAACGTGCAGTATCACAGACCAAAACAAAAACAAACACAAACATTCCAGCCTGGAAACGCACTTTACAATAATCAATGTACTAGTAGTATACTTGTAAGTGTACTATTTCAGTACTACTTTGGACTAAATTGGCCCACTTTTTAGTGTATAAAATTATACTTTAAGTGTTACAATAGTAAACTTTGAATACAAAACTAGTTTACAACTATGTTTTTAAAATGTACTACAACTATAATACAAGTGAACTTATAGGTTTACTGATAGTTTACTAATTAAGTATTTGTAGCACATTTTTTAGTTTATAAAAGTACACTTTTAAGTAGTTTAGTAGGGTGTTTAGTAGTTTTATACTGCAAGTATACTTGTAAGTTTTCTTTAGCTGAACATAACATTATACTTATAGTTTACTATATGAATTATTTTTGCTCTTTAAGTATACTACTACGCCCCTATTTAGGTATTCTTTTCATACATGAAATATATCTTTAACTGTACTTCAAATCTTTCCCTGCCGGCGTTTTTTTTATTTGATAGCCAGCACCAGCAGAATATGTTGTTGTATATATGAACATACAGTATATAAAAAGAAAGAACAGAACCTCTGCTTGAAAAAAATATTATTTAACACTTGAATTGGGGTGTTTCACAAAAAGAGCAGCATTTTGAACAAAAAGCCGAGAAAATGGTGTTTACATCTGGATCAGATTCAGTGTGATGATCAAAACATAGATTGAGTCCATCAACACCCTCAAAGCTTCACAGTCCTGTATCTCTTCCTGGGTCGACATTTCATTCGTCAACGTTTGGTGGTTTTGATTTATATGCTGTTTAATATCTGATCACATTAGATTACATGCACATAAGCAATGCTTCTAAAGCTTGTTTCTGCTATTTCTTCTGCTTCTTCTTTTTAGTGGTGTCTTTAAAGCCATTGTGGACGTTATTGAGTTCACTCATTCAATCCCACATTGCACTGCATTAACGAATGTACAACCGATGTACCTTCAACGACTGTCCAAATTCGCTCACTCCTTTTCATTCACTCCTTCAAGTGAACAGTATTAGTGGACTAACGTAAGGAATAGTTAATGAGGGTTTAGGGGGCGATTTCGGATTCAGCCATTGACTATGTACACTTCCAGTGGACTACACAAAAATTCACATTCTCAGAATTAGAAACATATCTCTTTTCTTTATATATCAATATTTTCAAATGTGTTAGTTTATAAGTAAATCTATGTGGGAAAAAAAGTATTTAATAAGCTATTCAATGAAAAGAGTAAACAGCTATAAGCCAAGTATCCTTAGAACACTTAATTATTCTTTTAAGTATTTTGATCAAAAGATTGAGTACAAGTATAGGCTAAGCATACATTCTTATTTTAGTTTATAAGAACTATACTAATAGCAAATTTTTTTGTTAGGGACAACACATTGCCAAAAATATGTGGACACACACTCACATGTGCCAGATGCTTTAATTTCAAACCAAGAAACATTCATTTGGAGTTAGTACTCCTTTTATTGCTATTACAAGCTTCTGTACTTTAGACTTTTTTTCTACTAGATGTTGGAATATAGCCGTGTGAATTTGTTCTCTTTAAAACACAAGAACATCGGTGAGGTCAGGCACTGATGTTGGGTAATGAGGTCTGGCTCAAGGATGTATTCTTGATTTTAAGCACCTGAATGACCAAACCGTTATGCGATTTTTTATAAAAACGGTACTCAGAAAATATCCCTATTACCTGACTGATATTATGTGCCACAAATTCTTTAACTACTCGAAACCATTTTTTAAAAGTACTTTCTGCTTGTCAATCATTTTGCATATTCGCTGGGCAGTCCATATATGGGCATCAGGAAGCTTAGAGCTTGGTAGATAAAGTGGATCACGCAACTTAATGGGATAGTTCAACTAAAAGATTCATCATTTACTCAAGTTGTTCCAAACCTGTATGAATTTATTTCTTCTGCTGAACACAAAAGAAGATATTTTGAAGAATATGGGTAACAAAAAAGTTGATGGGCCCCATTGACCTCCATAGTATGGGGGGGAAAAAATACTATGGAAATCAATGGGGCTCATCAACTGTTATGTTACTGACATTCTTCAAAATATATTTTGTGTTCGGAAGAAGAAAGTTTATACAGGTTTAGAACAACTTGAGAGTGAGTAAATGATGACAAAATTTTAATCTTTGGGTGAACTATCCCTTTAAGCACCAATTCCTTTATACCAATAGTCGCATCCTGGCACTGCATGTGACTTGAGAATGTGGTTCCTCGGACTTGATAGAGGTGAACAGTGTTTGACACTAGGGATGCGCCAATATTAAAGATCTAGCCAGTATGATAAGCTGATAATTATGTTGATGTTACAGATGATAATATATCGCTGATCAAATATTTTTAACTTGACTATTCTATTCTAACTTTGACTATTTTGTCAAAATAAACTTAAAATAAAACAAAAATCAGTTGTTTTAAATACTATATTTAGCAAAAAAATCACTTTACACAATTGTACTGAATGAAATTTGGAAAAGGAGCACGCACAGTTACTGTAAATGTCCTATATACGACCATTCAAAAAATTGGGGTCAGTAAGATTCTTTTAGTCTCCTGCTCAACAAGGCTGCATTTGTTTGATCAAAAATATAGCAAAAACAGTAACATTGGGAAGTATTATTACAATTTAAAAGTGTTCTATTTTAATAGCCATTTTCTATGTTAATATATTTTAAACTGTAATTTATTCCAGTTATCAATATATGATTTTGAGGATCTCAGCTTTATCTTTGTAGGGCGGGGTTTTGGAATGAAGGGGCATGTCTAATTCAGTGGCTAAATCTGACAGAAGTTCCAGAATGGCAGCACTTTTAATTAGAAGGGATGTCTACGCATTTTTGCCAATGTATTTTTATCTTCTGTATATCGACCAATGGCCACAGTCACATCGCTCATTCCACTCCTCTTAAACTAATTCTCCTCTTCATCTCAGGTGATCGCCACAGTGCCCACTAGTCACCTGAAGTGTCTGAAGGAGGCAGGCCAAGGGCGGGGGGCAGACGAGATGACGGAGGACGAGCTGGCCGAGGACGAGGAGGAGATCGACCATGCTGAGAGAGAGCTACGCAGGGGGCAGATCCTCTGGTTTAGAGGCCTTAACCGTATCCAGACTCAGGTGCTGTACATGAGACCCCTTACCTCTGATCAGTCAATCGCTGTGGTAGAGCTAGTTAGAGCACTAGTCACATAAGATAATTTCCACAGACAGTAGAGCTAGTCTCTTCAAAGAATGCTCTTTTGCTTTTCCTTTGGTTTTGTCCTCTTCTCCCTCTAGACCCTCTCTGAGTCACCAACATAGCTCATCCTTGCCTTCTCCTTTTCCCTTTCCTCCTCTCCTTCGCTACTCTATCTCTGTCTCTGCTGCCTACTTTTGGGACCCTCTCTAAATGAGTATAGATTTCCCCTAACAAGAATCTATAACATTCCCCCCTCCCGTGCCCAGAGCTCTGTTTTGTCACTCTATTATTTAACTTGAGCCCTTTAAAGTCCTAATTTATTGCTTGGTAACTCATTTGCCTCAGAGTCACAGCATAGAATCAGTCGCATCCTGGCGCGCTGCATGGGACTTGAGAATGTTGCTCCTCAGACTTTATAGAGATTTATAGATTTGATGAGGATCTGAACAATGTTTGACTGTAGAGATGCGCCGATTTTAAAGATCTGGCCAATGCGATAAGCTGATAACTACTGTTATGCTGTGGTTGATATTAAAGTTCTATACATTTTGTCTAAATATATTTTAATTTGTTTAAATTATAAAAGTGAATTTAGACACCACGACATTATAATGTACAGTATGAAATTTGGGGTTCAAAAGTTTAGACCGTTTTTTAAAGGTCTCTTATGCTCAGCACACTGCAAAAAATATTGCTGCAATTAGTTATAACAGATAACAAAACAAAAATAACTTAGTTTTAAGTCAAGCACGAACACATACTTTTGAAAGTTGAAACAACTCATTATTTTTTCTAATGTTGAATTTTAAGTTGTGATAAATAATCACAGCAATCAAATTGTTTACATTTGTTGCATTTATTTGATAAAAAAAAGACAGAAATATTGTCAAATATTTTTACTATTTAAAATAATTTTTCTAGTTTAATATAGTAAGTAAAAACATGATATAGTCTTTAAAGGCAACGCTGAATTTTCAGCCTATTTTGATGCTCAAGAAACATTTCATATTATTATCAATATTATTATACAGTTTTTGTGGAAACCTTGATACATTTTTCTCAGGATTATTTGATGAATCAGTTAAAAAGAACAGCATTTATTTGAAATAGAAATCTTTTGTTACATTATAAATGTCTGTACTGTCACTTTTGATCAATTGAATGCATCCTCGCTGAATAAAAGTAATTTCTTCTTGCTGAATTTGAGTCTTATCAAGGCTTGTAGTAGGCTATTATTATAATAATTGTGTCCACCTTAGTTACAATACTTTGGAGACTTTGGTGAGAAGAATAGATTAGAAATACTTATTGTTATTGAACTTGGTCATGTGTCTAGTATATTTGTGCATATTGCCTTTTTCAATTTCAATGGCTCAGCTGAAAATCTCTTTTGATTTGATCTGTTATCTATAATTAACCAAATGTTCATTATACTCTCTTGTTTCTCTGTCCATTCCTTTTCACTATCTCTTTCTCTACAATTTTCAACCTTCACGGAACCTCAGCTCACAGGGTTGTTGTTGTTTAGATGTTGTTGTTTTTTGTTGCTAATTACTGTAGTAGTTTGATTTGAGGCCAATGCTGAATGAATTTCCTTGAGTGGAATTGTACTAATTCTAATCGTAGTTCTCAGTCCGAACTCTATCTTTGACTTTAGTTGAAGGATCTATTGTGGGGGACTTTTTTGGACATTTTATTTTTTTCTGAGCAGAACTACGCTAGTAGGCACATACACGACAATGAAGTTTATCTAATTTATAGAGTAAGTGGGCCGTGATGCCTGTTGGTTTATGGCTCTGTAACTTCAGAAAGAGATTTTATAATAGAATGCTCTCAAAGCACATGCACATGCTAGCACAAACACTTATATGCTCAGTCCAGTCTAGCACTCACTCTTTTTGGCCATGTTCTTGCTAATATTTACCATCAGTGAGCAGACTTGATGGGATGGTAGTGCATTATAAAGATATTTCTTTAAAATTTGGAGTGCCCGGTATAGATTGCTGAAGTGCTTGTAAAGCTTTCTTACAAGGTTTCCATCGATTCCCTGCTGCTCGACAGAGAGTAGGCAAAACACGACACACATTATAGCGGCTGGCCTTATATCATCATTCAGCCTAATCTAATGACGGCTTTAATCCAGCATGGCTCCACTGAGAAGAGCACCTCCATTTCTCAGTGTTGTGTTTTTGACATCGGGTACTTGCAGATTAATTATTAATGAGGTCTTACGCAAGATGATTGCAAATTCTTACGGCATTTCCCATTTTGGTTTGGCCTGGTTCAACTCGCATGTAAAATTGATTCAGTGAGTTTTAGAAAAGTGAATCATTTCGGGTGGTGTGGTTGCAGAGATATCCATTTGTTGTAAGCTTTTATTGCAAAATTATATTTTGAGAACTTATCTTGTGTCTATTTGATCATTTAAAGGAGCCATTTAGAAACAAAACCATAACGCAATGACATCCGTTCTCAATATTTGTCGGGGTAACATAATCCTAGAAATTAACTGACAAATTAAGTGTGTGTGTTTGTTTAGAGTGAACGTTTGCAAACCATTTCTTGAGTGATGGTTATATTAAAGATTTTATTTTATTTTATTGGAAATGATTGAATAGTGGAAAGTGGTCTTAATGTGACCGTTCTTGGTGGTCAGCGAAAAGATGTTTTAGTGGCAGAGCAACTTACTACATTTTGATGAAAGATCATAAAGACTTGTTATATATGAATAATCTTAATAAGATCAAGACTGTTTTCAAAGAAATTAATTTGGGTCAATTTTGATTTCATCTTGATCCTGGTTGCAGGTCATAAAAGGGATAGTTCGCCCAAAAATGAAAACTTTTACTCATCATTTACTCATCCTCATGTTGTTCTATGTGTGACTTTCTTCTGTAGAACAAAAATAGAGAAATTTTGAAGAATACTTATGCTAGTTATAGTGACCTAATCTTTGCAGCCTAAAAAAAGGACAAAAACACAATAAAAGTAGCATAACAGTGGTCCATACAACTCAATTTCAAGGAGCCAATCAAAAGCTTTGTGTTAAGGAACAGACTGAAAAAAAAAAGTATGTTCCATAGCACAAAAAAAACCTCATATGGGTTTGAATGACACCTGGGAAAGCAAATAATGACAGAATTTTCATTTTTGGGTGAACTATCCCTTAATGTTAAAAGATGTACCTCTTAGTACACAATACCAACTTAGCTTTCTTTTCTCCTACCGGTTGTATAATTACAAGCATATTTTCTTCTCGCTCTGCTCCCTCCTTCCTCCTCTTTCTCTCTCTCTCTTTCTTACTGTGAAGTGTGTATATGATGTGGTTCTCTCTCTCTCCTGCAGATGGAGGTAGTGAGTACGTTCAAGAGAAGTGGTTCGTTTCAGGGTGCAGTGAGACGTCGATCCTCAGTGCTCAGCCAGCTCCATGACGTAACCAATATTTCTACCCCCACTCATGTAGTTCTCTCCACTGCCAATGCAAGCGCCGCTCCCGGGAGTGAGTTCCCTGCTTTCCCTACCTGTGTCAGACACACTTTAAACACTCACAAAACATGATCTCTCACAAACACACTCACACACCGCACCAGGCATTCCACCTCACACACACAGCAGCACATGCAACACCCCACCGTGTGTGCCGTGGAAATACTGTTGTGTATTTGAAACCTTCTCTGTAGTCGTCTCTCTGTGGTTGAGTGGCTCTTTGCAAGATAGCCTGACAGGCTTTGACTGATCCTCTATGGGCCGCCGTTTGTGTCTCCTTCCCGAGTCCCTCCTCTCCTTCTCTCGATCTCTGTGTGCTGTGCTGTGTCGGGCCTTTTCTCTTGCTGTTGGGTTCCTCTTTGTTGTCTGAAGGTGTTGGTTTTGTTTTCAAATCCCTGTTTCTCGATAAGCCGTTCTCTGTCTTCTCTCTGTCTAAAACTAAACCGATAATGTACAACAGAATGTGTAAAAAAAAACACATTAGAACTTTTTTCTTTGACTCGAATCTGGTTTATTTTTTTAAAGCTGAAGTGGTTGTTATGTTGTTGTTGTGAGCAAATGGGATTGCAAAAATAGTGAGTGATCAATTTCATGAGCATCAACCATCGGTTGGACAAACAGATAGTCCCTCCCCCAATCCCATGCTATTGGTTGATACAATATTATTTTAACTGCATCACAGAGACACATTGTTTGTATTTTCCATACAAATTAACCTACTCATGACTTATTTATAGTTGTCTGTAGATGATTAATGTAAATTAAATAATTGCATAACTGCATCTAATACTTCAATCAAATAATTTAATTACTAATAAATCTCTGGACATTGATTAATGCTCCGGTGTTGAACCTGTATTTAGTCCAAACATCCACACAGAGAATACAGAGAGTACATGGCACTCATTTATTTTCCGAGAGGCTTCTGTTGTCAAGCGTGGTTTGCTAAAAAGATGAGGTTTTACAGTAAGCAGAGGTAGTCAATGTGCTGCACTGCTATGGCTTTTGAGCCTACACAGGGGTAAACCTTCGAGTATAAGCCCTATAAGGTTCTTCTCCCTCTGACATTTCTCTCTCCCTATCCCCCTCTCTGTCTCTCTCTTTCTCTCTCTCTCTCTCTTCCATTCTTTTCCCTCTATTACTTTTTTCCAGATAATGCATCTTGTATTTTCCATCATGAGACTGTGTGAAAGCATCCTCTAATGTCTCTCTGCTACTGACTGCATCTCCCTTCCACAGATCCTCAAAATCGTTTTCTCTGTCCCATGATTCACATGGTTCACGGCTCAAATCTATTTTTACCTGTCTCCTGTTCTCTCCTCTGTAGGCATCTTCTAAACTCTTCTAAAGTAACAAACAGTCTTTCATTTTCTCTGTCAAAGTAGTACATTACCATATGTCTAGATATCGTTCTTTAAAGGAATCAAAACGAGGGTTTAAATCAAGTTCAGCTCGATTGATAGCATCTGTGTAATGCTGTTGAAAATATCAACTTGTTTTAAAAATAAAGCAAACAGATGCTGTCGATTGTGTGATAGTCAAGTCAAAAATTTTAATTTTGTCCTAAAAATACATTTACTCAAACTCATGTTGTTCCTGTATGGCTTTCTTTCATATGTGGAACATAAAAATGTTTTGAAGAATGTTCACACTGCTCTTCCATACAGTCAGAGTGGATGGTGACCAACTGCTTCATTAAAAGCATTATAATAGTAATTAAACACTTAAAATCTTGAAACAAAAAAAAAAAACTTGAAAGTTCTATATAGTCACCATTCACTTTTATTGAATGGAAAAAAAGGAGTTTGGACTTGGACAGCTTTGTGGTCAACAGAAGACATAAAATCATACAGGTTTTAAATGACATGAGGGTGAATAAATGATGACGAAATTATAATTGAACTTAAAGAACAATAATTATAATTTGAGTGAAATCATAACTTGTTTCGAACCCAAAATACTTTTAATAAACTCTAATAGTACTTTAATAAACTCTAATAGTACTTTAATAGACTCTAATATACTTTAATAAACTCTAATAGTACTTTAAAAAACTCTAATAGTACTTTAATAAAGATTTTAAGAACTTATAGGTATACAGTATTTTCTTTTTCTGGAATTAGTGGACTAACTGATTCTTTATCAATACTAGATTTCTCCATCTTTGTGGTATTTTTCTATTTCAGGCAAGAAATTGTAAGTTACGACTACCATATATCATTGCGGTTGACTGCTCTGTGTCATGCTTCATGTGTATCTGTACATTTGTCATCACATTATTTCACTCTCTGTGTGTGTGTACTGTGCTTATGTGGGTGACATGTGCCACTCTACTCACTTAGTCTTTTTTTCAGCTCTATACATCTCTTAATCCTTGTTCTCACGCTAATTTTCTTTGACTTTGACTGAGATTTGTGAACCAAACATTAACTTTTTTCTTTAAACATCATTCTGTCAACCTCATGTTAGAAATAAGACTACAAAAACATTTAGTTGATGTTAGTGTGTTATATCCTTTGTGATGTATATGTTTATACATCAGTAAATATCTTAAAAAATTATTTCATACCATGGATGTAGCTCTTCAGAGAAGAAAACACTTTATTTAGATCAATCATTCATCACAGCGCTCCAAAAACATGCGTTCCCCTCCCCTCCTCCTCACAGCTGTCTCACCCACACACAGATGTTTGTTTAAATAATTTTGACAGATCTACGGATCAAGTTTGTTTTCATTTTAGGTTTTGTAAGATGGGTTTACATTGTAACCCAGAGGTCCAGAAGAGGTGCAGTGCTGCCACTGATAGATTCATGTTTATCTCACTCATTTGCTCAAGCATTTGCCTTGTATGGTAATGGTTAACTGCCTAAAACAGATGGTCACTATCAGTAAGAGAGTCAGTTTATCAAAGTGGGAAGATCCAAGTGACGTTCATTTATTAAAATTTTCCTAGCTTTGATTACTGCCATCTGATAAAAATAGTCATATTCAGTCTCTGTCACTGTGTGAATTCTGCCATCAGATTATACAGAGCATTTTAAACAGTGCATGATAATGCATAAAGATCACTGTAGTTAAATTACTCAAGATGACAATATGTGAGATAAAACATTAGTCAAATTAGGAAAAAAGAATATAAATACAGAATACTCATATTGCTATAATTAAAAATAACTCCTTGCATTGAAAAGTTGCATTGTGAGGAAAAGTGTAGAAAAATTCAAGTTACGTTTTGAGTTGAATTGCATTAATATAAAATACAACAGAACAGAATTCAAAGTATGATTTGTTTTTCTCTAAATGGACTTTGAAAGCACTCTTAAAAGCACTTTGCAGTCATTTCTAAATATAAATTATGTCAAATTTAAGACAGCAGTTAGACATAATGATAATTCACTCTAATTTTTGTCCAGTTTAATTTTTTTTACCATTTATCAAGAATGAAAATAGGGCCGTGTCCTTCGATTTCTCTTTAACGTGTCACAATCTTTATGCATAAACCTCTCTGAATGTATTTTTACAAATTCAACATGAAGTCATCATTTCATCACTGCTTTGTTAACTACTTCCTCTCTTTTCCTGCATCTTATCACTTTGTCTGCTTCAAGTCTTTCTATGTAGCTCTATTTTCATTTCAGACATCTTTTGTTCAGAAGGTTTTTTTTAATAATAAAGTTTTTCCATCAAGCTTTTTTTCTTTGAAGGACACCGTGGGGGAAGACAGTGGATATTAATCTCACATGCTAACATCCAGAGAAAAGAGAAGAAAAAAAAAAACTCAATCAGTTTTAAACAAACACACATTTCCCGAAAGTGGGTGATATACTCGAACGTTTACCTGTATCCATGCAAAAACAGAGAGAGAGAAACTTAAAGAACAAAAATGAAAACAAACAATTTCTCAATTCAGATTTGCATGACTTTTTCTCAACAAACAGGCTCTTTGGAAAAACAGATAAGCACTAAACCAAATGCTTGACCGTCCCTTCCTGTTTGTTTGTTTGTTTGTTTGTTTGTTTGTTTGTTTTGTCTCTTGTAAATTCTTTCTTGGTCATTTTAGCTTCTTTTCCTTTGCTGGGTGAGTGTTGAAATGGGGTTTGGGATGGTCTGCACCGGCCTGTGGCCACAGCAAAGGATTGCACTCTCAAATCTCCTTCCTTCTGAATATATATACACACGAGAGACGCGTGTGTATATGTGCTCCAGCTGCTTTTGATTTACTCTTACAGCATGAGCCTGACTGCTTACCATCATGCATTCAAGTTTTTGAGTTTGACCTCGACTTTCATTGTTTCTGTTCCTGTAACACGACAACGAGACAGCTGCACTGGAATGAGCATTTTGCTTTCTGATTGGTTCCTGTCCTCCTCCTCCTTTTCTCTGCATATAGACTGAGGCAGATCTCATCAACACTCTTCAGCTACTCTTCTCTGTGTCTGTCATCTGCACTCAACTGCTCTGCTGCATGCCAAAAGATGCTCGCATTCTCAATCTCTCTCACTGAATGTGCTTTTCCACACCTCTCTAACCATCTACTACTGAATGTGACATCTGAACACTAATCCAGAGTAGTAGCCCTCATCGAATAGCAAGCAAAATTCCATTTCAGGCCTATGACACTGTACAAAGGTGTGATCCATTTGTGCTGATAAGGTGACTTTTGCAGAAACCAGAGATGCTGTGACCTTGTTTATTGTGCCTGCTCTGTTCTTGTCAGTGTGATAGTGCTTGTTAAGGTCTTCTGTCACACCAGTTGGTGTCATGTAGCCTACAGTAATCAATGGCTCAGTGCCAGGAAGTGACTAGCTTCAGAGAAGTCATCATCATCCATGTAGATGATGTCTCTTGAAATTTTATAACTTATCCTATGGCAGTCAATGTAATCTGAACCTGTGAAGCAATTTATCATATATATAAGCCTACTAGAGTGACAATATATCTGTAGATCATCCGTGTGTGGGTGTTTCTTCAATTATGGGCACTTTTATGTCACATGAGGTGATTCATTTTTTTATTAAAAACCAACAGGTTTAAAAAAATGTATATATATATATATATATATATATATATATATATATATATATATATATATATATATATATATATGAAGGTCACTGGAAAAAGGTCTCTCAAACTTTGATTCCTTGCTAGAAAATATATATATATTTAAAACTATAACCTAAACAAGGAGTGAAATAATCATAGTACATTTCAATATTTATTGTGTCAACATTAATTTTAGATTTTTATACATCTGTCCTTCAGTTGTAGCATAATTTTACCACAGTTCAACACTAATAATGTGGTGTTGTTGTTTTGCAAATTTGCAAAGAGACAAAAATGTCAGTAAAGACACTGCTTGAGATTGTAATGTGATCAGAATATTATTATTGTGCATTATTTCTAATTCCTTGTTATCCAAAAAATGTATTCAAAAAATTCCAATAAATGTTTTTTTTTTACCCACAGAATGTTATTTAAAACAAAACATAACTCGAGATGTGCTGGAAATATTAATGCCTCTCAAGAAAAGAGAATGTATGATTTATGGATGTTTTAAGGGAGTTTATTTCCTAAAAATGCTCATGATTGAAGAAACACCCATATGTTTTATATATCATATTATTATTACTATTATTATTATTATATGTAAATCGTGACAGTATAATACAAACTGGAATAAAACTCAGTTTGCTGATCAGGAAGACAGATAAATCCATAGATAATACATCTCAGCTACAGTATATCTTCACAGCATATGACCTATTTCCACTTATTGGCATTGACATCATTGGCTGATGGCCTCATTACGCATGTTGGCTCCATGGCTTTTGTCATGACATCATGATCACATTACTAAAGTGGCATTGCCTCATTGTTACCACACCCCTGAATGCTGCAAGTACCAATGAGGAGCAAGTCAAAGAGTACCACATAGTGCATCACTGTGTGTGTGTCCTACCTCCATCCCACCAGCCGGACCCCCAGTCATGCATCTGTCTAGTCATCACATCCCCTTTGCTTAGCACTTTGTGGCAGATCCTTATGCATTGTTTCTTCCATTGGCTGTTTGTCTATGTGTGTATCAAGACACCCTCTTTTCTGTCTTTCTTTCATCATCACTACTTAAATTTTCACTACTAATAGGTCGATATACACACGTGGCATATGTTTTGAATTGACTATCTGTTTGGTACTTTGTGTTTTCATTCATCTGTTTGTTTGAGGCCTGGTCTGTTTTCTGTGTTGTGTTTTTGAGAATATCCATCACCTTTATTTTTGAGTGATAACTGTGAACGGACAGCTTGGGTTCATTTCTTGTGTCTTATATTTGGTTTCATTTTGTTTGTCATCTGTCTTTCTTTGAGAAACTCTTAAGATCTGGTTGCACAGCTTAAGTGTAAAGCCTTAGTTTATAGGTATTATAATCTAAATCAGAAATGTGCATTGTGTAATTTCTGCAGTATAAATGCCTAAAACAGAATTGCAATCTGTTTGTTTGAGTGGTGTATCATTGGTGTATCAGTGGTGTATCATCATCATATCATACAATCAGGAATGCTAATATTCAGACCAGAACAGCATGATTCCAAGTATGGTATTGTTTTCATGCAACAATTCAATAAATACAAATTTAAAATGAAGAAACCTAGATTTTAGACCAAATTTTACCAGTTATGTTGCCTATTTTTGCTCCACCAACAGAAATAGTTCCACACAAGCAGCAGGATTAACCATTTTGTCTCCAAGCAACAATCCTGAATAAATCAGTGTTTGTTTGAATAAATTGTTTGAATGAATGATTCAATTACTCACAAAGACAGGTCACTGAAAATTTCACTGAAAGAGTCACTGAAAAATCGCCACCACAACTCGCCAAAGTATACTTGTACACTAGTGTATGAGTAGTATGAAAGTGGATCAGACCGAGCACCACAACACACTTGTAGACAATCAGCAGTAGGGGGCGTATAGACTCATGATGGGGGAGGAGACAGAGAGTGAGCAAGAGGAAGATTTGAAGAAAGACTGTAGAAAGAGAGATGGCTGAGCGACATTACAAAAGAGAAAAGGTCAGAGGAATATCACTGGAAAAGAAGAGTTATGATCAGGCAAGAGCTTTAGGACCCACGTTTCCAGCGCTGGAGAGACCTAAGCAGGAATACCTGAAAACGGACGCCATTGTTGCATTGTTTCTGCTCCATACGTGAGTAAAATTGGTTTTGCTATGTTTCACAGAACCAAGATATGCTGTTGTTGTAATATTAGCTATAGTAACAGGACATTTTTGAGTGTCGTTTTTTGTCTGGAACTGATGTGCTGCTGGCGACTAACATTGAACTCTTGCTTATATATACTCTTGTGTGCTGTATGTTCATTTTTTGTTCCTGTCGTTTGTTCGTCATCTATGCTTTATTTTTCACAAAGCATTATTTTGCTTCCACTCTTGCATTGCGTGTTTGTGCATTTTGGTTGTGGAGCTATGAAGGACCAAATATCAACAGTGTTTCTCAGAAGTAGCTAACTGCACCTTTAAAATCACCACATACGCGTTTTCCAGAAATCCTGTAGAATCAGATCAGATGATGACTTTGAAACTCCAGTGTGTCTTATTTTGTGCCATATCTATCAGACGTTCAGCCAATGGTTACGCACAGAGTGATACAAACAGTGAAATTTCCAGTGATGTCCCATTTATTTGCAATTCTGTTTGTTCCCACTAGAAATTGGACATTGTACCTTTTAGGTACTAAAATAAAATCATTATTGTAGCTACCTAAAACAACTGACACAAACATTTTACAAATTTACAGCAACCTGATCTTGAGCTGTCTGTGCATTATAAGGCATGTTCAGAACAGGTTCTGCAGTCTTTCAGGTCTTTTCTATCACACATGTACTGAGAGATTTCTTTGCTCCCACCCTCCTGTCTCAACCCTCTCTCTGTCTTCACTTCTCCCACTCTGTTTTCTCTCTCTCTGCACCTCATCCCCTCTGTTCCCATGTAGATGCGGGTGGTGAAAGCGTTCCGTAGCTCCCTTTACGACGGAATGGAGAAACCCGCGTCCAGGAATTCCATCCACAACTTCATGGCGCACCCCGAGTTTCTCATCAGTGACTACATCCACAACATCCCGCTGATCGACGACACAGACATTGACGATGAATCGGAGTGGTCGAGGCACAACCACCAATTGCATCCGGCCTTCCGAAAGCCCCCTCCTCCTCCGGTCCAGCCTCCTCAGCGTTCCCATCCACACCCCCGTCCCTACCGCCAGTACAGCCTCCCCACCACACCTAACCGCAACAACAACGCCATTGAGAGCAGCGTCTACCGCATGAACCTCCCCACAGGCCCTGATGGGCACTGGACACCCCCCTCTCGACAGCTGTACCCCCTCCTAGCTCTGGAGACCTCTCTATAACTGACCGCTCTCCAGACCCTAAAAACTCTGATGATGCAGACTTGTGTGGGTCATGCTGGTTGGGGAGGTTCCTACGTACACTTTATAGGTGGTTGACCCTCAACACTAAGACAGGGTCATCCCATTACAACCATCCGCCCTCTACCACCATCCACCGAAAGCACTATCACTCCTCATGTCTCAACAACAGCCCCACAGACAACTCTCCTCTCACTGTGTGGAGAGGAGGCAAGTCTGCTGCGTATCTGTGGTTCCTTTGGACAGACCTAAGAAGGTGAGGAATCCAGACTGATGGATTTTAGTGGTTCTTTAGTGCTGGTGACTATTGACTTCTCGGAATGCAAAGGAATATGTTCCATACGGGTGGAGTAGGGGTCCATTCACTTTACT
Organism: Siphateles boraxobius; assembly: GCF_051911475.1. Classification (NCBI taxonomy): domain Eukaryota; kingdom Metazoa; phylum Chordata; class Actinopteri; order Cypriniformes; family Leuciscidae; genus Siphateles; species Siphateles boraxobius. The sequence continues at coordinate 8,481,050 of NW_027509195.1, read as the reverse complement.
TTACTTTTTATCGGTGTTACTAAACTCAATATTATTATTGTTATTATCATGTTTGACTTCTTACTATCGCCACCGTCATCTTGAGTGCTCAGATTATCATTGCGATATCACAGAATATGACTTTTATTACTCTGGATAAGCTTTAAAGCATTTTATTTATTTATTCATTTATTTATTGTGATCACCAACATTTAATTTTTATTTTCACTTTGTCTATTTCTCTCTCTCTATGTGTCTGTGTGTGTTGTGTCTGTCCTATAAGCATAAAAGAGCAAGAAAAAAGAAGTACTAACAAAGCAAAGATAATACTAATTTGAATCTTAGACTAATTCAATTATAATGCATCTGCTGATGACAAAAAGAAGACAAATATGTCACCTCATCATTTTAGCGATCATTTTTTTACAGCATTTTATGTTAAAAAAAAGCTGTTATTTGAGGGCAATTTGTAGCTTTACTCTAAGTGAGAGTAAGCTGCTTCTTTTTTTTAAACATCATGCTCTTGATATTTTAAACATTTACACAATATGTTCATGTTTAAAATATGCTACAGGGTAGAGGATTTGGGCAATCCCATCACAGTAATATAATGGACGTGGGTGAAATTATGGTGGTTTTCCATCTCAGCAATGGCAATCAACCTTATGACAAAATGGCCTTGTTAATATTACTTACCTTGTTCAAAGTAGCTGAAATTTAAGGATTTCAGTGGGTTTGCCCAGACTCAACTTTTAATGGTGTCTTTGAATTTTTATTTTTTCATTTTTTTTACATTTAAAGCCATTAAAATCCATGTTGTGCAGTTGACACCAACAAATGCATCAACCCTTTAAACATGTTCAAATAATTCTATTCGTTCAGTACATGCATACCTGCTGGCCCTTTAAATACATTCCCACTCACACTTGCTATCCTCATTCGTGTGAAATATTTATCAGACTGTGTATATATCTGCAGACTGTGGTCACCAGGGTAGGGGAAGCCATCTTATACTGCCACACCATAGTTTAAAAAATTATCAAAGATACTAAAACAATGGACAATCCGTGTGGGTATCATTACTTTTGCACAATATTGAGGTTCACTGAGCAAACGTTTAGTAGACTTTGATAGACACACCATCCTGCTATTGGTGCATATGTTAGCATTTCAGAACAACATCTTTGCATAGAACAATTATCCCTATTATATACATTAAGACATTCATGATTCTCCATGTCAGATGATAGAATGTTTGATTCAGTTACATTCCGCTGACGTTCCACTGATCAGTCGTACCATCCGGGGTTACCTCCTTTTACACCCCATTATCGTCTGGGATGGTACAGTTACAACATGATACAATAATTTTGGGGAATGAGACTGGCACTTATGCAACAGACTGCCCTGCCCACAGCTCTGTGAAATACGCTTCATGACATGTACATATGGATCTCTAAAAAAAAAAAAAAAATTTATCTGTATAGAATACTTTTCTAGATTGTCCAGTTGAAAGAAACTGGCGAATATCGAAAGCAGACAATGCAAGCATGAGCGTCACTAGATCATGTCATTGCATTGGTCGATTGGGTCTTTGCGGAGCATGTTGATATCATAGCGCTCGCTCTTCACCGTCATTGTTTGACTTCACTTTGTCTGTCGGTGCTTCACTGTGGCTCTTAAGTGGTTGGTGGACACACGTTTCTCCTCCCAGCGCATCTGTGCTGTCATTAATATGCTATTGTCCATGCTGATGTTCTCCTCCTGATACTCTGCCCTGTTTGTGGTGTGGAGCCTGGAGGAGCAGTGTCACACTGCCAATCTGACTACTTATTAAATGCCAACAGACACGCTGCTTAAAATGGGTTGACCCGTTCTGCGAATAGAAGAACTTGTTGTCGGATCTTTAAATGGAAACCCATTTTTATAGGAATATTCTGGGTTCAGTCCATTCAAGGCACTTACAATGGAAGGGAATAGGGCCAATCAGTAAACATTAAAACACTCATAAGACAGCCATGTCAACATGAATTGAAATGTGAGGGGAAAAAACACTTCATTAAAAGAAGAATTCATGTAAGTGCTTTTTTTTATTATAAGCATCACATTTCTCCTTTTAAATATTCCAAAAATTGGCCTCATTCAATTTCATTCTAAGTGTCTCGCCTTAACCTTAATCGTTGCTTCTTACATAATTTATTATTAATAATTTTTAAAACAATTGTTCTCTTAAAAACAGAACAGAAAAGTAGTAATCAACAGTATGCCACAAATGCTTAACTTGTGTTGAACCCAGAATATGCCTTCAAGCAAAACTGTTATATCTGCATGAATGTGTCCAACCTTTTGCTGAGTTCGATTGTCTCAGACAGTTTCAGTGGAGTCTCTAGTGTCGAGAGCGCTGGCAGGTCTCACAGATTGAACCCATTTCAAGGCACAGACACAATCAGCAGGCCAAAGTGGTGGTCAAGGAGGACAGGTCAGTGAACCTGCTAAACCATTATAAAGAAATATTTCCTAACCTTATCTTATCCTCAGCAAAGCTTAACTACCGAAATAGGCCTCAAGCTATGCTCGTCTCTGAATAATTTTCTAATCTAAATATATCTAAGACGTATACCCCAATCATTGAACTCTCCAGACAGTGATGATATATATTACAGTGGCATATGTATGGTATTCATCCTCTCCATCACAACAGACAGACACTTTATCGAAACTCCTGATAGGGACAAATATATATATACGCATATATGTATGTATATATATATATATATATATATATATATATATATATATATATTAAAAAAGAAAACAGATAATCCAAAAAATCCATCGTCTGCCTTCATTTTGTTCCATTCTGTTGTAGAAAAATCACACAAGGTAAGGTGAAAAAAAATGTAATGTGAAAAATAGTAAATAATATATTTAATATAAAACTTATAAATTATTGTACAACTGCACCATCACTGTACATTTTTTGCCAAAATGTGCACATGTGCATCTTTTGTTTACGATTTAAGCACATTTTGTGTTTTACTCTATTGTCTCTTCCTCTTTCTTTCTCCTTATGCTTTTTTTGTAAAGAATTACAATTGAACAGCTTGTACATTTATTATTATTATTATTATTATGACTATTATGATGATTATTATTGTATTTTTCCATCAGTGAACTTTTAGCTGATGGAAACAAAACAGTTGCACATTCTCCTGAACACACTTACTGCTCTACAATGGAAAAAAGACAAAAAAGAGAAAAATATTAAACTATTAAATATATTAATAATTACCTGCCTGTTATTTAAGAGAAAAAAAAGTATCTATCTATGATGAAAGAACACAGCTGTATACTGTAGACTAAACTGTATGGAAATCTAAGAATTTAATGGGAAGATAAGTCAACACTTTTTTGTCTGTATAAAAAAATCAAAGTATTCTACAATAATAACTTTGACCAGTGTCTGTAGTTGTGTTTCATTGTGTGCCTGTGATTATTTCTTCGGCCTGATGACATTGTATAAGACTGCCAGATCACCTCTTCCCTTAAAGAAAGTCTTTACTGAAAAGATATATTATCATTTTGGCATGAATAGATGGGCAACAAAGTCTCCAACACTTTTTCATCAGGTAATATATTAACAAACTTCATATTCTGAGGGACGTTGATTATAGCACTGATTTTGAAGTAGAACCACTGTTGTCCCCAGTCTCATATGTGTCAAAAAGTCTGGTTCTCATTGCATGTTATTCTGGCCAGGAACTGCCCACTTAGACAGGAAGAGAACATTTGACTTGCATGTAAATCCGACTAAGTAACTTTTTTATGTGCTGTAGAGACAGGATTATCTGAAATAGATGATACCAATGGGAGACCAATTGTAAAGTAATTGTCTTGCTATCCTTGATGACGCTCTGCTTAATTAATAAAGAATATGTAATATTTACGACTGTATTTAATGGCGTAGAAATAGAGGTGGAGTTGGGACGAGGTAAGTGGCGTTTATGTCAATGAGGTCATAATGAAACACCTGAGGGGAAAAGTTCATATTAATCTGGCCAAATTACAGTAGGCCTAAAATCTGAGTGAACGTGACATGGGCTTTAACAAAATTTGTTTAATTAAAAAACAGTGATTAAATAAGAAGAGGAATGTGACTTCTGACACCTTCTGAAGTAAGCTCGTGAACCCGCCGAACGACTCTTTTTAGCGATTTAAAAGATTCGAGTCACGGGTGAATCACGCCCACTATTGCCAACGCTTACAACACAGAACATATTGGGAAGAGCTAAAAGCGAAATCCGTTCAGTGTAGAAATCATTCATTTCAAACGCAATTTTTTTGTATTATTACTTTGTGAGCTTCTCGAATTGTTCCTTAAATAATCATACAGCGAAACACTTGAAAGTTGAGCATCCGATGGAGGAGAACCGAGCACTCAATGAATCAGGAAAGGTGGAGGTAGAGCTTTTTCTTGATATTTTTTTTAAACAAACTGAAACAGTTCAATTTAAAAAAAAATCAGTTACTCCTTTAATGCTTGAATAATTAAGAATGGAAACGTGTTATGTGATCTTAAATAAAATGTTTTTTTTTATTCTGTTTTATCCGTTTTATTACAGGTTTATCAATTATATTGTAATGAATATCTATTTCAGTGCATTTGACATGTGAAAGAGGAATTAAACCAGTTCTGTTTTGTAACACTATGACTAGTCTAGCAAATGAGAGGGAGTGATCGTATTTTGGCTGCTCACAGAACCTGTGGGTTTGAAAGAACTGTGGAGAACACCCTTCATCACCACCCTTAACTGCTATGCTGACAGACTACAGGCTTGCCTTGGTTATGCTATCATTCCCACCCTTTGTATTTAACCAACACGGAGTTCTTATCTTTAAAATATAGCTTGACTATATGGAGCAAGCTACACAAACATTTCAAATCCTCCTGAAACCCAGAAAAAAAAGTTTTTTGAATTTAGTATTTTTTATGTCATTAGCCTACATTGTTTTGAGAGCAAAAGAAACATGGGGGGAAAACAGATCCCACAGATCTAACAAGGTGATGGGAAACAGCTAATTGCAATGAACTGATGAGTGACAGACAGAATGCTGGGAAATGAAGTCAAATGTGAAAGACACCGTGAGAACGAGGACCTCTAGTGACAACCCAGGGAAACACAACCAGACGCGGTGAAGACCCCTCGGGCAGCCAGGGCGGTGAAGACCCCTCGGGCGGCCAGGGCCAAACACCGGCTCCGGCTCAGGAACAGCAGGCTCCTGCTCCGGCTCAGGAACAGCAGACGACACCAGCTCCGGCTAAGGAACAGCAGACACCAGCTCAGGAACAGCAGACACCGGCTCCGGCTCAGGAACAGCAGACGCCGGCTCCGGCTCAGGCTCAGGACCAGCAGCCTTTGGCTCCGGCTCAGGAACAGCAGGCTCCGGCTCAGGAACAGCAGGCTCCGGCTCAGGAACAGCAGGCTCCGGCTCAGGAACAGCAGGCTCCGGCTCAGGAACAGCAGGCTCCGGCTCAGGAACAGCAGGCTCCGGCTCAGGAACAGCAGGCTCCGGCTCAGGAACAGCAGGCTCCGGCTCAGGAACAGCAGGCTCCGGCTCAGGAACAGCAGGCTCCGGCTCAGGAACAGCAGACACCGGCTCAGGAACAGCAGACACCGGCTCAGGAACAGCAGACACCGGCTCAAGAACAGCAGACGCCGGCTCAGGCTCAGGAACAGCAGACTTCGGCTCCGGCTCAGGAACAGGAGGCTCCGGCTCAGGAACAGCAGGCTCCGGCTCAGGAAAAGCAGGCTCCGGCTCAGGAACAGCAGACACCGGCTCAGGAACAGCAGACACCGGCTCAGGAACAGCAGACACCGGCTCAAGAACAGCAGACGCCGGCTCAGGCTCAGGAACAGCAGACTTCGGCTCCGGCTCAGGAACAGCAGGCACCGGCTCAGGAACAGGAGGCTCCGGCTCAGGAACAGCAGGCTCCGGCTCAGGAAAAGCAGGCTCCGGCTCAGGAACAGCAGACACCGGCTCAGGAACAGCAGACACCGGCTCAGGAACAGCAGACACCGGCTCAGGAACAGCAGACACCGGCTCCGGCTCAGGAACAGCAGGCTCCGGCTCAGGAACAGCAGAAACCGGCTCCGGCTCAGGAACAGCAGACACCGGCCCCGGAACAGACACTGGCTCCGGCCCTGGAACTGACATTGAATCCGGCCCTGGAACAGAGAACACAGGCATGTCCAGGATCCGAACCAGACGCTCCAAATAGTCCATCAGTGTCCTCGCGGCCACGCGAAGCGGCGGGTTGCTGGGACACGGCCTCCGGGCCTTTGGAGAGGCTAGAGGTCTTCCTCCTCCTCCGCCGTTTCCGCTGGTGAAGTGCGCACTCTGGGCTGGATGGAAACAGCGCCGGATGAAACTCTGGACTGGATCTCACCAGCCCAGGGTCGAAGAGGGGCCTGAGTGGAAAATGGTGTTGGGATTCCTCTCAACCACCTCCTCCACTGCGACCTCCACGGGTCCCGCGAAACTTGACCAACCGGGTCCCCTCAAACAATTCCCTTCTCTCCCGCTCGGTGGCTAGGGAAGACATATTAAAAAACATACCACTGGATCTTGGTTTTGACGGAGTCCTTCTGTCACGAACCACAAACGGGAAGCAGAAAATCTGATCGCAGTAAGTTTAATAATGAGGGCAATCCAAAATCATTGTCAGGGGTCAAATATCAAAAATCAATCAAAACATAAGAACAAAAACAAGCAGGGAAACAGACCTCGGAAGTGGCGACATAAAACAAGGACTCCGTGACGAACACTAACACAGACAGGGAATATATATACACACAGATCTAACAAGGTGATGGGAAATAGCTGAGTGCAATGAACTGATGAGTGACAGACAGATTGCTGGGAAATGAGGTCAAATGTGTAAGACACCGTGAGAACGAGGACCTCTAGTGACAACCCAGGGAAACACAACCAGACACTGTGATAGAAACCCCATAAAAATGTCCTTTTCCATAAGAGTGCTAAATTTGATCACTACATTAATGTCAGTCAGAGAAGTTGTTGTCATGGTTAAAATCTACAAACATTTGGTATCTCTGAAATGTGCCCAAAACTGTGACATCTTGCGTCAGAGAAATTCACTAAAATATAATGTCCACTACAGTGGACAAAAGTCTATTCCTGGCTCCCAGGAGAATATACTTTCAACTTCTGTTTGGGGTCTAAATTACTGTTAATTAACTCAAAAATCATGTAATTTGTGGGCAGATAATTAGGCATCTTAAAAATAAAATTGTTTGATATTAAATATATTTTTTATGTATGCCTGTTACTGAAATGTGAAAAAATGTCAGACAGTATTAAATGCTATTGACCATAGTAGCCTACTCAGGCATGTCAACTTTATTAGAAAAATATATTAAATACATGTTGTTCATCTGTTTTACTCACTACTTATAGTAATCATGTAATGACCTTACAAATCTCAGGGCATTAGTTTTGGCTTATTGGTGAAATTTTATGCCGATTTCTGACATACAATTGAAAATCCACCTGCAATGTTTTACCAGCTTATTCTATTTCCCTAGTATTAACCTGTAGCCTTCTTTGTTGAAGGGGTTATTTGAGACTTGTAAAATAATTTGGAGGGAATATAGAATAGATATATATTGAATGTAAACAGTGTTCACTCCCTATCAGGCTGGTTGCGCAGGGAACTGACCGCGTCTCTTCAACATGAATCATTACGCTACTAAGAAGAGTGCAGCGCAGAGCATGTTGGATGTGGCTCTTCTGATGGCGAACTCCTCTCAGCTGAAGACAGTTCTGCATTCAGGACCTCAGCACCGCTTCTACATTCCTCTTATTGCTCTGATCTCACTGTCCATCTCACTGCAGGTCATTGTTGGCCTCCTACTCATCTTCATTGGTTAGTTTACACATGTGTCTGTTTGAAAGCATTCTGATCTCCTTTCACTGACACAACATTGATGTGTTTTCTCGTTTCCTTCAGTGAAGTATGACCTGAATGATATTAAGAAACAGCCGAGGCTGAACACGATGAATGATGCAGCAACTTTTTTTGTCTTCTTCACTGTTCTTATCAACATCTTCATCACAGCATTGGGATTTGAGTCTGGAGGGTGAGCAGAACAGCAAAGTCTCAGTAAATACTGTATATTTATTTTCATTCTTACTTTTCCAAACACTGTCCATGATTTACTGAGGAAACGCCAGAAAAAGACATATGGACATATTCTTTATTCTCACATCAGAATAACGCTCAGACTGTACTAACTTTCCATCTCACCCCATTGTTTCAGGGGCAGCGTGATATTTGAGACTGCACTCGCCCAGACCAGATCTTTAAACATCACTGATGATGTATAAGTACACAATGACTGCTCATATGTGATTGTATTTATGCTCAGCCTGCCTTTCATTTCATCATCATGCATTTTATAAAATGCGATTACAGGATTACAGGACACTGTTCTCCATATCAACTGAGCAAAATACATCATGATGTTTTGTATGTTTAGGCAGCACATTTTAACTTAGTAGTCGGTTTATGTGAAAGGAAGCAGATATTAAGGATAACCTTTTATATAAGGAACAAAATAGTTATGTAATAATGACAATGTTCTCTTTTTATTTATTTATTTATCTTTCAATCTTTAAAGCAACACTGCTTAAAACCTCATTGAAATAAAACTCACTTTTGTCCTGAAGGGGGTGGATAGGAATCCACTGCTGCTTCAATGTATATGTAATGAGTGATTATAATCAAGGTATTAATCATTATTTTTCCTTCTAAATATCAAATGAGTTGAATGACTTCTCTGGAGATTGTACTTTGTTATAGAAGTTACCAGTGTGATTACTGAAATGTTCTTTTCATGTATTCTTTAATGTCTGTATTTGATATCCGAATGAAGTAACAGTGCTTGCTTATTTATCCCAGCTTCCAGAAATGAAATATGGACTTGTTTTGTGTGTAAGAAAGGTCTTCAACGTGTTAAAACATACAGGGGTCATTGAAGCCAATAGTTTATGGGACCATTTCTTTGTTAAAGCCTTACTTTCCAGTTAGACTAAAGTTAAGCTATCCTTGAGAGGAAGAACGCATTATCTTGATGTTTTAAGAATTCTCTCCTGTTTATAGTGAGAGCCTGGCCAAATCCAACCTTGGAAAAGCTGTGTGTAAGTCTTCTTGGTTACAGGTTGTTCTGGACATGCTGGCGCCCAGCCACCCAAATCTGCGACCTGGAAGATCACGACGTGCCTAACTTCAGAGTCCGAGTGTCAGCTGCATAATCTAATGGCGACATACTCTCCTATCTATCCACGTGAGAATATTTGCTTAGATTATATGTGTTCTTATCCAACCAGAAACTGAAACCTAAAGCAAGGACATATCTTAGACCTTGGTGAATGGTATAACTGCTGTGATCTTAGTAACTGTAAGCGGGGTGGCCTACGAACTCCTGTGAGTCTTGAAGCTGACTTCTGCTGATGAAACTACAAAATATGTTCAGTGAATCTTTTCTTTAATTTTTTATAATTCTGACTACGGGTCTTCTTTGAAACATCTGGTCCTTGGGTCCTAAACTGTTGCCCCCTTACAGTCCAAAATATTTTAATTTTGTATAGGCCTAAAATAAAATGTATTTTGTATAAAAATGTATGTTGTAAAATTCAGTACATTTGACAGTTGATTTGTTCCTTGAAAAAAATGGGAGGAATTTATACTGAATCAGTTTGCATAATCTAAAATGATTTGAATGATTTAAAAACGGTACAAAAATTCAATCAATTAATGTTTAAACTAAATGACTTTAAACATGTATTTTTTAAAAATGCAAAAACAAGCAAGTTTTGACCTCGTGCCAAAATGAAGATATCAGATTTCAAATTAATAAATGAGATTTTGTTTTTCAAAAGGACAACTTGCTAAAAAGCTTTGATGGTTCGGATTGTCCAAAAATCTTAATTTTTGAGATTTTAATATGCAAACGACACATTTCTGAGCGCTTTATTAAACAGAAATTTGCTGTAGGTGTATAAGCCTTAAATAACATGCTCGCCTGATTGTTTATCTAAATAGCCCTATGTTGTTAGAAATTACTGTTTACCAGGTTTAGGTTTTTGGTAATTTCCTTGATTTAATTTTTTTTATTCTTTTTCTAAATTAAAACTAACATCATAAATTATGATATATTTTTTACTTTGAGAAATTCTGGAGCTATAATTGACTCTTCTTAGGAGCATATAAAACAAAACAGCTCCTTGGAAAAAATGAAATGTAATATTGTAGTAGTTATAAACAAAGGTTTAACGTTATTTTACGTGTGCGTGCGTGCGTGGGTGCGTGTGCGTGTCTGTCTCTGTGTGTGTGTGTGTGTGTGTGTGTGTGTGTGTGTGTGTGTGTGTGTGTGTGTGTGTGTGTGTGTGTGTGTGTGTGTCTGTCTGTGTGTGTGTGTTATTTGTACACATAACATTGAAACTATGGAGTGTGTTGTGGTTGCTTCATCTGACAGAGAAAGGCTTCTGGGTGCTTTATTTTAAATAAGCACCAGATGGCGCTGTTCTCGACACTCTCGACACTTTGAATCTTTTCCCGGAACAGTTAGGGGAAAGGCTCATTGCTTCACGAGGCTTCATTTCCCCATCCCTACCACGCGCCTACATTTGAAATAACGAAATTTTGGTCAGCAGGAAAAAAAAAACTCCCCAGTTCTACACGATTCACGTAAATGACCCAATTGACCAAGAAAACGGCGATTGTCGCCGAAAAGCGACAAGTTTGCAGGTATGGGTTTAGTTGTAATATTCGTGCGGCCCCTGGGCGTCGCTGTAACCGGAGGCGCTGAATGATACCAGAGACTATTTAATACGGTGGCAGAGAGGTGCAAACAAATCACAATTATAAAAACAAAATAACAAGTCAGAAGACACAACGACAATTCAGAAAACACAATAACAATTCAGAAAACACAACGAGATTTCATAGGAAACGGAAAGGTAGGTACATTTTGAGAATGGCAAACTTGTCGCTGATTGGACGAGACTGATTTCCGTTTTCTTTGAAATGTCGTTGTGTTTTCTGAATTGTTATTGTGTTTTCTGAATTGTTATTGTGTTTTCTGAATTATTATTTTGTTTTCTGAATTGTCAATGTGTTTTCTGAATTGTTATTGTGTTTTCTGAATTGTTATTGTGTTTTCTGAATTGCTATTTTTTTTCTGTATTGTTATTGTGTTTTCTGAATTGTTATTTTGTTTTCTTAATTGTCATTGTGTTTTCTTAATTGTTATTTTGTTTTTATAATTGTGATTTGTTTTGCACCTCTCGGCCACCGCAATACGAGGACTGATGACTCTGACGAACAGACCAGACTCACTGCAGGAATAACAACATGGCGGGCGATTCAAAAGAGCAGCAGTTGTCTCTGCGAGTTTACAACACCCTTCAGGTAGTTTCCACATCTTCATAGACGCACCACGCGTTGTAAGGAGGCATTCAATATATTCTGATGTTTCATGAAGTTAAAACTGGCTGTTTTGAGTAGTATTGTTTAAGTGTGTCTAGTTAACTAAGTGACGTCAACCCTACTTTAGTAGCTAATAGTCTAACATTTCGTAAATGTTCGTAATTTGCAGAACTTATCGACTAATATAAATTTGTCATAACAGATATTTCAGGGTATTGTTTAATGTCCACAATTTAGTAGGCAACAGATTCACATGTGTAATCGAGATAATGTAGTAAATATGCTGGTTTGTTCATAATTTCAGACTCTGTATGCTGTAACGTTATATAAAGATGATCTCTTTTGTGGATTATAGCAGGTTTTGTCATTCTCCTAAATATGAACATACTCGTGAGAAACCCTCATTCTAAAAATTTATTTACTCATTTATTTAATCTAATTTTTACTTATTTGAATCTGTTTTTCTTTCAATTTTTTCCATGGACCCCTAGAACTCCCTTTGCGGCCCCCAATTTGAAAACCTCAGATTTAATGTCACCTCAAGTCTAAATGTAAGAAACTGGACCTAAATGTCACATTACAACCAACAAGAAACTTGATACACAATAGTATTATTGTGACACTTAGGTCTAATTTTTTGTATTTAGACTATCTGTGATGCATTAGATAAGATTAGCCCCCGGTTTTCACATACCAGGCTTAAGCCTAGTCTCAGACTAAAATGCATGTTTGAGCTGTTTTAACTGAAATCAACTTGCACTGATATTCTTACAATGTGTCCGTGTCATTTTTGTCTCAAGATGCACATCAGTAATGTTTTTTCTTAGGCACTTTAAAAAAAAACCTACTTAATGACCTAATTGAACTAAATCTAAACCCTGTCTGTGAAACCAGGCCAATATGTTTAAACTGCATGTTAATGTTGTGTTCAGAGTCTGGGCTGTCCTCTGGTGGATGGGTTTTACCTGAGGGAGGCAGACAGCATGCAGGAGCTCCTCTGCTCTCCTTCATTACACAGGACTGATATACTCAAGTGGATTTGTACCAGGTCTGATGTCTGATTGACTATTAAACATGATGATAATGATGCCAAATGTGTGCGTTATAAATGTATATACTAAAATTTCATGCTATGTTTGTTTATTTTTTACAAAGCATTTGTCCATCCCTAAGGAAGAAGTTTTCCACAATTAAAGCATCTCAGAATGAGGTTTTAATTCAAGGTAAGTTTAATTCAACAAATGATCAGTTTCTTATTGTTTTATTTTTGTGTGCTCATTGTTTTGTCATTGTTGTGCTTTCTCTCTCACACAGAACTCACACGGTTTGGTAATGAAATGATGTTATGTAAAACTAATGACCAGGATTTAATCAAGGTATGGAGTTATACGATGTTGGTCTTTATATTGTCCAGTACCTTTTACATAAGGAGCAGAATAGAGATTACAGTGAAATGTTTTTGAAAATGTGCTTTTTTCCCATTTCCCTTGATAACTGCACCTGTATAGCTACAATGCTTAAAACTTGAAGTGACACAATTTTTTTGTCCAAAAATATATTGATTTACTCGAGTGGTTTCATACAAGAACATTTGATTTGTTCCAGCAAAAATGTTTGTGATGGATTGATACTTTAGTTAATAAGAATACCTGTAGCATTATCAGTTAAATAGCCGAATCAGCTTCCTTTATGTACTCATTTTAAATGTATAAATTGAAGCAGAATTAGTGAATGTGTCCTATTGGTTTGTTATATTTTCAGGGTCTTGCACCTCCGTTACGGCAGCTGGTGTTTCTAGAGCAGCTTCTGATGGTCGTTCAAGCAGACTCCTCCATACACTCAAGGTATCTGACTTCTGCTGTGTTTTGTATCGTTGATTTAACATCAACATTGAGTCAGACCCTCCTAAGGCCCTAAAATAATATGTGGTCTTATTTCTTTTACCTGCTTGTGGTTTGTTTTAATCGACATAGACCGAAGTCATCCTCTGGAGATGGCAGTGTGAAGAACGATGATCTTCTTGGTGAGCTGATGTTTCCGGATCACTTATCTGACCTGGATATGCTCCTGAACCCAACCTGCAACCCGTGGCCCGCACATATCCGTGAACATCTGATACGCACGCAGTCGGCTCACAACAAAATGAACGGGAACCACAGTAAATCCAGCGATTTCATAAACAGGTCTGTGTGATTGTTATGTGGCCATGTGGATTTTTTTATTTTTATTAAGACTGTTGTCCTTAACAGGGTTGTTATTTTCTTCTTTTGAAGGAGTGATCAACATTCCCGACATGGAAGTCATGGAGAAGAAAGCCTGTCAGAGGCCAAAGCGCTGCTGCAGTCTACACAGAGTACATTAGAGGAGCTCCACAAAGAGGTGGGACCATCATGTGCTGCTTTTCACATCTGATATCATGAGTCTGCTTTGTATAATAGTGCGATCCTTTCTGTTCCTCAGTGTGAGTTCCTGCAGTCAGATTCGTCGGGTCCTGCAGCTGTGCTGTCCCCCTGTGTGCTGAAAGTGGCCATCTCGGACATGTCTCAGCTTATGATGGCCTTCGGACACATCTACAACACTGACTTTAAAGGGTACTGCCAGAGAACCCCTCCAGCCCTCAGTTCCCGCACAAGTGTGTTTCAATCTGTACATCAGCTCCTGCACACCTGTAATAAGGTAAAGCATTGAACATCTTTTATCTGCAATAGATTAACGGAAATTCAATTCAATTTACATTTATTTGTGTAGCGCTTTTCACAATACGCATCATAATTTCAAAGCAGCTTTACATTCCACATTACAATTTAGAGTGATTTGTTATCAGAGGTAACTGTTTAAGTTATGCATTTCAGAAATGTGCATATACAAATCACTGTAAGCTAAAAATTTACTAATTTAAACAATGTAACAATTTAATGCAGAAACAATTTTCTCATCACCATGTCACTTTGTGTCTTTGCAGATATATACTTTGCATATTCATATGTAAATACTTTGCATATTCTTTGTTTACTCTTCAGGAGCTGGAGGCTCTTAACCAGCTGTCTGAAACCTCGTCGTCTCTTACACAAACAGTGCAACAACTACAAACAGACAGGCGGTACTGGTCTAAAGGAGAAAAGCACACTCTGCGTGAGGATTTTCTTGGATGTCTTTGATTTGGGTAAACTACACAAACATAAAATAAGAATAAGATGAAAAGTTTTTTTTCTTTTTTTTTTCTCCAGCTAAACAGTTGGAGGAGCTGAAGAACAGATATGTGGCTTTTCTTTCCCTTCACCAATCATATCCTGAAGGACACTCTCACGGTCTAAACAGAAATTTACAGCCTGTTGCTTGAATTTAAGTTTTAAGCGGTAAAAAGGACCAAAAACTGGTCCACTTATTTGCATGACCAGGACTGTGCCCTTAGCACTTTGTTTTTTACAACCACTATGCCATGCACTGTTGTTCAGATTTCTATTATACTGTTAATACATTGCTGTTGTTGAACTCAAAGACATTAATAGTCATCCAAGTAACGATGAAATTGTTATCTAATAATATACTCCAAATAGCTATAAGAAACAATCCTCTTTCTTTATAAAACCCCAAGTGTTTGAGTTTGACTCCCAAATAATGCTGATCTTTGATCTGCAATATGTCACATGATTTTTTTTGAATAAAGGTTAACATTACAAAACCACACAGTGTTTTTTTTTATTTATTATTATTATGCACAGATATTTTACATTTAAATGTGTAAACTGAAAAAGTAATCAGTTTCTAAGTCGTTGTCCGTTCACACATTGGTGAGAGTGACTGATGGGAGGGTCTTTCTCTGTCTTTAAAAGCACATTTTTTGGAGAGAGCCTGGAATTGTAAAGTAAAAAACTTCTCAGTTGGAGCTGATTCATTTGTGAGCATCTTGACTGCTTCTTTTTAAGTTCTGAGTTCTTGAGTTTGAGTTCTTTTCTGCACAGGAGTTGCGCTCTAACTTTTCTTACACTCATTAGCTACTTTTAATCTACTGACTAATTTCATGTTCTTGAGTGCACAGGCTGCTGAATGTTATAGTGTAATGTTCACTCCCTATCAGGCTGGTTGCGCAGGGAACGGACCGCGTCTCTTCAACATGAATCATTACGCTACTAAGAAGAGTGCAGCGCAGAGCATGTTGGATGTGGCTCTTCTGATGGCGAACTCCTCTCAGCTGAAGACAGTTCTGCATTCAGGACCTCAGCACCGCTTCTACATTCCTCTTATTGCTCTGATCTCACTGTCCATCTCACTGCAGGTCATTGTTGGCCTCCTACTCATCTTCATTGGTTAGTTTACACATGTGTCTGTTTGAAAGCATTCTGATCTCCTTTCATTGACAACACTGATGTTTTTTTTGTTTCCTTCAGTGTAGTACGACCTGAATGATGTTAAGAAACAGCCGAGGCTGAACACGATGAATAATATGGCCACTGTTTTGGTGTTCTTTACTGTTCTTATCAACATCTTCATCACAGTGTTGGGATTTGAGTCTGGAGGGTGAGCAGAATCTCATTAGAAAATGGATTTAAAAAAAAAGTTTTTAGCAGAAAATGCAGTTAGACAGTCTGCAGGAAATTTGACTCAAATTGTAATGTTTGCATAGATTATAGTTTAAAATCCTGAGTATTTTAGTCTGCACATCTATACTTTATTATTGACATTAATGCACACTGTAATGTACTGACTCACTACATCTCTTCTTTGTGTTTTAGAAAACGCATCTGATACTGCACTCCCTCCAGATAATACACAAGGATTTCTTACATGTGATTGTATTTACACAACCTTTAGCACTCAAGATAACCTGCGAATTGCCTCCATTCACTACTCAATCTTTTTAATCAAGATACCTTCATTTAACAAAGCATATGTGATCTGATGTTTTGTAACAAACTAAATTTTCTAATATGTGACTTTATTGACAGCAGAATCCATTTATTGACAAGAAATAATAAGCAGAACAGTTAGCAATGTAATATTTATGGACATTTGCTGTATGTCACTCTCCTTGAGTATTGCATTTTTAAACCGTAATGCTGAAAACCTCATTGAAACAAAACAACTTTTTTTTTTCAAAGGATTTAATCAAGCTGATGTGTACAGGAAAATCCCCAATACAAATATCACACCAGTAGGTACAATTTAAAACCAGGTGGCATTTAAAAAAAAAACAGCACAAGCTTTTCAAGCAAACATTTAAAAAAAATAAAGTTTGAATAGTTTTGAATGATAAACTACTGTATGTTATTTATGTGCAATTACTTTCCAAATTGAGCATGGATTATCTAATGACATTAGATAAATGACAATTCAATGCGATGACATTCATACACTGATGAGCCAAAATACCAGATACAGGTGAAGCAGATACAGGTGAAGCAATGTAGATAGTTTCAGAAAAAGCTCCAAACGTTCGAAGTAGATTAGATGATTAGTGAAAAAAACAAGTCCTTGCAATCAATGTGGACGCAGCATTATGCAGACTTTGACAAGGGCCAAATTGCTCTGACCAGACGACTGGTTCCCAGTGTCTCCGAAATGGCAAGTCTTATGGGTTGCTCCTGGTCAGCAGTAGCGAGAACCGACCCACAGTGGTCCAAGGAGGGACAAACCGTGGAAGGTTTGCTGGTCCAATGAGTCACATTTTCTTTTGCATCACGTGGACGGCCGTGTATGTAAATTTGATACGTGCCAACTACCTAATTCCTGATGCCAGTGATCTCTTTCAGCAGGATAATGCACACTGTACACATTGTTCAGGAATGGTTTGAAAAACATGAAGTCGTCAAGGAGTTGCCCTGACCTCCAAATTCCCCAGAACTCAATCTGCCTGAGCATCTGTGGGATGTGCTGGACTAAAGTTTGATCTATGGCGGCTCCACCTCGCAAGTTACTGGACTTGAAGGATCTGCTGGTAATGCCTTGGTGCTAGATAGTCAAAAAGTTTTGGCTCATCTGTGTATACTGTATTGTATGTGTGGGTGAAGTTGTCCATATAATTTTTGGGAACACTACATAACATTCAAAACAAAAGCGTAAGCAAAAACATACTGGTAGTGTTATGTCAGGGACAATACTGTCTAGCAGAGAGATAGCACTTATAAATCTGTTTAATAAAAGAAATTATGCAATTTATATCCTTAGTAATTAAAAACTTAAAAATAGTAATAGACATTCAAGGCTTTACTATATTGTGGTGATAGTCTTGACTGAAGCGGTTGTCACCATTGTGTGTCAATAACCTTTAGCTGTAACTATAATTCATAAAATAGCCTAACCTTGAGTAGTATATTGCTTTAATATGCTCAGCTTTAAATTCAGCACCCCAGAATTCATAAAAAAAAACAGCATACCAATTAGTGCTATACAGAATTTCCCATGAACACAGGCCCTAAATATATTGTCACGGCATAAGGATTTTACATTAAAGCTAATTTTCTTATACATTGAAAGACACTAAATGCCCCAATTATTATAAAAATTCAGAATTTTCTAGATTTGGTCAGACTTCCACATCTGTTCCGGTTTGTTTGTAAAAATGCAGAGCAAATATTTGAATAAAACTACACATTATGCACAAGTTCATGGTTGAACAATAACTGGATATGACCTCTCACAATTTGTATTCTTGCAGAATATATTACAAGCTATATTTCTGGTTGTTCTTCTACTGAGTCAGTTTTAGTTGGGGCTGATGAACATATTTAAAACATCTCACTGCTCCTCTACTTAATGGTTTTAAAAGGAGTCTCTTCTGCAGGCTCCATACACGTGTACACATAATAAAGAAACACAGCAATGATAAGAAACACCAAGACACGCAGCCACACCGGCACACCTCCATGTTTGCTGGTCTCTGGACTGGCACCACGCTGGGCGGATTTGGAGACTGATGGGCCTGGGCGAGAAGAACTCTGATATGTCGTTCGAGTTGGGCTGATAACAGGCCTTCAAAATAGACAGAAAGGACACTTCATTTATTTTTCAGTGAGGTTACAGGAATATTAACATTACAGTACATTAAAGTCAAGCATATTTTAAGAGAAGAAGAAATAATAAAAACATTCTGAAGCAATATTATTAAAACAAAAACTCACTCATTGGTATGATCTACATCATCATCATCTCTATAATCAGTAAACTTTGACTTCCTTATGCTGTGGAGAGAAAGCATATATCCAGTTATCATTTAGGAGGTTGCGACCACTTTTAAACTTCAGTTGAGACCAAAAGAAATAAATGAATCTCACTCACTCGTGAGTAAAATCTGCATCTGTGACCTTTGACCTTCTTGTGCTGGGGAGAGATCACATTTGTACAATTACTGTAAGCATACAGAAAGGATATTATCTGCAATCTCAGCAGGACAATTTGATTATAATTGTTAAGTGATTGCTGCTTAACATTCAATAATATATAAAAAAAAGCTACTTACACATCACCAAATCCATCGTGTCTTGTCAGCGGAGGCTGCAAATTATGATCAATGTCTGATTATTAGACAACATGTCTGATGACATAAGAGCAGTTACCCTTCAAATTCAGTTCAATTTTTACTTACAGGCTGATGATAGGTAACATATTCCACTTCATCATCTATGAAAACAAAAGCAAATTTTACAAGTGTAATTCTACAACGTAATACATGGTTGATATCAAAGTGTGTCTCTTACGTTCTTCTCTGTAGTATGTCTTGTCAGACGAGGAAGGCTTAGTGTTTTTGGCCATAGTCTCTTTCAGTTTCTTTTCATAGAGTTTCCGTGTGGATTCTGCAAAACAAAACCACCACCAAATCACATCACAACTTTTGCCAGATTTGTTGACAAAAAAAACTTTTTTCTTTTTAATTTAACATACTTCCCTAATCTTATTATTTTAACATATTAGCCTGTAACAGATTAAAGACGACACATACCTACTATGGGCCCATGTTTAATGCCATATTCATCCAACAGCTGACTTATCTCCTTATCAGATTTTCCATTTAATGTCGACATATCTGCAACAACATGGTATGGTTTAGAAATATATATATTTCTAAAACAATAGAGAACTGAGATTACTCATAATAATGAAGTGTGTAAGTTAGGTAAGGCCTACTTGACTGAGAAATGTAACATACAAGTAAGTTTATTTTATCCCCAAAGAGAGTCTAAAATAATTTTAAAAAAACAATATCTCACAGATATATGAGATATTCTTGAGCACTGCACAAAAATGAAAAAGATACTTCAGTGTGAGAAAACAACATCTGGATGATGTACATGTGCAAACCGCAGCAGCTGGAAACTATGAAAGATACTATGAACAAAAGATATTCCCTGAGCAAAGACCAAGCGAAAATTGAATCTTCTGTCAGATTAAAAGACATTACAGCAGAAGCATTTGGGAGAAAACGACTCCAACGCGTTTTTAAAGCGAACAAACGGATAGAAAATGGATTTCTCGGGCTTAAACTCGCAAGCGAAACGACAACTTCAACAACGCGTTTAGCATGTCTTTTGATAGAAGGGCAAGCCATAGCTTTGAAATAGCAATAGTTTCGTGTATTTTCTTGCAAAGATATATATATATATATATATATATATATAATTTTTTTTAAAACACTCTTTTTGTGAGAATTTATTTACCTTTAAACGATTCCAGGAGGTAAAAAGGCGCTTTCCTGAGCTGGGCGTGTCGCGCTAGAGGAGGAGACACACTTTACTTCCTCAGGCGTGTTCAAACTGCGCCGAGGCTTTTATCACTGTAGGTAAAATCAAAGCCGTCTAAGGATGTTAGTCGACTTCGAATCCATTAAATTGGCTCTCACATGGTTGTTTTCCAGTGAAGACAGTTATATTTCGTTGTAATATATATATATTTTCCCCGCAAAACTAACACATAGCCTTATACTACCGTCAAATGTTTTTTTTTAAACAATTCATACTTATTACCGGTATTCATCAAAGACTACATTTAAAACGGATAAAAAGTGATAGTAAAGACTTTTAACATTGTTACAAAAGATTTCCGTTTCAAATGAATTCTGCTTTTTTTAAACTTTATTTCAACAAATAGCCTTAATTGTGGAAACAATGATAGCCTACTATTTTAAGCAGCACGTATCTTTACAAGTTAATAAGTTCATGTTTCTTGACCAGCAAATCGGCATATTAGTATGATTTCTGTAGGATGTGACTGAATGCTGAAAATTCAGTTTTTACATGAATAATTAAACTACATTTTAAAATATTAAAATAAAAGAAGTTATTTTAACTTTTAAAAATATTTCACAATATTCCTATTTTTCTGCATTTTTGATCAAATAAATGCAGCCTTGGTGAACATAAAAAAAACTTTCAAAAACATTTAAAAATCTTAGGCTATACTGACCCCGAACCTTTGAAAGGTATTTGTAATTGTCACTGTATAGGGCTACTCAATCCAAAACAAACGAGTAAAGTAAACTTTGG
This sequence comes from Siphateles boraxobius, assembly GCF_051911475.1. NCBI lineage: Eukaryota > Metazoa > Chordata > Actinopteri > Cypriniformes > Leuciscidae > Siphateles > Siphateles boraxobius. The sequence goes on along the minus strand of NW_027509195.1, from coordinate 8,460,083 downwards.
AACATAAGCTATTTACTTTGTATTGGGTTGACAGAGCATCTTTATAGCATCCAATTCCCAAGAGATAAATGTAGTATGACAAAAAAAGTACAAAAAGTCCCTCTGTGCTGTAACTGAATTAGAATTAGTCATTAGATAAATTTGAGAACTGGTCTGGATCAGTCTGATTCATGAACCGTCTGAACAGATTCTTAAAATATTATACATGTAACTTCATTCTATACATCGTGAGCAGAAATTAGAAGGATGTCAAGATTTTCTGTGAAAAACGACCTACATTTCAGTCTGTTTATAGTTATCCTGACTTCAGTCTTCAAATGACGACTTAGGCTAGTGCATATATGCATTTGTGCCACCTCTGATCAATAGATTGATTTAAAATTCCTTTTTGGAGCTTGAACTCTCTGGTCCATAATCATTGCAATTCCATGTGGGGGGAAAAAATATTAAAATTTGGAAATTACAACTAGTGGAAATTTGCTCTGTGTTTCACACAGGTTTCACAGCAAAAGTGAAATTCTTACTGGCTCAGAACGACACGTACCCGCAATACCGCTCTCTACCGCTGAGCGGCGACATCGCAACTACTCAAAGAGGTCTCGGAAAGGTTTCGAAGGTAGGAGGATCCGAGGAAACCCAAACCATTTTGTATTTGTTTTCGCGTTGGCATGGATAGATCGCAGCGATAATAACATGATGTTACATGTTATTAGCTGCATGGTTTCTCTGGTGGGTAGCTTATATTTCCTGTAAACAGAACCGTTTGAGCAGAGCTACCGGTGTAAATTATTAGTCAAATGGTATAAACAAAACTATCGCCATATTTAAATCAAAGTATAGGTTCTTAATTTAGTGGTAAAAGTTTTCTGGGGCCCACAAACCACCTCAACAGGGACCTGAAGTAATAAACAAGGGCCTCATAAACTGGGCCTGTCATACCATATATGGACAGAGTAGCAGCTCTGCTTATGTATCTTGACTCAGCTGCATGCCAGCGCCAGGCGTCAACCGGATTTAAAGTTGCTCAAAAGATTATGTGTTTTAATAAGGGTTAGTTTGCAAATATTTTAGATTTTTTTGGTGTTTTGTTAAATGAATAATTTTCATCAATACGTACATTCCACATTAAATCTATCCCCAATTATAATTTACATTTCCTTAAATGCATCACTCATACTAATTTAATTGCCAAACTTGCACTGATGAAAGATGAATCAATTAAAGAGGCAACTCTAAAAACCACACACATTCATAAGAAAATTAAGATACTGACAACTTAATTGACAGAAAAATAGTTGACAACTTTATTGTGTATCAAAATACTGTAAGTCAGACTTTATTTTTTTTAAGACAACAATTTTTTAATTCTGGAATACTGATTATACATTGGAGCACAAAAGGCTAAAGAGCTGACAAAGTGAGAGCGGATAAGTGACGTATAGCCACACAAATGTTAAGACTTCCAAGTGCGTTTTGCATTACCAACAATAACTCGACAAGCAGTATGCATCATTAATCTCCCTTTCGTTACACCTTGAGCCAAATGACATTGTCTCCATCACCTTTATTCTGCCATGTAATTTCCCTCTGGTGTTACTAAATCACTTGCCACACAATCAGTGTTTTAAAAGGCATCTAATTGACATGTTCAAAAATGTCTTTATGGTAAAATGGAGACAACATGCAGCCCTGCAGACTGTAAAATATTCAAAGCGCACAGACCCACAGAGCTTTGGCACCAGTGTTAATTCAGTCTACGTGACACCATTGTGTGATGCTTAACCATAGACTAAGTTTATTGAAAACAAATCTGCGTTAAGCAGTTGAATCGCATCTAGATTTATCCTGCTACTAGAAATGGTTACTCTGTACAGTTACGACTGGAACAGCAGTCTCCTAAATCAGACAAAAACATAGTAGCAGCTACTCTGTTAGGGACAAGATCAGTAACAAACTGGTGTAAACCAAACACTGAGCAAAGCCACCAGGACTCTCTGCTTTAATTATTACTGAATGCAGCAAATGTAACAGGATCCAAAAACGACTGGCATACAGTGACAAGGTGCTTTTAAATCCCTCATTTGCTTGAAAACGGAATAGTGGTGAAGGAAAATACTGGATGAGAGGATCATATAGAGGAAAAAAGGGCAAAAGAGTTTTCAGTGTTCATGTATTCGATGCTGGCAGGAGCCTCAGATGGTGTTGGATATTTTTGTGGAGGGCCACTAGACAGTGATGTGATACGGGCTCCCAGGGATGTGCTCATCGCCCCATTTAACCACCAGGATGTACTCTCCTTTCTCCTTCAGCTGGTAGGACACATTATAGAGACGATTACCCAAGTGTTTCACCAAGATCTCCTCACAGGGCACTTTGGGTCCATCCACTCCAACCAGGAGCATGTTCCTCCCTGTGGGGACACAAGGAAATATATAGTCAAATGTTGGCAATTAGGAACGGACTGCATGTTTGATGCAAATAACCCTTCCAAAAGCAAAGCAACCCCCCACCCAGACATTTCTGGCCCATACCTGCTTTACTACAGTCCACACTGAAAGTGTTCTTCTGTCCTATGAAGCCCTTGTTGAGTCCCAGACCCTTGGCAACTACACGGCTGGCGTCGGAGCCGGCCCATCCTGGCGCTGCCTGCTGGCTGGTTGTCACGCTGCGGGTCACTGGGTCAACCAGAACTGATGAAGTCTCATGCATGCTGTGGCTATTGACCAATCGAGAGCCTGCAAAAGACATTCGAAATTAAACACGACTAAAGTTTGTCCATCACCAATTTGATATCATGTTAAAAGATGATTGATGTTGACAACTATGCAACATGAGTTCTCAAATTAAAGGGTTAGTTCACCCAAACATGAAAATTAAGTCATTAATTACTCACCCCCATGCTGTACCAACCCAGTAAGACCTTCGTTCATCTTCGGAACACGAATGAAGATATTTTTGATTAAATCTGAGAGGTGGATCACTGCTACATAGGCTGCCTAAGGGAATGAAACTTGACGGCCCAGAAAGTCATTGAAGAAAATGTTTAAATATAGTTGAGCCACTGTAGGCACATGGGATAAGTTTATCAAGCGACGAGAATACTTTTTGTGCGGGGAAAAAAACAAAAACAACGACTTTATTCGACTATTCCTTTTCTTCCTTGTGGGCCTGAGACGAGAGTTCAAAGAGATTTCCACGACGCATGCGCGAGAACTGAGAAGAGGACGTTCTTCTTCTAATACTTCTTGTTCAGTTCTCGCGCATGCGTCGTGGAAATCTCTTGAACTCTCGTCTCACTAGCAGTGATCCACCTCTCAGATCTAATCAAAAATATCTTCATTCGTGTTCCGAAGATGAACGAAGGTCTTACGGGGTTGGTACAGCATGGGGGTGAGTAATTAATGACTTAATTTTCATTTTTGGGTGAACTAACCCTTTAATTATAAAATAACATATCATGGTACAATCAACCAATTGTTAATTTTTAAGTTGACGAACTAGACAACACAAATTTAAATAAAAATTAACAAGATACCTTGAAAAAATTTAAAATCACAATAATGTCCATGACAACCATAACAAAATAATGAAGAACTAGGCAACACACAAGTAAATAAATTATTTATTAAATAAACACGGATATTAAATGTATTATTGTTTAATTGACCAGAACTAGACCACAAACATTTAAATAAAGTTATAAAAATCTATTTAAATAAAATGCATTTAATTGTATGTATATAGTAAAATAAGTAAATTATTTAAATTATCCTTATTAATTACAACTACACAAACAGCTCCACTGCATTTAAACCTGATTGCATTTCTTCTTACCTGTAATTTTAGCTTTGAATGGGCTGCCAACAATATGGTATGGTCCACCATATTTGATAGAAATTAGGTAGTTTCCAGGGGCCATAGGGGTGTAGGTGACCTTGTAGCCCTCTGGACATTCCTGACAGTCCATCTTCACCTTGGAAGGCCCATCGATGGTCACTGCCAAAGCACCTGGGCCAGCTGAACTTGTGTTCACAACGAATTCACATGGCGATCCTGAAGAGGTGATGTGTGGGGTCAGTTTAGTTCAGCTGCACACATCGACAACTACAGAATCACACCGTACATGCTAAATTAAGTTCTTTATACCAGTGCTGCCTCCTTCCAGACCAGCTCCATAAGCAGACACCATTCCTGGGTCTCCAGCCTGGCCTGTTTCACCAACACGAATCTTGAAGGGGCTTCCAGGGATGTGAGAACCATTGAATTTCACATCTATTAGGTACAGGCCATTCTCCCTGGGGATGAATCTCACAGCATACTTATCTGTGAGAAAGATAAGAGGAAACCAATTGAAGATCAGTCAAAATCACAACTAGTTTTGCTAAAACTTTGTCAAAGAAAGTAATATTGTTTAAATGGTCTATGTCTTAATCTTTCTCCTGGGTGATTCATTTCCCCAAAAGAAGGAAATACCTCAATGATTTTCTTGGACCATTTTACAGTGCAAGAAAGCTTTCAACCCATTGTTACCTTCATCGATCTCTGTGACACAGCACTCTTCAAGCGCTCCGGATGGACTGTGAACTTTGGCATCAATGGCTCCCTTCGCCCCATTTAGACTCACAGCAAAAGAGGCTGGCTGGTTCACCTTTAACCCGGACTCCTGCATTAACATGACACTGCCACACTCAACACAGGATCAAAAACTGTGCAAAAGTCTGGTGTCCAGCACAACACGTTCAAATATGCAACAGCTCTTTACCTAATAGGACTCTACATCTCTTACCTTCAAGCTAACAGGGTTAAAGAGAGAGGCTTCGAGACTCTAAGAAATGAAAGCCCTCCACCCCAGCAATACACAAAATTAAGAAGTTCAATGTCAATGAACAAAGACAAACAAGCCTCTTTTGCCCTCTTTAACCCTTTAGCCCATCACTTCCATCCATGTTGAAGGTAGGGCTGTTGGGAGCCTTTAGGACAAGGCACGAGAAATACAAACAGTCCTTCAGTATCCCAGAAACCCCAGCACACCCCTTGAACACAGCAGCAATGGTTTGGTGTGATTGTTGCATGCAACCTTTTGAGTTTCAACTAGGGATGCATTGAAATATAAATTCTGGGCCGAAACCGAAAATTCTGGATGCAGACTTATTTGCTCGGCCAGAATCGCTTCCAAGTTGTGCATCTTCAGTAGCGGAGCTGCTCGCAAAGTTACAAAATATGCTGTTCGAGAGTGAGCATATGTTTTCGGCTCATATTTTCTGCCTTATTTCTCTTTCGGTCAAAACACGAAAATACCTTTTTCAGGCCGATAATTTTCAGCGGCTGACATTTCAGTGCATTCCTAGTTTCAACATTATCAATTGAAACGTTTTCCAGACACAGGAAAAGATCTACCCATTTAACATACGCAGCTACCAAAATGTATGCATGTATGTGACAGCATGTGGTGTAGTATGAAAATTACCTCTCCTTTTCAGTTTGTACTTGATATGTTATACCTCACATTAAAACAAATCGAACTTGGTTTCATGTCATGGTTACTGTTTTCAATTTCATTGCGGCTGCTGTGCCAAGGGTTGACTTGGAGTTGTTTTGGGTGGACAAATGTCTGTCTTTCTCGAAGCCTCACCTGAAGACTGGCAACAGTAAGACGGCGGGCATCATCAGATGGAGAGGCCACGGGCACCACAAATGGACTGTCAGGGATGTGCTCATCATTGAACTTGATGGACACTTCATAGTCACCTGAAACAGATGGAAACCAGTCAGCTTAGACACTTACAACTTACCATGAGGATAAACTTCCTAAAGTATAAATGAGTTGTATATAGGGCGAGTCCAGAACAAAAGCCATACCAGGCTCCTGGACAATGTAGGAGACACCGCTGGATCCATCCTTGCGGTCTTCAAAAGCAATCTCTGGTTTACTGGGTCCCTCCACCGCGATGGACAGACCACCAGCTCCTGCTTCACGGGTCCAAATGCTGAACTCCGCTGTACATGGAGAAAATAGGAGGGATTAAACTGCAGTCACATTTACCGTGGTTCTGTGAATTTTCGTTCTGTGAATTTTCATGTGCGAAATCCATTCATTTCAACAGGTTCCCGAATGATCTGGATTTTTGTGTAAAGGCAAAATATTTCTAGATGCACATTCATCAACGTGTCAAGTTGTCCATGTGAATTTGGCCAACAGAAAACTGCTTTGTTCAAAAGTTACTTCTGTTTGAGCTGTGCTTTACTACTTTATCGCTAAACAATTTACCTTTTTTGTCCGCATCTTTAGGCACTAAAACTAATTGGACGTACTGGTCAAACCATACCTGGTACACCCGCCTCTGCTCTCTCTAATCCTGGCCCTCCAGCACGGACCTTATGGGCGCCTCCCTCTCCACGAGGACCCACGGTGAACTGGAAGGGCGATCCGGGGACATGTTGACCTTGATACTTCACACTGACTGTGTGCACACCCATCTCCGTGGGCACGAAGCGAATGCAGTACGTGTTGTTTTCTCCCTCCATGATCTCGGCCTTGTGTACTTTGCCAGATGGGCTGGTCACCTGAGCAGTCATATCTGCGATGCTGATCTCTGTGGGCAAAAAGTACAGAGGGCAACAAATATAAGTGCATTAGAAGCGGGGATCTTTAACAATGGATTGTGTTAGTTATTTTCCCCACAATTCATACCAGGGATCTTCAAACTGAGGTCGCACTGGCTGCCAACATTGGCCACAGATGCAGCTCTTCTTCTGCGGGTGATGCTCTCCTTCATCCGACCCTCTCCTGTCACTTTCACGGTAAAAGCACTTCCTGTAGGAGAAACATAATGGGTAAAGTTAAACGGTGTGTCTAAAACATCCCACAACAATAAATTACCAAATAAATCTGGCATTTTGAAAATACAGCACTGCTAGTACCTGGAACATGTTGGTCTGCAAATTTAATGTTTATTATGTAATTTCCTGGTTCTGTGGGGCAGTATGTGATTTTGCAGGTGCCATCTTCCTGATCTTCAGTGTTGATATCCACCTTACTGGGTCCCTCGATAGACAAACTGAGTCCTCCGTAACCTAAAGATTAAAAAAATAATAATAATAATAAATAATAATAATAATAATACAAAATTTAAAAAAAATTAGGGAATAATTTTAATACTTTTTTATTTTTTGCTTTTAAACAGTTAATTCACCTGCATCTCTGGTGTCAATGATAAATTCTGCAGGCTCAAAGGTACGGGCTTCACTCAGGCCTTGACCAGTTACACGCACACGGCTGGCATCACCGATCTCTGATTGGCTGATCATGACTGGAATGGGGCTACTAGGAATATGACGTCCATTTTTCTTAATGTTAACAAGATGCTCGCCAATTTCCTTTGGCACAAATGAGATACCTTTGAAACAGGAGGGCTGAGATTAGCACAACTGCTGACTTCACACTTGTGAACATGACCTCTCATTCTACATAGTCACTTTTTAACACTTACCCACATGCCCATTCCTGAGCATTTTGAGAAGGCACGGCTCTTCCCGCCCAGAGGGAGTGGTGAGAGATGCAGTCAGCTGACTGAGATCCAGCTCACCGATGTCTAGAGGGATGTCAGCAGCTGAACCCACCTTCAGATGAGACATGCGCATCGAGTCATCGCCTGTGGACAGACACAGAGTTGATGACACCACTACAAACAATGGACATGAATGGACTTTTTAGCCCCTCAGAATATCAAAGCAGCATTTAAAGCACCTGTGATCTTGGCCATGAAAGGGCTGCCTGGAATGTGCTTGTCGTTGTACTTGACAATGATGTTGTAGTCTCCAGGAAGAACAGGGAGGTAAGACACTGAGCAGGTACCATTTTTATTATCAGTGCAGCTTATGTCTGCCTTTGACGGCCCTTCAATGGCCAGAGACAGACCGCCTAATGAATACACAACAAAAATCATAAATCAGCTTTTCATTGTGGATGTTCAAATAATAGCATTTGAAGTTGTCTGTTAAAACCAGAGGCATTACTCACTATATGCATCTAGTACTTAAGCCATTCATTTAAGATATTTTAAATAAATGGGGAAAATAAATAAGGATAAACATTGTTATTATAATTATTAGTTAAAAGCTGATTTAGTCATGCAAAATGTATTCCATCAAGATATGAGCGTCTATACCCTCTCCAGCGTCCTTGGTGTTGACAGTGAAGACCGCAGGCTTATTGACCATGCCATGAATTAGACCAGGACCAAAGGCAGTCACGTGACCGCTGTTGACATAATCCACATAAAACTGCAGTGGACTTCCTAAGAGGGCAGAAGAGGGCCAAAGAATTCATAATTAAGAACATCTATATTCATTAACCATTAAGGCAAAAGCTTTTTTAAAGAATGTCCTCATTTGTTTCATTGTTCACTTGTTTCATTCTCTAGCCATACAAACAAGTTGACAAGAGAATGAAACAAATGACAAGTACCTGTACCTTTTTTTTACCTGGGATATGTATTCCATCATATTTGATGTCCATCTCATGCAGGCCAGCCTCAGTTGGGGAGAATTTCACTGTGACCGTGCCATCCTTGTTGTCGGTAATATCAGGCTTGGCCACTTTTCCAGAAGGCATTCTTACATCACCTGTGAGGCATTGGGTACATGAGAATCTTCTTTGCAAATCGTCAAACAGAAATGTCCTGATCTGAATGAGTACAGTACCTGTAATTTCTCCCTTCTGGATAGTGAAAGGAATGACCAAGTCGAAGGGTCTCAGCCCAGCTACGTCCAGTCCATTCATACCCAGTTGTCTGTCTGTAGCCTGGGAGGAAGGAGAGGGAAATCAGACGGATCACAATGAACCATAAGGTGGACATTGAACTCAGATGCCAATCAGAACCTGAAGACCTAAAGCTTAAGTGTTTGTTTCTGTAATCTGAATTTACTAATTGCTTAGTTTAAAAATAAAGTGGGATAAAATGTAAAATGTATATTTAACAATGCATTTTACTCGGTAAGGAGTACTCGAGATAAAAAAAGAAGAAAAAAAATGTTAAGCAGGCAAACAACAATATTCAACTGTCATCCTAAAAATCAAATTATGGCTGAAAAAGTTTGGGGTCAGTAAGATTTTATGTTTTTGAAAGAAGTGCATTTATTCTATCAAAAAAGTAAAATATTGTGAAATATTATCATATAAAATACTTTAAAATATAAAATCATTCATTTTAAAATGCAATATATTCCTGTGGTGGCAAAGCTGAATTTTCAGAACAAATACTCTTCAGAAATAATTTTAATATGCAGATTTGGTGTTTAAAAATACATTCCTTACCATCAAATGTTGATAACTGTTGTGCTGCTTAATATTTAATGAAAATAGTTTTTAAAAAAATTTCAGGATTAAAGATAGTCCATAAATAGCATTTATGTGAAATAGAAACCTTTGGGAACATTATACATGCATACTGGTGCTTAAACAATTTAAAGTTGTAAATGACCTTTCTGAATAAGAGTATTAATTTATTTTCAAAAAATAAAAATAATCTTACTGACCATAATCTTACTGACCACAAACTGTAGTGTATATTGATTTTGGTGTCATGAAAACACATTTTGTACATGTATCATGAATGGAAATGAAGAGCACAAACAGAAGACATGACAATAGAACCCTAAAAAACTAAAAATTGAAAAAAAAAACGAAAAACAAAAAATGGAGATGATGACGTGGATAATGATGCAGCCACCAACACTGTGAGAGAATGACATTCTAATGAGAAATGAATGGCATGATCAGTCAGTGATTGACCAATCTGGAGAAGAGGGTGGAGAAAAAGCCAAGCAGACAAGTGGTAATGTGACCAACAAAAATGTACCACATACAAAAACAACATCTAAATGCCAACACAAGACAATGACAGTGTTTAACAAAAAGCGTAAGCTCTGCAACAACCAGCCATTTTGTTCAAATGCAGATTGCCCACATTTATTGCTTTCCAAAATGGCTGTCATTTTATAAAACAATAAAAATGTAATGAGTCCACATGAAGGAAGAATCATGGGAAATAAGATTAAATAAACCCTAAACCTAGAGGAAGAGAAAAACAGGAGGGTAAAAAAGGGGGAAGGACGTAGGACTGATTGGTGACTCTTCAGTAGCAGAGCAGGAAATTGAGACGGGGAGGAAAGAGGGGCGTGTCAGTACCCATGGCTGGCCCATGTTGGGCGCGTAGGCGTACTGCGGGTTCTGGGTCTGCTGCATTAGTTGGTCAGGGGAGTCACCTTCCAAAGCCTGAGACAGGGCAACAGAATCAAAGATGAAATCCCTCCAATTAAAACCACCATCTCTGGTTCAAAGCTGCTCAACCAGGAAGCCGCTTAAAAGAAATTTAGATTAAGATTCTTGACATTTCAAAACCATAGTTCATCCCAAAATGGTGTAATTTCATCACCCTCATATTTTTCCAAAACCACTAGTTTTGTCTGAGGAACTGGCGAAAAATTTAAGAGTCTTCGTATTTGCCCTAGCACAGTGGATCACAATAGCAAACTCCCAGAGGTCACGGGACAACTTAATGAATAAAAAGGCTAAAACAACACACAAAGATGTAACCAAATTATTTTTCCCCTCAATAACTTAGTAGAACATGCTGGTCTACCATTTAAGCTCATTATTATTAGATTGATAAATACATTTACTTACAGGTCCTGTTGACATAGCTTGAGTACCGCATGTATGGACGTACAACAGAAGTCCTTTTAATTACGTCAACCTCTGATTACTCATTTCTTAAATATTACACATTTGAAACGATAAAAGCCCAGTTGAGGCACAAGTTTTTCTATCAGACCGAAATCATACGAAAACAGCTTTTATACCAAAGTGAGAGCAAAGCAATCAAGTCACCACAAATCTGTTGGGAGCAGCTCCAGTGGACTGCATCTAAAACCTTCAGATGACACTGCGATGAATGAGCAGAGCGGCTCTTTCGCACTATATACTGTATGACCTGACAGACTAGTTATCCAGTACGGTTGTGTTCACAGCACTGCTACCTACGTTCACACACATTTTGAATATTAATGGGAGTGACAACCTCCATTCCATTGCCAAAAATAAGGTTAAGGACTCAAATCCAGGACTAACAACTGTATTCTGCTGCTGTGTGAACATGGCCTTCTTCTGAGATCAAAATTTCTAACATTAATACAGCCTAATTCTTTCAAGTTATGACCACCAAACTCAACAAACCTTCAGAACGTTATGATTATGTATGGAATACGTTTTATAACTAATCAGACTTTTTTTTTTTAAATCGACGATCAAAACTTGATCCCACAAAATCCCACAGACTAACATTGAATTAGTTTAAATTAGATTTTTTTTTTTACATGGAGTTTGAGCAGGAGTCTCTGCTCATGATCTTACGGTGAAGCACTTTGTGATGTCTATCTGTGAAAAGTGCTATATAAATAAATTTTACTTATTTGAATATTCCATCAAACTCAAATATCCATCCATACATAAGCCTAGCAACACACTAAAACATGTTAACATCCTCTTAATATCCTAAAATATGCTACATTTAGCTAAAACACGCTATACGTGTTAAAATATGCTGTGAACGCAGGGCATAAAAGCAAAATTTAATGACTTAATTTAAAATAGTTAGAACCACTGCCTTACAAACATGGGGAAACTACCAGAATCTGATTCCTAACATTGTTCTTTTGAAACAGGTTCTTTTTCTTCAATAAACCAATTGGAGTTCACATAACTGGTCAAACATTTGTTTATGATTCAAACTTCAGTTCAGTTCTTTATTAGTCCCCTCAGTGAACTGATCTAGTCATAACAGTTAACGACTAACTAGAGGGGGAAATTATCAAATCTGCAGCCATGTGAGAACTTTGTGTGATGTACAGAAGGAAACAGCAAATGAGTTAGTTATATTTTAATGGTAGTTTAGGTGTTTTTGATCCTGCTATGTCTTTTTTTAAACTTGACAGCTCCAATCCCTAAAACAGAGCACCTATAACATTACTCTAAGGCTCTACTTTTGTGTTTCAGGGAAAAAACAAATATGGTTTTGAAACATGTGGATTACAATTTTAATTTTGGGGTGAACTAATCTCTTAAATTGCATGTTGATGCTTACCACAGTGTAATTGCAACAATAAGCTACGAATTCCTTCACACGGTAATGGTTTTGCACTAAAGGTTCACAGTGTATATTTAATGCACAATCCCACTGGAAAGGCTGCCTGTAAGAGTTTGTAACCGTTTGAATGAATATACTGTGATCCACATGAATACAGGATCTATGGCATATATGTACCGTGACTTGGAAGGGGCTGTTGGGGATGTGCTCTCCACCGAAGCGCACACAGATGACGTATTTCCCAGGCTGGGGTGCTGTGTAGAAGATGTCAAATGTTCCATCTTCATTTTCAACTACGTCCACATCCACCTCGCCTCCATCTGGAGTGCACACTGTGCATGTCACCTTGCCCTTCCCAGCGGCCTTTGCATCCACAGTGATGACAGTCTGCTCTCCGATCTGAATAGTTGGACCAACACCAGCTCCTACAGAATACAGAGAGGTTAAGTAACAGGTAATATGCAAGAAGATGTTTTGTTATTAGGGAGTTTAGTACCCATCCCTCCATAGTTACATTCCACCATGCACTTGATGCAAAATATCTGGAACGTCAAGGCAACAGATGGCTTAAGAAAAGTAGGATCCATTAATCTGAAAGTTTTTAAATTAACAGATTGTTTTTTAGCATTTAAATGTAATATATTAAAATAATCAAGTAATGTTAACTAAAATATTTTCTTTTCCTTCAAGTATTGTTTTTTATGGATTAATATACAGTTCTTGAATCACAAAATTAACCATGGATAATTTAAAATAATCAATATTTCCAGTTTTTGTTAATCAAAAAAGTTTGAAAAAATCTGTCAATTACAGCAGAAATAAAAAAAATATCTTCATCTTCAAATAATGTGTTGGGCAAATGGAGGCTTTTGAAGAAAAAAGGTTGAGAATCACTGATCTAGACATCTTTTCCTCCTCTGTGACTATAAAAAGATGGATCCACCATCCTGTTTTCCGTTGCCTCAATTTCCAGAATACTAATGTAATACAAAAATGAGAAACGCTGAGAGATGAAAAAAATATATCAATACTTGTACATTCCATCATACAGGCATATTGAAGACCTGATACAAGTTAGTGATTAGTCACCTGCAGTCGACAACTAATTCACTATTGTACTTTAAGTCATTCTGAATTTGCAGGAAATGCAAGATAACCTACATGTCTTAGCTAAAGTAGTGGATAGGACGGCAAAAAATATAAGCCCTTTAGTATCAAATACAATGCAATTTTGCATGCAGGACCAAACTATAAGACTAGAGCATTATTCAAAGCGCTTACCCAAACCGTGACCTCCAATTGAGACTGAGACCGTGAAGCAGAGCAAGAAAAAGTGAAAAAGTAACAATCAGGGCAAAATACAACAAAATGTGTGCAAGACATAAAACAGAGGTAGGGATTGAAGTGATGGGAATGTGAGCAGCGCTGCACAGGAGGTGTTTGTGTCTGGGTGGGGGATGAAGATGGGAGTAGTACACAGAAACTTTACACACTTTTATATAAAATAACAAAAAACTCTGTTATACAAAAGAACAAAAAAACACTTTCCCTTGTGAAAACCAGCCTGAACATTAGGTTTCAGATTAGACAAAAAAAAAAGGCTCAAAGAACACAGTGGAGGGTCATCAAAACCTTTAGTTTCCAGTGACTCCCAAACCACAGGATTATTCTGATCCCGTGTATACTGGCCTACTATCTTAGGACACCAGAAATGGGTAAATAAAGAGGCACAGTTGCCCTCTCTGTCTGGCAGTCTGGCTCACATTGCATAAAATACATATTGCAATATGAAAAAAAAAAATGAAAAAAAAAAGGAATTTTCACCAGATTCTATATAGCAATAATTGCAAAGAATTATTCTTTTAGAGTGATTAGTGTGATTTGTTTGAGTGTCTGATTGAGTGTCTGCATAGAAAACAATTTTTTTTTTTAAAAAGCTAGCAAGAACCATGCTTTCAAGGTTGATCAATTCAGGAAAACTTTACAACCTTGGATGTTCACACTTAGGTTTAAGTTGGTTCTTGAGGATTATACCTCTTTTAGTAACCATAAAGTGGACATAGCTTAGGCCAAATTCCCACCGTTTGCAACCCATACAATATGACTACAAAATTATATTATGTATTATGTATAATTATAAAATTATACAATTTTACTTTGGGAGTTTGCAAACAATGTGTTGCCGGTTTCAGAGTGAAGCATGGAACTATGTGCAGTTCATGATACAGTATTTCAGCGTTTTTTTATATTTTAATTATGACCGGAGCCATCACGATTTGATTGCATTAAGCCATACCGCAATATCGATTTTATTCCGATATATTGTGCAGCCCTACTATATTATAGAATTTCAGATTTAGAGCTCTGATAGCTCAATTGTTAATTCTGAAATGCATTCAAATGGGTCTCCATGGTCCGTATGGTTATAATCAGTAATGTACAGACAGGTCATTTATGTTGAATGATAAGACCTGATCATTACATACCTGTGACAGTGCATTTGCTGGCATCTCCTGTGGGCAGGGCTCTGATACGATATGGGGAGTACGGGATCTCATCACCACCATACTTGATGAGAATAGTGTAACGCCCGGTCATGTCAGGCACATAGGACACAAGGTATGTCCCATCCTGGTTATCGCGAATGTTAGCCTTCTTTGGCTTCCCTTCAGGGTCCTAAAAAAGCATTAAACCAAACAATGCATGAAAGGTTTTAAGAGTCAGCAGCTACTTTATGGCTGTAAAGAGAAGCATCAGCTCACAGTGATCTGGACAGCCAAGAGTCCCTCTCCTGCATCTTTGGCATCAATGGTGAACTCCACGGGCAGACTGGCAGGCACACCTGTGGTATTCAGACCAGGACCGCTGGCACGGACCTTACTAGCATCATGAGTGGGCAGAACCTTCACCTTATAAGGACTGAATAAAGAGACCAAAAAGAGTGTGTGAGAGGGGAAATAAAGAGCAAGGAAGGACAGGAATCAAGGGAATTTTAAAATGCACCAGGCCTGCTATAATACCAGTAGACAAAGCTAATGCCAATTTCAACATTACAGCAAAAGCTAATCTGCAATTAAATACATTACTGTATGCTGTTAAATATTAAACAATAAAAAACACCCTTAAAATATTTCTCTAATTGACCGTTCTCACTATCAATACTGTACCAAGTATGATCGTTACATATATTTATTTTTTATTTAAGCATAGACTTTATTTCTTTGGTACTGGTACATAGATCGATAGAACTAAAAACTAAAACACTAAACTTTTTTGTAAAGCCATGTCAGTTTCTTTCAATGAGTATCTTAAATAATGGATAAAACAATAAAATCAATATAAAAGATGATTAAGATCCATTTTAAAAAAAAGATTTTATTCTAGACTGACTATTGGCGCTTTTCCACTGCATGGTATGGTACGGTTCGGTTCGGTACGGCACGCTTTGGCGCTTTTCCACAGCATGGTACGGAACGGCTCGGCACGGCTCACTTGTGGCGCTTTTCCACTGCATGGTACGGTACGGTACGGCCCGCTTTAAATGGTACCACCTCTGTTGAGGTTCCAAGCGTACCGTACCAATACTAAAATGTGACGTGGAAGCACTGTAGATCACTGATTGGTCAGATAGAATCGTCACTACCAGCGTCATTGTATTTGTGAGACATCAAACCCGCTAGATTTAAATAGCCAGTAACAGCCTCCAATGTTTTAAAACTACTTGCTTGACGAAAAAAAAACTTCCAAAAAAGAAATGGCTGAATCGTGGTCAGTGGACGAGAACCGCAGACGTTCCTCTTGTTAGTTGCCGAGGAGCGGATAAACTATAACGATCAGTCATAATCCCACCCACTTTGAAGCGATACTAACTGCAGTGGAAAAGCAACCGAGCTAAAAGCGAACCGAGCCGTGCCGAGCCGAGACGTACCAAGCAGTGGAAAAGCAAAGCGAGCCGAACCGTGCCGCGCCGCGATGAACCGTACTGAGCCGTACCATCCAGTGGAAAAGCGCCAATTAACCCTTTTCAAGAGTGTCCTAAACAGAAACACACGACGGAGCATAATGTGACATGTAAAATGGTGGTGGTGACAGATGTGAGGCTGCAGTTTACCTTTGTGGGATCTCCTCATCAGCATACAGGACGTTAATTGAATATGGCCCCTCCCTGGTGGGTACGTAGCTAACCGTGTGAGTCCGGTCACCGTTATCCACCACCTCAACAGGCTCCACGACTCCTTCATGACAAAACAGTAATAATCACAATCATTTGAGTGATTCAAAGGAGGGGAAAAACATCCAAAACAAACAAGATGACTCTTAGGTCATGGTCTCACCTTTAGGTCCCTGCACTCTAACCTGCAAAGGAGCCACTCCAGCCTTGCTTGCATCCACAGAAAAGACCTGTGGGATATTGGCACGCACGTTGTTTCCAAGCCCCTGACCCTGGCATTTCACTTTAGTTGCGTCGACAGTATCGTGAACAGGTACAGAGAAAGGGCTTCCTGTAGGTGGGGGGGGCAGGTTGAAGATAAAATCAATAAATAAGATAGAAATCAAATCATTCAATAAATAAGGGTGTAACAGATTGTAGTTGATCAGTGATCCGTACGGACCAGGCCCCATGCACACATGTGATTCGCGGATTAACTGCAAAGTAGAACCATCGTAGAGTGAAAGTTTGTCATTTGCATGAGTTTTGTCTTGCCAATTTACACATTCAAGTGCAAGAAGAGGCAAAATAGAACTCAACTCTGTGGTTTTGAGCTATTGAAAAGCAGCTGTGTGCTATAACAATTTAATCCCTCTTTTGCATCACCTTTTGCGATTGAACGGTCACGCAAAAAATTGTCTCTGCAAGTATTCACGTAAACGGAGTCATTATATCTTAAGTGAATGTAAATGGTTAAGAAATAGGATGCGTATCATTCCATTGGATCCATGCATTAGGTCTTAAATTGAAAGCAGCCTATAGAGACCTGCTCCTGTGTGTCATTAATGGTAATCAAAGGGGGAAAAAACTGTATAAATTAAATATGGATTAATCTTGGTTAAAGCAGTGAACACTATACACTGTTATTTTAAATTTAACTACCACATTTCTGTACTACTGTTAGACTTTGTTATATTGTATTCATCTATGCGTTAAGTGTATTTGTTCTTATTTTATTTCTGACTGTTCACTTTTCTTTAAAGTCCCTGTAAAGTCAAAATTAAGTATGTGTTCTGAGTTTGTCATATCACAGAAAAATGCGTTATTAGCCACCCAGTCAAATTTGAATGGTAAAAAAAAGCTGGCAAGTACATAAAATAAGATATTAAAATCTTGAAAAAAGTGAGCAGTAGTCTGTGCTCTCAAACGCTGGGGGTGTGTCCGCTGGCTCCGCTGAAACCACGCCCACTTGTGGTAAAGCTGCCGTTGCCACACTCAACTGTCACCCGCTACAGCCGGAATGGATGCTCCTAGCAGCTTATTAGGTTAATTAACGTTATAACATAAGCCAGACCTGCAAACTCCTCAGAGTAAAAAAGGTGACAGTGTCGCGCGGGGGGGGGGGGGGGGGGGGGGGGGGGGGGTCTCACACATTTCTGAGCGCTTTATTAGACAGAAATTTGCTGTATTAACCTAAAACAACATGCTCGCCAGATTGTTTATCTAAATAGACCTATGTTGTTAGAATTTACTGTTTACCAGGTTTTTGGTAATTTTCTTGATTTAATTTTTTTTATTCTTTTTTTAAATGAAAACTAACATCATAAAGTATGATATTTGTTTAAGTTTGAGCAATTCTGGAGCTATAATTGACTCTTCTTAGGAGCATATAAAACAAAACAGCTCCTTGGAAAAAATGAAATGTAATATTGTAGTAGTTATAAACAAACATATTTTAGTTCGGATTAGTTTGAGGGCAGCAATTGTATTCATAATGTCAAAATAAAACCGACGTAATGTTACTTGAAGGCATTATAGCCTACTATTCCTGCCAAACTTCCATGGTTGCGGTTAGTGTTACTACAGTAAATCCATGGTGAATGTTGCTGATCTGTGGACACTGTGCCATGAATGAACTATCCAATGTTTCTTTCTGGTTTCCACGTCAGTGCTGTTTGATCCGTTAATAACGGAGAAATGTGAATGTTTCTCACTAGATCTCGCAGCGATGTTATTACTTCTGTGGCAAATTCAAATTATTCCTTTACTTGATCTCTTAGCGCTGTGTAGTAACAGTGTCGCTTGATCAAGCTCGGCTCGCGCTGCTTTGGTCCAAACTGATAAACGGTCCGTCAACCACACAATAACGAGCAGTTTCGTTCCGCTTGCATTAGGTTTGCCATTTTATGTTGGGCAATGTTGTGGTGGCTCCGGCGGATTATGAGCGCGCTTACCACGCCAACGCGCCTACATTTGAAAGAATGAAATTTTGGTCGGCAGGAAAAATGGCCTAACCCCCCCCCCCCCCCCCCCCCCCCCACCCACCCTCAAAGAAAAAACTCTCCGGTTCTACGCGATTCACGTAAATGACCCAATTGGCCGAGAAAACGGCGATTGTCGCCGAAAAGCGACAAATTTGCAGGTGTGATAAGCACACAAACTTGCACTCATTGGTGGGCACGCACTGCCGATGATTGCACCAGTTGTCGGCGCGACGGGAGGATGAAGCCCGAGGCGGGAGATAGTCGGTTCGGCCACATTTACCAGTAACAGCGGATTATCAGTGAATCCCAGTTGTCTCCGACGAAAGTTCATAAAACTATCCCGTGTAAAATAATCACTACAGAGCTGGGATACAGAGGCGGTGATCCCAGCTCTCCATTAAGGTGGCTCTTCACAAAATTAATCCACCTCTTCTTGATGTGATCGTTTTTAGGAAATTTAAATAAGGACACCGATCTGTTTTGTACATGGTCGCATCCAGGTAGTAAGTTACGCATTTCCGTGACGAAGACATAACTAGCAAACTGTAAGCTGTAGTAACTAATAATAGTACTGACAGTAACTCGCGATTGAGCGCCAAACTGATGCGAATGTGCTCTATTTATATTGTTAGTGGAGCGGCCAGCCTCAGTGGCTCCAGTGCGTCATCAAGTAGGGGCGTGTCCAGGAGCTCAGGGGCTCCAGTGCGTCATCGAGCCCTGTTTTAGACCCGGCCAAAAAATCCAGAAAATAGCAATGGTGAAAAACTGTTTAATGGTCTAACTCCACAATTCAGTACTTCACAGTTCACAGTCATAGTAATATGTTTTAGCAATTCATTTCTAACATTTATAATGCATTTAGAATTTTTTTTTTAATTGCCTTTACAGGGACTGAATTAATGTTTGAACTTTAGTTAGGCTAGTAGTTGTTGCTGTGGTATCAAAGTACTTAGAGTGCTTTCAGTAATAAAAAGCAAAGTTACATTTTGTCTATCCGATCCGCAACTCAAAAACCATAATATGACCCTAACCGGGACTTTTGTGATCCGTTGCATGACTGTTAAATAACTAAATAAACACTAACACATGATGCAAAAATACTAACCAGTGATTGGTTGGCCTCCATAGGTAACATTGAGGTTGTATGTGCCTGGCTCATATGGGATGTATTCAACACAACAGCTGCCATCTTTGTTATCAGTGCAAGACATTTTGGCCTCTGAAGGTCCCTCCATAGCCAGGCCCAATCCACCTGTACCAGCCCCACTGCACAAGATACAGACGAGGAGTGAGGCAGAGAACCTTACAACCAGATCTACTGATGCAGTGACTGATTTGATCAAGAAAACAGCAGCGCAAAATTAACCAAAAAGCAGAGTGCTGAATCTACCCACCGGGTCTCCACTGTAAACTTGTTGTGTTTGTTGGTGATGCCAGACTGAAGTCCGGGGCCATGTACACGCACACGTGCAGGGTCACAACCCTCGGTCACCGGCACACGGAACGGGCTCTTGGGAACCGGGCTGCTATCATAAGCGACTTCAACACTGTGTGGGCCTTAATATATGCCACAGAAGATTAGAGTAAATGCAATCTATAAAATATTACAGTAATATACTACATTTTTACAGATTTTTTTAAAAGTGGTGCATATCCTTGTAAAACTTACTACAAATGATGACAAGATGGATATGATACAATATATTAAAAAATAAATTAAAAAATAAAACACCAACTAAAATTAATAATTTTTAAAGCTACAAATTAATTCAAAGCATCACATAATAATTCAAAGTACAAATGAAATGCAATTAAATACATTTTATAGATTAATGTTAGTTAAACATTAGATGAAATTGAGGATTTAAAAATAGAAGAAATGATAGCGGAAACTCACCCTCCTCATAAGGAGTGTACTCCACTTGGTAAGTCCCATCTCCCAGGTCTCTGATCAGAGCTTCAGTGTGGTTGCCCGATGGGTTATTGATACATGTCTTGATATGATTGCCACCCGTTTTGGTGAGAGCACGAGCATCCACAGTGAAATCAGTAGTGGCATCCCGGAAAACACCTACAGTTGAACATTCAAAGTGATCAAATGAGCAAAGATAAGTAATTCCTGTTTTATAAACCTGAGAAGACCACACTACCTTTGCCCTCCACTCCAGGTCCGAACACTTTTACTCCACTGGTTTCCACAGCAGGCTCCACATTAAGTCTGGCTGGGAAGTTTGGCACATCCTGATCCCCATAGCGAATGGTGAGGGTATAAGCTCCGGGGTAGAGAGGGATATAAGTGATGGTGTAAGTTCCATCCCCATTGTCTTGAATATGGACTTCAGCCTCAGTGCCATTGTCTGAGATGATCTCTATAGTCAGCTCAGCAGGACCAGCATTAGTGCAATCGACCACAAACTTTCCTGGCTCACCAACCTTAGCTCGCTCCAGACCTGGCCCAGAACATCGCACCTACACATGAGAAGAGACGTTGGGATGTGAATTAAAAAGTGCATTTGTTCTACAACTAAAGCCAATGAGCGGATCCAATGCCAAAACCACTCAATGAGAAGCTGTGCAACATTAAGCAAATTACAGTTTGTAGAATAAACAACCCATAAGAGCTTTTCCTGATGCATTTTTGTTGTCTTGTAAAACCAGCAATAATATTTAATTCCTAGGTTGAGCAACATTTTCGAACGGCCTCACCTTAGATGGGTCAGTGGGTGCAATGGCTTCCACAGGGAATGGACTGCCAGGGATGGGGGCACCATCATACGTCAGTTCAACCTCATAAGGTCCCTTATCTCTGGGGATAAAACGAAGCTGGCTGGTTTCTGGGCTCAGGCCTGGTTCAACTTTACAGGGCACTGATTTGCCAGATGGACCTGTAACCTTTGCGCCAACCTTCCCCTGACCACCTGCTCCTTTAGACTTGACAGTGATGTCCTGATCCTTTCCAACAGCCATTGCTGAAAAAAGAAAGAGCATAAAATTTGACTTTTAAATGGGTGTTCATAACTCAGGTTAATTGGTCACAAACTAGACAAGGAAATTGATAACTTACTATTGCCAAGACCAGCCACTTTAACTTTACTGAGGTCCAGAGATGGGGCAACTGCTACAGCAAATGGGCTCTTGGGAATGGGATCACCACCATAGGTGACATTCATACCCATATTGCCCTAAAGAAGAATATTAGCACTTAGATTACACAGGAAGTCAAAGGATAAATGATATTTAGTAAACAGCTCAATACCAGACATCATGAGCCATGGAAAGATGAAATATCAAACATGTGCTCACCTGTTGGACAGGGGTGTATTTAACAGTGTGGGTGCCGTCATGATTGTTGATGATGTCAAAGTCACGGACCGCCTCTCCCTTGTTGGGTCCAGTGAACTGAGCATCAAGTTTAGCTTTGCCTGCGGCCTTTGTGTTTACAGTGAAATAAGTGGGTTTGTTCAGCTCCACACCTTAAGAGAAATAAGAGATATTTTTTGCTCAGTATTACAGAGATTCACATTTAAACTAAAAACAAACTGAGGGGTGAAAACATATTTTGGGCTCTATTTTTTATGTAACAATGTGTTAAGTCAAACTAAAATAAATTAATGTATAAACTAAAAAACACCAATTTGTTTTTGAAAGTAAATTAAAACATGATGGTTTCCAGAGATGCCCATGTTAGTCTTTGCCATTAATCTCACCAGTGCGGCTGAGTCCAGGCCCCTCTGCTTTAACTTTGCTGGCATCATGAGAGGGATCGACCTTGATTCTGATGGGAGTCATAGGAATGGTCTAGAAAACAAAAAAGGTTTGAATAAAAGAAACCCCACTTGACCACTTCTCCACATACACATGCATTTCCCTCTTACCTGATTAGCAAACAGCACCATGAGTGTGTAGCTGCCTGCTCCAGGGGGAGTGTATTTGACAGTGAATGTATCATTGTCATTTCTAATGATGTCAAAATTAATGTCAGCCTCAGCAGGTCCCACCACACCTGGAGCACATTTGATGCCTATGCTGATGTCACCTAGACAGAGACAACAAAAAAAAACTATTAAGCTTACTTGCCCATAAAAAACATGAGGATATTAGTTCACATCGTTCTTTTAGAGTTAAAGCTCTTACCCTGTCCAGCCTCAGCGCAATCTACAGTGAAGTATGTGGGTTCAAATGCCTTCAGGCCTGTCTTGGCCACTCCAGGACCTGATACTTTAACCTTATTAGGATGGCACCCTGCCCCAATATTCATCTACACAACAAATACAGTGAAAACACAGTAATGCACTTATGTAACAAACAACAACGATAACACTTGAAGTTAATACACTGTATGCATTATAAAACGTTTTAAAGGTCCCATATTGTACAACTTTCTGAAGTTTTATTTTAGGTTTTGATGTCCTTAAGAATATATATTTGCGATATAAGTACCAAAAACCATCTCAATATACGTTTACAGCTCCTTTCTCAGGAGCTCTGGCAAGAACAGGTCGATTTTGGCCTGTCTACTTAATATTCATGAGCCTCTCTTCTGATTGGCCTGTTGTTTTCTGAGTGACCCACCAATGGTGGGGGTGGTGACTGAGTAGTTCTGACATCACATTTATACGGAAGTCACAACAGCTCGTGAAAAGACAGCTACTTTATGCAGGCTGTGTGCATTTGTCTGTGGATCGACTGTTTTGGAACTTATATGGTACTTTCATAGCCCCTAGACCTCTGTTATCATGAAAAAAGTCAGGAAATTTCAGTTTTGACAATATGGGACCTTTAATGCATTAATTATGCCTTGTAATGCACCCTATAATGCACTGTGTGATCTCATAAATAATAAATAATACACCTTGAGAAATATGATGAATTAGAACACAAGACAAACAATTTTATATGCATTTTAATATTTGCAGATTCCTTAGTTTTATGAAAATAAATAATGCGATTAAGTTTACATTATGAATACCTTTATAATACATAAAGACTTCAAGTAAAGTGCTAGCACAGTAATTCCAAGGATCTTAACCATATCCGAATTACTACCCACCCTGAATGGGCTCTCTGAGATGTTGACTCCGCCCCATGACACCATCACAGTGTGTTTGAGAGGTTTGCGAGGCGTATAGCTGCAGCTGTATGTTCCATTGCCATTGTCCTTCACCTGCACATCCACTGGGTTTCCATCACGGTCCTGAGAGGGAACGAGCATGTTAGTGCTTTCATTTAGAGAGATGTAGGTCAGTCATGAGCAATAAAGCAAGATTAACACCTGAGCTTGAATCTTTAGAGGAGCTTTGCCACCTAGTTTGGCATCTACAGTGAACTCAGCTGGTTTGCCGACTGACAGGCCAGAGCTCTGCAGACCTGGACCATAAGCCTTCACCTGAATTACAAATGAGACACACAAACAGCCTAATTTAAATCTGTACAATATGGACTACCAACTGGTCATATTAGGAATCATTTTCACATCAAACCTCTAGAAGGAAGCCAGATTCATTACCTTGTCAGGATAAAAGTCTTTTCCTGGAGCAGGCTCAATTTCAGCCATGAAAGGGCTGAGCTGGATGTCCTCGTTCTTACAGAGCACATGAACGGCATATTCACCCGGTTCTGTGGGCCAGTACCTCACATCACAGGAGCCATCTCCCTTATCGTCACATTCGATCTTAGCCGGGGAAGGGCCCTCCACTGAGAAACCTGAATGGAGAGTTCCCAAAATTGAGACTGCTTGTTCTGGATTTACAATTCAAAACTTATTAAAAAATAAAATTAAAATTAAAACTTTAAAAAAGTTAAAATGGTATTTCTGTTCAAACAGGCAGATAAAAGTAGACCAGGCTAGTGGAACATACCCAAAGTGCCCACATCATCCCCAACAGCTTCCACAACAAAGTCAGCGGATTTGCCTACAACACCACTCTCTAGTCCTGGACCCCATGCCCTCACAGGCTGTGGCCCTGCTTCAGACCCAATCTTCACCTCAAATGGGCTGGATGAGGGATAAGAGACATTTAGTCTAATCGCCTCTAGTTTAAACAGTAGATCTCGGCACTAGCAACACCAATATTATGGGTTTAAGAACATGGACTGAAATGTGATGCATGTCGCTTGGGATAAAAGCGCTAGACCAATGTATAAATATTAATGTGTTTTACCTGCGTGGGATGTGCTGTCCTCCCCATGTGATTGTGATGATGTAATTCCCAGGTGTGGAGGGGTAATACTCATAGCTGTACTCGCCATCTCCCAGATCCTTCTTCTTACAGGGCTCCTCAAGACCCTCTGTATAATAAATACTAAAGTTGAGTAACTAGATCATAAAACATCTAGTACTATAGCATGGAGTTGATACAGAGGGCTCTGGCAGTGTGAATGTCAATAGGAGTGTGGTGTCCACTCACTGGGCCCTTTGATGGTGACTTTCAGTTCTCCAGTACCAGCTCCTTTGGTGTAAACCTTAAACTCAGCAGTCTCCTTGATCCTTAAGCCTTTAGGCTGCAGACCACGACCCTTGGCTTTACACAGGCTTGGATTACAGGCTGGTTAGAACAGACAATCAAGTTAGTATAAATTGTAGTTAACTGCGTACCCTGGCTTCCATTTACAAAAAGGAAATTCATTTGTTTAATACATGTTAAGCTCCATCATTTGTGGCATGCCGTAATTTACCAGAGAAAATAAAAGCAAAGGGGCACTCAATTACTAATCAATACAAAAATATTAATACAATTATATACTTTTTAAACAGTCACTTTCTTTTGGAGCTAAAAAAAACAACAGTAATTACAAGAGTAAAAATAAAAAAAAAACTGTTACACTGTCTGATATAAAGTTGCAACGGAAATACGATGCCACAATTATGAGGAATGGTCCATTTCTGATTTGTAATTTAAGGCTTTACAGCCTCTACACGTTCATGACAGGGTTGAAACATACTAACTGTCTGTGCAAAGTTGGGTAAGTGCTAGTTATCAAAATGGTCTCATGTTAGCATGTATAATGTCAGGAGTATTCTTTTGAAACTGTATTTGTTTAACGTTATTCTAATTTAATCCCTTGCAATACAGACTTTTATTGTTTATAAAAACAAAGCTTTACAACAGTAAACAGTGAGCGAGCAAAACTTTTATTTAAACTATTCTTTAAAAAGGAAGGAAAACACTGAGCATGTTAGAGGAGAGATATTAGGCTCTTCTCATGGTATAAATTCTTATCTTTTTCTGTCTGGATCCAAACAGACTTACAAGAGGAAGTGTTTGTGGTAAAAATGACTGTACAGTGCTGAATAATACTGGTGGAAAAACTGTCTGATAATAAAAATGCTATTTTAATGTTCCATTTGACTACTGCGCCACACACTACTGAGTCACAAGAATTTTGCTTTGCTTCGAACATTGTCTAGCATGGTCTACACATCTCCTGAGAAACTAACATCTTTTAGCACTTATATGGACAGTTAAGCATTTTCAGGTCGGTATAATCAGTGGTCCAAAATTATGTTACTGTAATTTCACTGGCACTATATAAATGTAAAGGGTTTGTTGCCTAAAGTGAGGGGCAACTGAACAAGAAAACATAAGGACATTGAAAAAAGCAGCAGGTCAAGTACCCAAGACATATCCAAGGAAACAGGAAATGACATCAAAAGCCAAAAGGAGGCCGATCCAAAGAGAGAAGGAAAGATACCAGTGGATGTAAACCGCACCCGTCCTTCAAAAGGAGAGACAATTTCCAGTGAAGAAAAACAGAGGAAAAAAACAATGCAGACAAAAGAACAGCAATGCAGACAAAAGAACATGCAGCAAGGACAGATAACAAACCTAAGATATCTTTGTTTTATACAGAATATTCAGTGGTAATGTCTTTTCCGTGCCTCATTTAACTGAATCCTGTGTGTATATCCTCTTGACCTACTTCCCTTTCCTGCCTCTCAAACTGAATACAGACATGCTTAGCTCTTCCCTGGCACTTACCCTCTCCCACATGGACTGTGTAAGGGCTCTTAGAGATCTGGCCCCCAGCAAAGGTGATATAGATGATGTGCTGGCCCTCCAGAGTGGGCTTGTAGGTACATCGGTAGCTGCTATTGCCCTTATCCTCAATACTGCTCTCAACAGTGTCCTTCTTTCCACTGGGATCCATAATGACCACCTCAACCTCTCCTACTCCAGCACCTGAGAGAGAAATATGTTAAGTAAAAAAGCCTATTTTGCCTATACGTCATTACATGAAAAATGAAAATATTTATTTTGCCCATTTAATTTTATTAAACTTAAAACGAAACGCTTATTTTTTATTGAATTTTATAAATGTATTAAACATAAAATGAAAAAATAGCCCTTTTATTGGATGAAATATTATATAGGCAAAATTAACACTATTTATTAATGTATTTTTGTTATTTTGATTAAATAAAATGACTATATTATTATTATTGTTTTATTTATTTATAGAACTTAAAACTAAAGATTATTTTATCCAAATATAGAAATAACATTGGAAGAAGCATTTTATTTTTGTATATTAATAAATATAAAATGCTTATATCATTACCGAAATATTTGGTTTTGTTTAGATAACATGCAGGCAAATATATATATATATTTTTTAAAAATTCTATTTTATTTAAATTTCACATAAAATAAAGTGCTTATTTCTTTATTTTGCATTTATGGAAAATTTACTTTGATGTCATCATCAACCAAAATAATGCTATTTTTATCTAGACTTTCACACTATGTATGATACACTGTGGGCAAGTACCAGCTGTGTAGACATCAAAGTATGTGGTCTTGTTGGCAATGTTGCCTGCAGGCTCAAGTCCTGGGCCCTGGGCAGTGACCTTGCTGGAGTCTCCCTGAGCCATTCCCACATCCACCTCAAATGGACTCTTGGAGATGTGTTGTCCTGCAAACAGCACTGTCACCTAGGACAACAGACACAGGTCAGTCTATTAAAAGCCAGGAAAGACTGTTTCTTCCACACATTAAGGCACTGCCCTTATTTTGAATATCACATATTGCGTTTTGTCCCATTCTATGTTTTATATTTTTATTTTTAGGAGTCTTTAAACTTTTATGTACCTTGTGTTGTCCAGTGACTTTTGGTACATAGAACACTGAGTAAGTGCGGTTCTTGTCATTGTTGGCAGTGACTTTAGCCTCCTCGCGGTGGCCGGCTGGGTCTTCCACGTAAACCAGTACCTCGCCCATACCAGCGCTGATTGTCTCAACAGTGAACACAGCCTTCTTCATCACAACATTACCTGTGGGCTCAATACCTGCATGGCACAGAACAATTTATTCTCTTAACCAAGAACTGACTCTCAAACATTAAAACAATATCAATAGCAGACATCACTAAGCTAAAAACCACAGCAAACAAAACAGCTATAAGTAATTGATCACGATTTACCTGGTCCATAAGCACGGGCCTTTTTGGGGTTGAGTTTGGGCCGCAGGGGGGCACCAGGCTTGAGTTTGGCTTTGGGGAACTGGGACAGATATGTCATAACGGAGTGCTCATCCACATTGGGATCAACAATTTCTTCTGGAGTGATCACCTAGTGAAGAAACAAGGCATGTGATTTAGCCCAAATGCATGCATTGGCTATAGACTTTGTAAAACAAGTTTTTAGTTAATGTGTTCAAATATGGGGTCTTGAAGCCAAGCTCACATGGCAGCAGGAAACTTATGTTGACTGGCAACACACACACAAAGAAAAGTCTGTATCATACTAACTTCTACCCAGAGGACGGAAACGTATCTAACCACATGCATAACCGACGGCACGCAATACACCAGGCATGGCACGCATCGTACAAAAAAAAAAAAACCTCACTGGGTAGTTTCAGGACATCAGTAAAAAAAAGAAAAAAGTGATTTGACTCAGTTCCTTCTGCATCTATTCTTTTTTTTTAAATCAGTAAAAAATAAAATGAATAAAACCATAAGCACTACGGTAATATTAGGTGAGATTACATACTGACACTATTATTACGACCAAGGTGAAATCGGCATGTGAGGTGTCAGAGCCGAATGATTTGTCATTTGCTTCCATTCCAATTTAGATCATGATGAAACCACAAAAGCTATGGTTGTTGTACTAAATTAGAAACACCAGGTAGGGGCTCTAGAACATTGTTCTCTGATTTTTCAGTAGTTAGTAAAAAGGCAAGAGATGACTGAACTAAAATAAAGTACCTGAGGAACACCAAGCCAGTCATCAGCCTGCTGCATGGCCTCCCTGGCATTGTCCACAGGCTTGGTCTGATCCCAGGAATCCCAGTCTGGACAAAGACCTGCAAACAAAAATAAAAAAAAATAAAAAAAATTGTATTTGGCCCATCGAAGTTTAAGGACTGTATTTAGACTAGTTTTTATATATACATATCCTTGTCTTGCATAAAAAAAAGATTAAACATTAAAAGGTTTTAGAGTTTGATTAACTATTTAAAGGGATAGTTCACCCAAAAATGAAAATTCTGTCAGTATTTACTCACCCTCATGTTGTTCCAACCCCGTAAGACCTTCGTTCATCTTCGGAACACGAATTAAGATATTTTTGATTAAATCTGAGAGCTGGATCACTCCTCCATAGGATTCTTGAGGGATTGAACTTGCAGGCCCCGAAAAGTTATTACAGACATCGTTAAAATAGTCCAAGTGACTACAGTGGCTCAATCTTAAGTTTATCAAACGACGAGAATACTTTGTCCGCAAAAAAACAAAAATAACGACTTTATTTCAACTATTCATTTCTTTCTCTGTGGGCCTCGAGTCAGTTCACTAGTGTAATAGCGTAAGCTTCTGTGTTGTACGTCACACGCATCACACACATGTCCAGCGTCGGCCAATAGTGAGCCTACGTGTGACGTAGCTCTACGCTATTACACCAAGTTAACGGACTTAGGCCAACAGAGAAGGAAATGAATAGTTGAAATTAAGTCGTTATTTTTGTTGGTTTTTGCGCACAAAAAGTATTCTCGTCACTTGATAAACTTAAGATTGAGCCACTGTAGTCACTTGGACGATTTTAACGATGTCTTTAATAACTTTGAGGCCAGCAAGTTTCAATCCTTTTGAAGCCTATGGAGGAGTGATCCAGCTCTCAGATTTCATCAAAAATATCTTAATTCGTGTTCCGAAGACGAACGAAGGTCTTACGGGGTTGGAACAACATGAGGGTGAGTCAATACTGACAGAATTTTCATTTTTGGGTGAACTATCCCTTTAATTATGGAATAGAAAATCATCAATAGAAAACAACGTTCTAAAAAAAATTATAATTCTTGGCTAGATATCCCAGGCCCATTATTTACATAGGCTAACCAGAAGAATTTAATACTAAGGGTTTCAGCCCTCAAGTAGTATGAAAAGAACTTGAGATCTTTCGTAATTCCCAGATCCCCCATTCACCTGGAGCACAACTGTCCACCAGCGCGCCAAGGGCTTTCCCTGACTGCCAGTCGCGGCTGAAGTTGGTGATGGGAAGCTCGGGCAGCTTGTTCTGTATCCATCCGAGCAGCCTCTGCTTGGGCGTCTTCTGCTTGCTTTCTTCGGTCTCCTCCTCCTCGTCCCACATGGGCATGGAGATGGAATAATGCAGGATAAGAGTCCATATCAGACCCAGGATCAGCTTCAGGTTCCCATCCACTATGGCCTTACTGTCTGTGTAACAGAGATGGAGAGACGGGTTACACGGAGACTGCCAAAACACATTGAGTGAAACTGATCTTTAATCATCTGAGAGCCGTTGTAACCCATAAAGCTGGAACAAATCTTTTTACCATTCAAAGCAATATGGTGCAATATGTTAGTGACCATCCTAGAAATGGTCACCAAACAATGAAGTGTTTGTATCTGCACAGCATATTTGAAACATTCAGACTTAAAGCTGGCTCGACATCAGATTCAGATTGTAGGTAATACTAAGAGGAGACATTTGTGGATTAAACTGCCAGTCCAATCTGAGGGTCTTTTCAGGACAAAATTTCAATTTGAAAGAGCCAGATGAAGCCTTATAGCCTTTTATTAAGTTCTGCTATAAAAGAGAGGGAACTAAATGTAAATCCATCTCCTCTAGTCACTTCACCCTGTGCTGACATCAAGATCTGAACACATTGATCTACACCCTCATTCAACACTTTCACACTTCCCTTTCCCTTGGCATTTCTCTTTAACATGAGTCTACACCCATCCAGAATGTGGTTATAGGCTTGCACATGTGTCCCGAGTCACACAAGACAGTTGAAACTATTCAAAGCACAGATAGAACATTCACACTGTACCCTACACTGCATTTAGTATATAAAAGTGAGGTCAAATCCAAGCTGGGACATATTTGCCCCCCAAGCTGGAGATATTTGAAGATGATGTGGATAATTGTTCACTGATAGCACTTGCATGCTCTTAGGGTGGACTAGGGCAGGGCATTGCAGTGGAGTGCAACTTCCTGTTATAACTGAATCATGCTCCACTGAGGATGCAGTTAACCTTAGCAGGGGACAAAAGGGAGGGGGAGACTTAACCTTAGCAGGGTACAAAAGGGAGGGGGAGACTATTTCAATTTACTGTAACAGAAATCAATGTGTGCTACCAGCAGTGAGCAAAAAGGAGGTGATGTGATTTGACCTGGAAAACTTTGATTTGGCAATTGGTAGCCATATAGACCCTCCTGAATTCACTGTACTGTGCAAGTTGAGTATGACTTGTTCCAGATTAGATTTTAAAAGGTTAGTTCACCCAAAAACATTGTCATTAAATGCTTATCCTCATTTATTTCCAAACACATATGACTAACTCATATTTGAAACAAATTTAGGTGATGCAAATTATGCTATTTTGGTCAACAAAAAAAAAATCAGAAATCAAAAGATTCATAAATACTAACAAACATTTGATTATTGCTATTGTTAATGCAATTAATGGGATTTTAATTTTAAAGTGTTACTGGTATTTTTTAATGAAATTGAGGTCTGTTCCTTCATTGAAATTTAATTATATCAAAATAATAATAATAAAAAAATATTGATCAATGCACATTGTAATCCAAGTGTTTACCATATTTGAGTACTCTGTTCGATTCATAGGGATTGCTTTTACAATTAACTTTTAATGGTCAAAAATTAAGGGAATGGACATTCACAGGAGGCATGACATGAGGAAGAGTGAGTAAAAGAACAGTTTAATTTTAGTAAACAATCATTTTTAATCAATCGCCTTTGGCTTGCTTACTTGGGACATTTAATTTTATATATAACAATATTACAAAATTATTTTCCTGTTATCTCTGTAAAGGTGCTTTGAAACAATCTGTATTGTAAAAAGCGCTATATAAATAAAGTTGACTTTAAAATCTATCTAAGCTAACTCTGCAAAACATCGTCACAAACAGGAAAGAAAGCACTTGATCTGTTCAGAAATGGACTCAAAATTAATGCATTGTATATTGTGAGATCTCACATAACATTTTATTCCCCTCTTGACCCATTCCAGTTATCCAACAGTGCTTGTTTGGCCATGTAAAATGGTCACATTTTTCTCTAGTTCTGGTCTCCCGGTGTGGTTCACAAACCATGAGCCCCCAGAGTCTGATGGAATTCATCTTGGCTTCTGGTGAAGGTGCTGTTCAACCTTCTCTGATCCTTTTATTCTCAGACCAAACACACTAGGCATGCGATTCAGCAACAGGGCAATAATACGAAAACTTATGAACCCATAAAAAAAGCACCATTATGGTTAATGCTGGAAGGGAACGTTTAAATAATCACCAAATTCTTCCAGAGTCAGCTCAAATGGAACATCCTGTAGATCATGCAAACTTTGTGACTCTAAAGAATCTTATTACTACAAGAGCACTAAAAGAAAAAGAAAAAATAATAATGTATGAGTGAAATATTAGAAGCAAATCCAAAGTCAGGATAATATAATAGTGTAGACTATGATGAGTGACTATTGCAGTCCGAGTCACTGTAATGCCATGGAAATCAAGACAGAGAACTAAAAAGACACAATGAATGTCTTATTACATGGGAACTTGTTGGTGCTCATTTAAGGTATTAGAGGTGGACCAAACAATCAATGCAGGGCAGGGCTTACAAAGACATACTGAAGGCCCAAGATCAATCACAGACAATACAATTAAAATGATACACAATTATTTTCTTACATGCAGCATATTTTTTGGCCTTTAGGGCCTTGGGAGATGATCTAGTTCTGACATCTCAAAATCCTTTAGTGGTTTGTTTTATCTGGTCAAAGTCAGAGTAAAGACCTTGAGACTCACTAGAATTAGCTATTGTGCCATCTTATTCATCACCCCCTCAGCGGCCCTCCCTCACAGACAGAACAGCGTGCAGGGCTTTGTGGTTCCCACGAAAATATGTAAATGTTTCAGAAGGTCTTTTAGGGGTGCATTTGAAATGGGGGTAGGGATGTTTGAATGAAGAGTCTGCTAGTCTGCCTTAGTCCTGTATAATTAGGCTGATTTAGAGTCATGACCAACAAAAGATAATCAGAAGCATTTCTTAGGGTTGGGTCACACGTTCTTGCGTTTATAAATAGCTGAATGAAGTGCATAAATGGAAATGAAAGCAACATTTCTACACTTAAAAAAAAAGCTAATGCTCATGGGGTGAGATGTTTAACTAGTTGACCAGACCACACTAATAGACTAATTGATTCGTGGATGACCAATTGACCATCCTGAACTAGATGAGGGAGTGGGTTGGAGGGGGATACAGGCCTGGTGACGCACTGCACACACACATTGCAAACATGAAACATGACAGGAATCTGTGTTGCTGCAGCATTCCCAACACACACTGCAGGAAACATACACGCACCATGATCACACTCATTCCTTTTAAGGACATTTGTGCTCACAGCTCTCCATCAAATTCCCAAAACATGAATCTCATGTCTAAGAGAGAGAATGCTGGCAGTGAGTAAGAGAAGATAAATCAAAAGAGACTGAGAAAGAGATGGATGACGGAAAGAAGAGAGGGACAGTCAAAGACAAAATATACAAAAGACAGAGATAGCCTGTGCCCAAAACCCAAGGAAGCGGCATTCCTGTCCAATCACTCGATGACTAAACAAGCTGTTTTCTGCATGAAGGCATAATGACGTCATGTCTGATGACCTAAAACAAATCCAAGTGAAATTCGGACAAAGCAAATCGGCAGCGTCCATAAAGCTTATTTCTCAGGAGACATGACGAGTCATAACACATTTTTAAATAAATTACGGTAAGATTTTTAAACCAGGTCCCTTTAGTAATGCATTAACATTAACTAACAATGAGCAAATTTTTTGTTAGTCTTTATTGATCTTTAAAAAAAAAAGATTCTAACTATTCATTCGTAGCTCAAGTTAACAAATGCAAGCATTTAATGTAAGCAAATGGAACCTTATTGTTACCAGCGTTACCAAATTTATTTAAACTGCTAAATAAAAAATTCTACTAATTCTTCTCAAAGGATTGAGGGATAAAGGCAATGGTATGCTGCCGATCAGATGAAGGGGTCTTGGTAGAATGGATGTTACACAAACACTATATTCGGATGTGCTTTGTTACCTTCCTACCTCCGTATACTGCCTGCCAAGCCTTCGGACAACCACAAACTTAGGCAGAAAGGGACTGGGACAGGGCTGGTGAGTTGTGGCCTTCCTGTTTGCTCCATGTTGGAGTGCTGAATCATCAGTAGTGGATCAGAGCAGAAATTCATTCCCATGACTCACCCTCTGTCTGGACCTGCCAAATAACCTCAGCCGCTCTGACATCAGCTCTCATCCTTGACCCAACATTATAGGACAACATGCATACTGCAGATGTCTGAAGACGGGAAAAGTGTTCATTCATAACAAGATATACTGTATTTCATAGGAAAATGTCACATATTTCAGTTCGATAATTAGCCTTTCATTCACAAAGTTGAGGTCATTTTCCAGCAGCACATAGCTATAGAGGAGGATTGTGGAAATTGCACACATTCCAAAAAGGTCTTATGGTCAGGACGTCTATACACAAACGCAATCAAAGACAGAAAATTCAACAAATGAATTGTCTTTTAAATCTTGTTTTTTGAACAAACTCTCTCTTTAAATGGAAGTTAAAGTCACAAATTGTGTAATGGAAGTGGTAACATTTGTTTTCTCTAGATGGTGACATGTCGTAAAACAAACTACTGAAAAGAAAGAAAAAACAATTATCCATTGGTTAATTGGATTGAAGCAGATCTCAATGAGAGCTTGCAGTTGATTGTAAGAAAGGGACAGGGTTTAAATACAATAAATGATTGGAGAAGAAAAGTATACGTCAGCAGAGAGAAGTCTGATGTTGTTTCACCAGAAGATCAAGTTACAACATATTTTGAAAATATTGAGGTCAAAAATATAAAAAAGAAAAGGAAATTGTTGAATCGTTCACAAGATTAATAAGATGCATTTAGAAGTTAGAACACAGATCGGGTGAATTTCCACTTCAGGACAACTTTAATAAAATGTTAATCTAGCTTTTAGTAAACTACTGCGCAGTGGGGCCCTAAAATATAACATTCTATGTGATTCAATATTTTTCACTTTAATGCCAGTACAAAATTTCTCCACATGGGTGCAATGACACTAGCTCTAGTCAGCATGTTTCTTTATCTAATGTCTGCAGTTTGAAGAACCTAAAAAAAAAAAAAAAAAATGCACGAAAACATCTGTTGTGCTGAAGGTCTTGATGAGAACCATGTGGCATGAAATGGCGAATTCGGATCATCCCAGCTTTGGTTTTTTCAAAATCGAGCACATCCACTACATGATTTTAGGAGCAAGAACTCTGGGAGAAAACTTCCTTTTCTTCTACTTTCTAGGACTTCCAAAATGTCCCTCCCTTCTCGCTCTCTCTCTGGAAATGTTCCCCTTGGTTTTTTAGCCTTAAAAGGGCAGAAGAAAACTTGATCCTGGCAGGCCACCCATTCCCTTGCACAGGGGTTTCTGATTACAGCAGGGAAAGGGAGGGAGTGGGAGGAGGCAGGGAAAGAAAGAAAGAGTGAGGGAGGGAAAACAGACTAGAACAGAAAACTGCTGCGGTAGTGCTTTTGTAAAACCCCATATTGACAGAGCAGGATTGTCATTTGGCTTGGATGTTTAGTGTCTGGATGGAACCCAGTTCCATCAACTTCACCTCAAACAAGAACCCAGGAGAGTATGTGTCCATATTAAACATATGATTTGCATTACATCAAAGCCCATGGAGAGTGTTTAGTGCCACAATCAATATATAACGCAGGCATACAAGGAAAGTCTACATTTTAACAAGATCACAAAAGATCTGGCCACGTTCAGTTATATTTCTGTTCATCAGTAGTTCTGCCAGTGTGACTGTGCACATAAATCTCTGCCTTTAAATAAGGGTGGAGACCAATGCCTTGGGACAATCTGATAAGTGCCACTTGTGCTGGATTCTTTTCCTAAAGGCATCATGGGTGAATAACCCACTACCATCTCCATTAGAAAATCCTTGTAAGGAGTTTTACATCAGCAAGGAACAAATGTTGGTGATGAATTATTCTATGGGTTGCCGGATCAAGGAAATCCCATGCAATTATACCCATTAGTAAACCCCCAACCAACACTACTCCACCCTTCCTTGATACCACTTGCACTTCTCTTATTTGCTGTCCATTCCCCTTTGACACACCTCCCTTCTCCCAAACTGAATACATCATATCCTCCATCTAAAAATATTAGAAAAAGCTTCCCATTTCTCTGCATTAGCTTAACTCCAGTCAAATTCAATTTCTTATCTCCAAAAGGAGTGGGAAAACTGAATTGCCGTAATCTCAGCTCAACAGAGGAAGAGGTTCTCCTCCTTTCATCAGTTTCCTAGCCACAGTCTATTCTACTCATCTTGATTCACCGTCTCCTGGTTGAGTCCCAATTTATCTGGTCTACCTACCTATTTGTCTGTCTGGGTTTGTTGTGACGAGGCTTTTCAGAGTATGCGCGTGGCAGATGTCTTCATGTGGTTTCCCATGTGGTTTTCCATGCAGCCGTTTTGTCTAACAGGGTGACAATGCGCTTAAAAAAACCTTTAAAAGGAACTTCAACATCTAAGTCAAAGAGTCATTCCAGTGCAAAATCACATTATTTCTTTGTTTATGCAGAAATTTGGAGATTCAAGTATGAAACAAATAAAAGCACACAGAAGACACAAACATAACGGCAAAACCACATTGAGGTCGGTTTACAAGACTTGCCATAGGGTGCTTTCCAGTGTGGTGAAGGGTGTGAGGGTACAATCACGCACACTTGTACACATGTCACTTATTCGTAGGTCTAAATATGCATAAGAACACCCCATTTATTTTAGTTTATGCCAACTTTAAATATCTGTAAAGCAACTTCTGTCACATGGAAGTCCTGTTCAGGAGCACTACAGCATAGCAGCTTAGGCTCTAGAAATAAAGATTAACAAATTTATGCTTCTATAGTGTGATTTCAAGTTCAATGCCTAGTGAAGGACTACCCATAATCCTGACAGAAATCCACCGTTGAACCACCAAAGCAGACATAACTATGGAAATAATGCCAAGAGCTCAGCATCAAACTCCCATTCCCATGAAGCATTGCACATGTAACTGGGTCCGACTTACTAGATACTTGTGTATCTTTTAATATTTTCCATTGAACTTCAAATATATTATATTTTAATACTTAACAGCTTGATAAGATTTAGTTGTTTTTTGACAACTAAACTGCATAATACAAAATGCTTCATGGGATTTTAGTTACATATAAAAAATAACTACAAAAGACATTAAGAGCTGTCTTTTACCATTGTCCTTTTCTTTTTCAGATTTTTTTTTTTACTTGAAATCAATGTTGTGATTCATCTCAAAACTGGTTGGTTCAGTTCATGTCTTGGAGCTTTATTTTATTTATTTTTAAATCCCCATGGAGAAAATGAATGGGGAAAGATACTTCTGCAATCAAGGAAATCGGAAAAAAATGTCCCACTGCTGTGCTCCATGCCACAGTAGTGACTCTCAAATGAACAGGAAATCCTAACATTGCCAGTAAAGCACAGGAACATCAACTCTTTTTAGAATAAAGTACCCTCCTATAAGAATTTTTTTTAAATTTTTGAAAATTCTTAAAACTTATGTACAAATAAAAACATTAAAAAGCTAAATATATCCAACATTCATTTTATAGTAATAACATGTAACATTTAAATGTGATAGAGAAACTGGGCAGCGAAATGGCCAGAGAAAAACAAATACACTGGAATCTTGGGCACCACCTGAATTTAAGCACACTGCAATCTGGAGGCTCTGAATTGTTACATAACTGGCCACTAAAGTTTAAGCATACCTAGGCATACACTTACTGTCTAGTGCCTCCATAACCGAATCAAGTCTTAACATGCAACTCACTTTGACAACCATAACGAAGACAATTATTCTGACCAAATTCACTATTCTGACTCCATTTAGAATTATTGCATTTAAAAGCACCTCAACTAAGGCAAGATATTGAGCAACTTATTTGCTGAATGGAATCAAATATTCTTAAGTTTCATAAATGATTAAGGAGGTTATAGTGTTGTTGTTCAAGATCAAGCTTCGTCTTCACGCTTAAGTAACACCCCAGATAAAGAAACCGATTGATGCGTCTCTAGGCACCACACTTGAATGAGCTACACCCAGATGAAGACCGAGATACAGGGCTGTCATGCTCTTCCCCACCTTGAAAAGCAACTCTATATTCGTATATACAAGTAAAATATGGGGCCTGCCATGACGGGAACACGCATACCACTTTTACATACAAGCACACACAAGTGCATATTTAGTCATACTTTGAATGTTTACACATTTTAATATTTTTATTGAAATGCAAGAGCATTAGTAATATAAACAGTTCCAGTAACTAAAAACTCACAGCAATAATTAGAAAAACAAATTGTCCTACCAATAAGCATATTGCATTTCTACAGGATGCAAATAACTCATATGCATGGCAAAAAATGCTTTTTTCACTGGCTATGAGATGTCATCGTAAAAATACAGACAATCACACCATCATCTGTGTGTAAGAGTCCAGCAAAACTTTGTTTGCTCATATTAACAGTAAGGGATGAAGGTGTTTCTAAATACAAATATTGAACAATTGCTGAATAATCCTTGATTGCACCATCTGAGAGGATGTTTATTCATACCCTCTGGGCGCCGTTGGGAAACTATCCCATTAAGAGCGAAACCCTACAGCCATTGGGCTGTGGCACTGATGATGAAATAAGCTTCCTGAAGAGAACAAACTTCATTAAAACACTTAAGACAGGACAATCTATCTTGACAGAAAATCTTGGAATTCAAAAGCCAGCTTAAACTTGGAAATAAAAGGCAAAAATGTTTAGTATTTTGAATGACTTAAAACAAAGAATGTTATGTTGAAACGAAGAAAAACTAAAGATACTGAACTTTTTCTGACATTAATCAATGATGCAAATTTGTGACAATGATCATGGGACTCTGTACAGATGGTCAGGGGTAGTGTTTGCTTTCATTAAAGTTCAAGATGCTCTTTGGAGATCTTGAATCATGCAGAAATACGTTTATGCAAAACCTGATTAAACTCTGATAAAGCAAAAAGGGAGCAATTAAATACACAAAAAAAATGTAAGCCCTTTTTTAAGACTTGCGAATTGTTACGGAATTTTACTATACAATTGAAATTCTTACATCTTAAAAATGGGCTTAAATATTTTTGAGTGCAACTACAAAAACCAAGTAGTAAAACGATTCTCAAAACTAATTCAATATCAGACTGTCGGCTACACACTCTGAACGAATCAGTCTAAAATGAGCCATAAACTGGAGGGCGTGTCATTGTGTTAGTCATCAATCACAACCGGCATTGAATGAGGGAACCGTGTCTGAACATTTCTAACACAGGCAATGTTGTGTAACTATGTTCTAAATCCATCTGTTAAAACGTTGACACCCAAATAACCATCTTATACTTTCATAAACATAATTTTGCTCCTTATGCGAGGAAGGCGTGTCCTCGCGGATCGATATTTTATGCGACTGGCCTGATAAATGCCATGTTCACTGATAGCCACGTGAGAATTATAACAATAGAGTCCGACAAATAAAATGTAAAAAAAAAAAAAAAAAAAAAACATATTGAAACTACGTTGAGAGGAAAACCTCCGAGGAAGTGAACAATCCAATTGAGAGGAACGGTTCAGTTCTCCACCTCCTCGCCCTACTGCATCAACAAACAGAAAATAAAAGTCTGGGTTCAATAATTGAGCTTTGACTCATTCAGAACTCAAACTACAGTTAAACTGCCCTAAAACTATCCGCCATAGCCTACTACTGCCTTACGACATTCTAGGTTGGACTTGCAACAGTTGAATGGAGCGACTGTGGTTCCTCAGAATTCTCACTTCTTTGTCAGACTCTTAACTGCAAACGCGACTAAAGCATCTTATTTTCTCCACCGTCTGCGTGAGAGACAAGTTACAAAAAGTCCACAAAACACGTGCAACTTGTGAAGCAATGATACAACTTTGCACAAAACAATCTGTGGCCACAAAGGCCTTCATTGCCATCATTCTATCCCGTTATTGTGTGGCCTGCCTAAAATGTCATGCCCTGTTTGTTTGGCATGCAGAAGTCGGATCATAGTTGGATCCAACAAACATAGGAATAAACCCCAAAAAACACATGGTATTATAAGTTTGCAACTATATTTAAGAAAAAGAGTAATGTTCAAAAGCGACCAAACCGAGAAATGAAAAGCAAACATACCTATGGACACCAGCTTGATGTTTTCCCTGTCCAGGAACTCCAGAGCCACGGAAACGTTCTCCAGCTGCATCTGTCTGAACGTGGGGCGCTGGTTGTACTTGCGGAACATCTTCTTCTGGCTGAGCACCTCCAGAAGCGCGATCAGCCGGAGCCCATCGCTCAGGTCCGTCTGCAGGTTCGCTATGCGCTTATTGACACATTTTAGATGCTCGTTGCACCAACGCGTGAATGTATTTTGCTGGATCTTCTTCCATGGCGCGTCCTCGGCGAGATCTTTCTCTGTAGCGGGCATGTCTGCGTCCTTGTCCGGGGAGAGAGAAGCGTTGGATTGGGGAGCGGCGGCGCTCGACTGGTGGGGGCGTGTGTGTT
Source organism: Siphateles boraxobius (assembly GCF_051911475.1). Lineage (NCBI taxonomy): Eukaryota > Metazoa > Chordata > Actinopteri > Cypriniformes > Leuciscidae > Siphateles > Siphateles boraxobius. The sequence goes on along the minus strand of NW_027509195.1, from coordinate 8,419,333 downwards.
GACTCATTTTTATCGACTCGGGTCTCCTGCACTAATTCGCTGTCTCGCTTTTTGGGTGGAGTCTTGAGGAATTGTACAATTTGTATGCTCTTCTTTCCAAAGTTATGTGACTATAAGAAAAACAAAATATTTGTATAAAATCAATCTAAAATAGCCCACACATGTGATATGGGCATTTAATGACATTTGTCATTCTCATCAATCCATAGCTTTTAAGTACGTGGATTATTTCTATAAAACTTCCGTTTTTAAGAAGTTGCTGAATGAATATGTGTCATTGTGGCATGCATTTAGTCTATATGTAAGTAATGTACAAGGTAACGGGTCTGAAAACAGCACAATTTTATGCAGCATTCACAGGATATTACGCAATGGGAGTAGGCTATCTCTAGAATGTGATTGTGTACACCACCCTAATGTTGTGTTTGCTCTTCACGAACTGACAACGAAATATTACAACATTGGTCAAAATCAATATTGGAAATATATATATAAAGTCAAATCGCAAAGAAAATCAACATACATTTGGTATATGGTTACCTCCAGTCCTCAGACATGTGAAAGCAATTTTAACTAAAACCAAAAAAACATTTTGATTTACTGAACATTTAAAAGCCAATGTTAATCTATAGCTTGTTTATATGTTAAACTTAATATGGAAATTCATTTCACTTTATGTTCACTAAAGGTTTCACTTCATGCATTTATCAACACATATATCTAAGCTACATATTAAATCTAAGCAAATGTTCTACAATGCCATGTGTTGACGTATAGGCTACCTCTAATTATCAAATTATGAACTGCTGTTAGACAAGGGGTCTGAATAACTTAAGTGAAAATTCACAATAGATGAGTAAGAAAGTTGAAAATATGTCGAGGTGTTTGAATACCAAGGTGTGCATATAAAAATCTTGGCAGGATTTCCAACCCCCTTGTACCCGTTAAGTGGGGGAAAGTCACAAAATAGAAGAATTTACAGCTGCATTATTCCAGCATTTGACTAAATAAGGCAAATGGGCCAAAACAGTGTGTGAGGACGCAGTCCAAAAAGAATGTTTTCCCTTAGAGCTTTTTTCAGCATTTGTCTCTCCAGGAGAATCTGTGGAATGCCCTTTATGTAATGAGCCACCGATGCCCCCCTGACCCCCTCTCCAATTCCCCGCCCCCATCATAAAACATCTACATAACCACACATATGTTATACTCTTGTCACAATATCTTATTCTCTTGTTCTTGTTCTCTGTCTCTTTCCGATTTATGCTCAGGGAAAGCCTTATATCGTTAACAGAACATAAGATAAGGAGAAGACTAGCCTTAAGGTATTTCATTACAGTCTCACAACATAACCAAAAATCAATAAGGTTACATTGTGTCAGACTCAAGATCATGAACTTAATTCATAACTATTTATTATACTCCTTGTAATGTATAACCATATATCTTATTTTTCAACAAAATCACCAATGTTTTGTATTGTTCTCAAATCCCATGTGATATTATAATGTCCACAATACATTCAAACTGTAAATAGGCTAGTAGCTCAGAAACAAAAGAAGAACAAACAAGTCAGGCAATTCAGAACACACCAGTACTGCTGAGCACAGTAGTTTGACGCCACCTGCAGCATATATGAAGTATGACAGGCTGATTTTATGATTTTCCACACAGCACTCTTATGGTAAAAAATAAACAAAATAACAAAAAAACACTTGTTCAGTTTATATTTAGATTTTCAAGCATGGATGTAAAATTAAAGAACTGGAATCATAAAGCTTCTAATTTGTTTTTTCGATTTTTAAATAAACAATAATAGATATCATATCTGACCACACAGAATGGGTTATAAATGTTTCCAATGTACTTTTACAGCACCACAAATGGGACTGTATAGTTCTTAAGTACTCTAACATGTAGCAGACAAATATGGGAATATTGTCAAGGTTTGAGACACAGTTGAAAAGAACACTGAGCTACACTCCCTTATGACTAAAGGCGATTAAAACATCAAAGTTCACCCAAAAATAAATATTCTGTCATAATTTACTTACCCTCAAATGGTTCCAAACCTATGAATTTCTTTCTCCCGCTGAACACAAAAGACAATATTTGGAATAATATGGAAACCAAACAGTTGATGTGCACCAGTAGGGAAAAAAATCTATGGAAGTCAATGGTTCCCATCAGCTGTTTGGCTTCTGACATTCTTCAAAATATCTTCCTTTGTATTCAACAGAAGAAATAAATACCGATTTGGAACAACTTAAGGGTGAATAAATTATGACAGAATTTTCATTTTTGGATGAACTATCCATTTATCCCTTTAAGTGAACTTGTCTGAAGGAAAACCTAATGATAATCATTGTTGAGTAATTTCACATTAAAACCAAAAATAAATGTAATCATCTGATTTTAGTATAATCACATAGCATATTAGGTTCATTTGAGGACAGATGCGTGTCAGAGTAGTAAAGAGAGGAGGGCACGTGATGCCATGATTCAGCCATGCTGAAAAGTGTGGTTAACCCAAGTGCTGCTGTCAACCACGAAGGCTGATGTAGATATGCATCGACATATGCATGAGTGAAAAACACAGATTTCACATCGAAGAAAAGGATGGCATTACCGGTATTTTTGTTAAGGTGTTTCATTCTTGTGTCAACAGGATGTGGCTTTGCTATTGCTGTTGTGCACATACAAATCAAATAGAAAAGATGAGCATCTAAGCTGTGTTTTATATCATTCTTAAATCCAAATAATTATAACACTGCAAGAGACTGGAGCTAGATGTCACAGTTTGTACTCAGATTCAGTTCATTAGTCACCATGAAATCAAAATTTAAAAATCTTGTTTTTTTCATGGAATATAGCAGTGTTTATTATAAATGATTTACCCATGCACACAATTATTTATTATTTTAATTTTTGCAGTGATATCTCCACTCTTCTCTGATGACGTGTTCACTGGCATCCCAGCAATAGCAAACCACAACCATCCAATCAATTCCAGATAGACAAAATCAACATTCAAGAAGGCTTACATGTCACAATAGGGAAGAAATAATATCACTTCAAAGACTAACTTTTCAACTTTAAACACAGGTTGACCAAAATGAGGCATGTTGTCAGACTATATATGAGACTAATTTTTTTGACTCAAAACATTATAGTTAGGCTACTGATACATGGATCTTGTGACAGCTTCCCTGACAACTAGCCCAGTTCTTCTACATATGAAGACATATTCGTGTTTTTACTGAAAAACATTATGTTGAATCTTACTGTCTTAGGATTGTCATTCAGGTGAGGTCGGGATGATTCGTGCAAGATTCTCCTTGAGCATGGGGGGGCGCGCGCAACTCACATCAAAGGATGAAGGGCGCGCGGATCTTTCCATATTTTCCCTTATTTGGTGAGGAGGCCTTAATTAGATTACGAGTGATGCTTCAAAACCTCTGCAGAGCATTGGGTTTATACACTTTTCGTAAATGAGGACATAATAAGAAGTATTAATATGAATTCAATATTAATGTTTGGATTTGCATGTAAACTATACCGACAAAGCTTTTAACGTAGGTAAAATTATTTATTTAATATTTGTTATAGCTTTTCTCCGTTTTATTCTGTCTCTTTCGCAAATCATATAGGCTAGATAAGCCCTCACACCTCGTTAAGCATGCAGGGGCGCTAATAAGTAGGCAATATGATATTCAGTCATTCAGTAGTCTACCATTACGGACACTGCACGCACCCATCCCGCTACACGAAACATCAATGCAAAACACAAGACTTTTTTGTGGTTAAAAAGTCTGCGTCATTGTTTTTCTAAGAATTTAACCCTAAGCGAATTTAGTTTTGACGCAAAACTAGAATAAAAGTAAGTTTCCCATAACATTAGTTTCAACAGCACAAAACATGCCTCGAAGCCCTGAATAGAGGTTTTATAACTTACGTTTTGCTGCTGGTCTTGCAGTAATTCTTGTTGCTGTAGGCTATCCCCTCAGATTTTGCGTGTGGCACAGGCAGCAGAGGGTGAACTTCACTGTAGCAGTGCAGAAAACTCACTGTACGACCCTCCCGGACCGGACGAGTGTCCCTGGAGGAAAAGCTTGTTCGCTGAACTCGAGAACAAACACTAGTGACACCCTTTAGTCTTTGCTGCCTTCTTCTGTCCTCTCTGTGGTTAATACTAGAACCTTAATTGGTAAAGTATCAAAGAGGGGGGGTTCTCTTGTGTTTGCGCGAGCGCGTCTCGAGCTGACGTGATACCGGCGGCCGCGCCTTCAGATTGTAAAGGTATGATGTCACCCTGTTCAGAGCGCCTGTATCTGCTCCATCTGCCTGAACACTGTTGCTGCTGCTAGACAAAGAGCTTCGGCTGGCTGTTTAACACCAACAGTTGTTGCAAGTCCAAAGGTAATATCCATTGATTGTCTAAGTGAACAACATTATCTTACTGACTAGAACACTCTGACTTTTTTTTCTCTCTCAAATCACACTGGATTACATCCAAACTTTATACTGCACAGCATAAATGTGTCATGAGGGTATGTTTCCTGGTGAGATCATTCATCCTCTACTGTGTGTGTGTGTGTGTGTGTGTGTGTGTGTGTGTGTGCACTTTGGAGAGCCAAACTTTGAAAAAATGCACTCACAAATTTAAGCATGTCGAAAACCAACTTGTGAGGACATTTGAAGTGGTCCTCATTATTTGAGACTTATAAATCAGCCTATTTTCTTTTAAATAGTAATTTTAGGTTTTGGAGTCAGTTTAGGGTCATCACCACTAACTATGAGATGTGCTCACTATAGTGAAACCAAATGTGTGTGGGACTAGACGATTCATTTCAAAATGTATTCATATTATTTCACATACTTTTGGGACCATTTGCTCATTTTATACAATGAGTCAAGACTATAAGTGTTTTACTTTGTAATAATTAAAGAGACAGAGTTTGCTGTTTAATACATTACATTTATTTCAGCTGGATCTTATGGCCTATGGGCCTGTCTATGAGACTATAACCCTCTTGGTACCAATAAAACCTGGTGTAGACAGCTAGTCTCCCTTGGGTAACTGTCTTCGACTGCAAACATTCCCAGTACTTCATTCCTTAGAGGGAAAGAGAGTGGACCAGCTGTAACCGCCTAATTTATCAGAGAACCTTTGGGCGGAATGACGTCATATTGCCCCAATACAACTTTAACTATATCCAGCAGCCTGAAACCAGGTATCATTTGCGCCATATGGGATTTGACACTGGCATTACTTATTAGTGCTGGGTCTCTTTGTCTGTTTTTTTCTTGCCCACATTCCCTACAGTTTGATCAAGTCAGTAAAGACTTAATAAATATAAAGACCTTCTGGCAGCAATCTGGCTCTTGAAAGAAAAGAAAGAAAGAGTAAATTAAAATAGCTATATGCAAAAGACAAGGTGTCAGCAAGGCCAGGAATCTAAGAGGGAACTTAAGGGCTTAAGCCTAACAAAACGTCCCAGGTAGGTAAAACTGGCATAACCAAGATATGTGTGAAGACCTGTTTCTGTACATTTCATTTGCTAATGTACACACGATATTGGTGCTTTCTTAGAGAGGAAGACATGGGCACAGAGAAATGGAGGAACTGTGCATGATTTCATTGTAAAGTTTGAATATATTATTTGGTAAGTTTGTTTCCTAAATCTGTATTCAATTAGATATAACAAATTACACAAATATATAAATATCCCAAATGCATGTTCACAATGCACACAAGGCGGTAGTGATCTTTCTTGACAGACTGGGAAGACCAGGAAAAATGCTGTCATTGCTATAAATGGAGTCTAAATATGGCCTAATAAAATATTATGCTTAGTTTTATGGACAGTACATACCGATTAAGTACAGTAATAGGCAAAGGAGGAGCAAAGAAAAAGGAATAAAAGAGAAATGTCATGTAGGGAGAGACAATTATGTGAAGCGCTTACATTTTCCGATTTGTAATCCTAAGAACTCTGTCTACATTCCTTTTTTGTTTTATTGGTTTAGAAAAAGAGGACAGTTTATTCTCAAAGATAAGTTTAGACAGAAAGAATGAGATATGAAAACATTTTTTAATCAGCTTTTTTATTCATATAACGAGAATTGCACCCTAAGACAATCACTTTTGCTTGCTAGAAGCCAGAGCAACATTTTGAACAGTTTAAAGGTTTTATGAAGTACAGCAATATAATAGCAGCGGGTTTAACAAGGCAATAATGTTTATCAAGAATGGGCCAAGCTAAAAAAGCAATTATTTGTTCTTTGATCAAATGTATCAAACACTACTTAGAGAGTCAGAAAGATTGAGAGAGATGGGCCTGTTGTGACCCATCCATTTCTGGGTGTAATTCGTTAACACAGGAAGCTGTAGTGACAGATAGGGCATGTTTTCCACAGGAACGTGGGGCTCTGTGGAAAGATGGATACAATCTGTGGAGGGCAGAGAGTCCTGCTGTTAATCGTATTAGCTGAAAAACAAGGATGATAGCTGAGCTGTGATTCGCCACCATTCTGACACGGGCAGAAGCAAAATAAAGGCCAAAAACAAACATGAGCCAATAATCTTTTTCGAATGAGACTAGTTTTCCCTGAGGAGGTCAAGTAAATTTGTGTTTCACAAACTTGTTTTGTGACTGTAAGTCTGTCCATATTAACTAAACATTTTTCATAATGTTAGAATTACATCTCATACATTCAGCAAATCCGGTAAAACCCAGAGATCCATCTGAATCAGTACAGGCAAAACAAGTGTGTTTTTCAAAAATAGACTCTCTTTGTTTTCCTCTTCTTTATCTTTGTGTTTTCATACAAGTTGATTTTGATGGCCTTCAAGGACTGTGCTGAGAGGTTCAAGCCGTATCATACAGAGGACACTACATTAACTGAGACACTCTGAATAACACATGCAGGTCAGAAGAGGGCTTTTACACTGGGCACGTGACACTGAGTGCATTTTCTTCAGGCACTCGATTCTATCGAACACCAGTGAATTTTCGTTTGTCTAACGTCATCACAAAGTGATAGAAAACATGATGCAGGTCAATATTTTTTTTTATTCATTTGGTGCTATTACGCAGCAGACCCTAGTGAAAAAGGTATACTTTATTATATTTGAAATATATTCCCTTTTTCAATAGTACATTGCAAATATAAATATATCTTTAAATATATTAAATATTAGCATCAAAGCTTTTACCTTTTTTCACAATACAACTTTTAACACACTTTAAAATAATTGTCCTTTAATATATTTTAGAAAAATATATTTTAGAAAAATATACTTGAAGCGAAAATTCAGTTTATTTTTTAAAAATGTATTTATTTGCACTTTATTAAAAATATATTTTAGGTATATTTTTACTGTGTGCTGCTGTAAATGATCAACGCATTCAAAGTATACTTTCAAAATACATTATAGTATACAACAGTAATAATGTTGTTATTGAAGACAATACAATTTGTAGTATTTGGAATAAACCAAAGGTATTAATAGCCTCGTGGGCACGAGCACCGACATGTTCTTCGGGAGAGTTCGAGTCCTGGCTTGTGAACCTTTCCTGATATTGTCTCTTCACTCTCTTCCTCCCACTTCGAAGTCTGCATGAACGGTTAGCTCAATAATGATCATGGTCTATTCTCATCATGTGACGGACATGGTTTGGACTATTTTGAAATCATCTGAAAACATGTTGCCGTTCCAGAAGTGTTTATCATCTTACTCTTGTCTACAATGAGAGTGTTAATTTACTTGTCAGACACATTTCTTATAAAGATGACAGTCTATTAAGGTTGCACACTTTCCTAACTGATGATGGTACTGCATTACACTGGGCCACAGTGACTTCGCCAAGTATGAAAAGTTTCAATACAAAATGTTTGTAAAAAATGTTTGTTTTGTATTAACATATTAGTCTGAAAATGTAGTCTTAATCCCTACCCCTAAACCCTAAGCCTATCCATAACTTGTCCCCCAAATCAGACTTAAACTATTGTGAATAATACTGATGTTGAAGCACCTAACCCTGGTTGTAAGCCTAAACTTGACATAAAGTGTAAACTTGTCTCTCAAATCTGATTGGTTGAATGGGATGTTGTTTCAGTATCAACAAAGATGTTGATTCAGGAACATGTTGCACTTGGTGAAATCACATCCACCATGACACAGAAGATCCATCCAGTTAAAGGGCAAGCCATGTTTATGATACTGATTGTGTAAGTTGTAATCAATTTCTACTCGTTTCTCTACTCGGAGTTCTTTAAGGAATCCCTTATTGTTCCTTTGTGTCGTTATCAACTTTCCTGTTCTCATAGATGTTATAGTCCTTGGTGTGAATGAGTCTGTACTCCCCTCATTATGCCAACCCCGTTTTAACATTTAATCATTTAAACCTACTAGTCTCTATTTTCATGCTACTAGTACTTATTTTTTAGACACTAGTATCTATTCCATTAAGTACTAGTACTTATTCATTAGCTACTAGTGCTTATTCATTCGATACTAGTACATATTAAATATATACTAGTACTTATTCATTAGATACTAGTACTTACACTCACCTAAAGGATTATTAGGAACACCATACTAATACTGTGTTTGACCCCCTTTCGCCTTCAGAACTGCCTTAATTCTACGTGGCATTGATTCAACAAGGTGCTGAAAGCATTCTTAAGAAATGTTGGCCCATATTGATAGGATAGCATCTTGCAGTTGATGGAGATTTGTGGGATGCACATCCAGGGCACGAAGCTCCCGTTCCACCACATCCCAAAGATGCTCTATTGGGTTGAGATCTGGTGACTGCGGGGGCCATTTTAGTACAGTGAACTCATTGTCATGTTCAAGAAACCAATTTGAAATGATTTGAGCTTTGTGACATGGTGCATTATCCTGCTGGAAGTAACCATCAGAGGATAGGTACATGGTGGCCATAAAGGGATGGACATGGTCAGAAACAATGCTCAGGTAGGCCGTGGAATTTATACGATGCCCAATTGGCACTAAGGGGCCTAAAGTGTGCCAAGAAAACATCCCCCACACCATTACACCACCACCAACTGCCTGCACAGTGGTAACAAGGCATGATGGATCCATGTTCTCATTCTGTTTACGCCAAATTCTGACTCTACCATCTGAATGTCTCAACAGAAATCGAGACTCATCAGACCAGGCAACATTTTTCCAGTCTTCAACTGTCCAATTTTGGTGCTCTCTTGCAAATTGTAGCCTCTTTTTCCTATTTGTAGTGGAGATGAATGGTACCCGGTGGGGTCTTCTGCTGTTGTAGCCCATCCGCCTCAAGGTTGTGCGTGTTGTGGCTTCACAAATGCTTTGCTGCATACCTCGGTTGTAACGAGTGGTTATTTCAGTCAAAGCTGCTCTTCTATCAGCTAGAATCAGCCGGCCCATTCTCCTCTGACCTCTAGCATCAACAAGGCATTTTCACCCACAGGACTGCCGCATACTGGATTTTTTTCCCTTTTCACACCATTCTTTGTAAACCCTAGAAATGGTTGTGCGTGAAAATCCCAGTAACTGAGCAGATTGTGAAATACTCAGACTGGCCCGTCTGGCACCAACAACCACGCCACACTCAAAATTGCTTAAATCACCTTTCTTTCCCATTCTGACATTCAGTTTGGAGTTCAGGAGATTGACTTGACCAGGACCACACCCCTAAATGCATTGAAGCAACTGCCATGTGATTGGTTGATTAGATAATTGCATTAATGAGAAATTGAACAGGTGTTCCTAATAATCCTTTAGGTGAGTGTATTTCGATAATGACTAACTATTCTTTTGTTACTGGTAATAAATTTAATTTTTTGCCATTGACTTCTATGGGGATCTGTCATTCAGATGTCAACTATTCAGTTCTGACCAATTGTGACTAGTATATATGTATTAGATACTAGTAGTTATTCATTAGGTACTAGTACTTATTTTTTAGATACTAGTACCTATTACTAGATACTAGTATTTATTCAATAAATACTGGTACTAAGTCATTAGATACTTAGTACTTATTCATTACTAGTACTTATTCATTAGATAGTACTTATTCATTACATACTAGTACCTATTAATTAGATTCTAGTGATTACTAATTAGCTACTAGTACTCATTCAATAGATACTAGTACCTATTTATAAGATACTAGTATTTATTCCAAATGTTACTAGTAAAATTTTGTAATTTTACTAGTAAGCTTTTTAATTGAACTCTACAGTGGCCGTTCTGACTAGTCATAAGATAAAACTAGTAAAAAAGCAGTTGTGACTAAGATAAGAATAGTTACTACAATTACAAAAGATACTAGTGTCTACTAGGTACTAGCATCTATTGAATAAGTACTAGTAGTTAATTAATAAGTACTAATATCTAATTAATAGTATCTAATAAATAAAGACTGGTATCTAATGAATAAGTACTAATATTGTTGTGGATTTCCTGCTGTGAGGAGGTCGCGTCACAGTAAGCTGCTCCATGTAGAGACTGAGGGACTGTTTGCGCATGCGCAGTGTGTTCGAAAAAACTTCCCGTGTAGTTAATAGTTGGCCTTCCACCGACAGTCCGTGTTCCCTTTCGAGAGGTCTCTCCTATTGCGTAATGCTTACGCTATGGGAAAACTCCTTTTCTCGAGAAATATTGAAGTCTTTATGTAAAACGCATTGCAGCTGCACAGCATACAGCAATGAGCGAGGCAGCTCGGTCATTGGCTGTGCTGCAGCAACTTGCACGAACCAATGACGGGGCGACTCTGAACCCGCTTCCAATGAGCGTGCTTCGCGTCCACGCGCGTCAGAGCCCGCCAAGATGGGCGTGGCCAAGGGCTATATATTGGGCGCCCCGTCATCTGAGTTCTTTAGATTTAATCTCCTTCAGCAAAGAACCTTCTCTTCGCTGATCCTCCGGATTTGTTGGAGTCTTTTCGCCGCCGCCGCCGTCGACAAGCCTACAGCAGGACTGCTTCGAGGACGCCGGCGCCTTCAGCCGCCTTCGATCGCCCTTCTGCTAAGCCATCCGGCGCGCATCATCGCTATATCCTTTCAAAGCTTTCAGTGTTCGCCCCCGCGACACTTTTTCTAAAAGAGCAATTTTTCAAGGCGTCAAATGCCTTCCTGCGCTTTGTGTCGAGGCCCTCTTCAAGACGGGGATCGTCACATCATTTGCGCCCGCTGCCTGGGACCGGACCACGCAGAGGCTGCCCTTACTCGAGGCGGATGTCCCGAGTGTGACGCCCTGGGCCTCACCGAGCTGCGCGCTCGCTTCGCCGTTTTCACCGCGAAAGAGCCCACCTCTTCCGTGCTGCCATCTCCTCTGGTCGAGCCGCGAAAGAAAAAACGCCGCTCACAGAGGCTGCCGGAGCACGCGGTTTGCAGTGATGTCACGCCGGGCCAATACCCGCGTGCTTCACCGCCACCCGAAGACTCCCCGCCGCCAGTCCAGTTCACACAGGCGGACCAGCACCCCTCCAGCGGAGCGACGGGGCTCGTCTCGTTTGGCGCGTCAGGGGATGACGAAGATAAGGATGACAGTTTTTCCTGTGATGCTGCATCCGACGACTCGCCGGGCTCGTCCTTCGACCCCGCGCCTTCGACATTAGCGGGCACGAGCGCGGGCTCCAGCATGGACTCAGAGATCGTCCGCATTCTCTCCAAGGCCGTGGAAGACCTCGGGCTCGATTGGTGGTGAAGGAGTTCGCCGAGCGCTTCACCGAAGCCCGTAAGGACTCACAGGCTATGCGTCACTTCCTGCCCAAGCGATCTAGCTCATCGCAGAGCCGCCAACGGCCGCCTCAACAGCAGCGAGCTAAGACGGCGCCCCCCGTTTCTCAGCCCAAACCTGAAACGGATTTTCGACGCCGCTCGCGCTCTGCCAACAGGAAGCAACCGCCCGAGCGACGGGGACCTCGGCCCAGGATTGTGCTGAACCCAGAGCCTCGTAAGTCCTCCTAGCTACAGGGAGGAAAAGGGAGAGCGCGTGTCTCGCAAGAGCCGGACCGTTCTCTCCAAAACGTCTAAAGCATTACCCAGTCCCCTTACAGGCGGCTGGAAATGTCTATACAGCAGCCAATGTGCCAGCCACACAGCTCGCCCACCTGCAAACAAACGCAGTTTTCACGGCGACACAAAGAAATCACATAAAGAGCTATTTTCTGCCTGTGTCATTAAAGGGTCACGTGTCCACACCAAAGTGCGCATTCCCACATATCAAAACTGTCAACGCAGTGCCAAATGTTTTCCCAGCTCAGGCTGGACGCCCCATAAATGTAGATTGTGTGCCAACTGTTACGTATGCACCACTACACACAAGCACTGTTCCCACAGTTATAAACACTTCCCCAGTAAAAGCTGTATAAGAGTGTATATAAGCTGTATATATAAGCTGTATAAGAGTAGCGCGTGTGCCCGCTGTTATGTACGCACCCCAACTCACAAACACTGTTTATATGGCCAAAAACCTCCCGCCACGAGCGGGAAGTTTTATGAAAGTGGCGCGTGTGCCTACCACAGTCTATGCACCCCCACCCATAAGCACTATACACACAGTGTTAAACATTTCCCCATCTCACTCTGTGAGCATTACAGCGAGCGTGCCTGTAATCTCACACGCACCCCTGCACTCGGCATTCAGCAGAGCTGCTCAGCGCGCGTCCGTGCCGCTGAGAGCTGTAAGTTCGGTGTTAACACAGAACGATTCGCTGGCGGGAGCCATACGTCACTGCGACACGCCCCCGGCCAACATTCAGCCCATATCTGTGCGAGCGAAAGCTTGGGAAAATATCCCCGGCATGCCGAAATGGGTTTTGAACATAATAAAACACGGTTACTCGCTTCAATTCGCTCGCAGACCGCCCCGCTTCACAGCGGTGGTAGAGACGAAAGTGAGAAAAGATGTTTCACATGTTCTACGCACCGAGATGCTCAAACTGATAGAGAAAGGCGCTATAGAAACAGTCCCCCCCTCTATGAGCGAGGCAGGTTTTTACAGCCGCTATTTTCTCATCCCGAAAAAGGATGGCGGTCTCCGCCCCATTCTAGATCTCAGACATCTGAACAAAGCTTTAATGATTCGTTCGTTCAGAATGATAACTACCAAGCATATCCTCGCGCAAGTTCCCAGCAAACACAGAACGTTCCCCTAACGTTCCCGAATGGTCCCATGAGGTTATTTTTTTGGGAACCAAACAAGAACGTTATAGGAACGTTCCATGTAGGTTATTTTTAGGTTCCATTTTTATAACGTAAGGAAAACGTTCCGGGAACGTTCCCCTAACGTTAAGGGAAAGTTCTAGGAACGTTCTGGGAACCAAAAACTAACGTTCCCAGAACCTAAATTTGTTTGCTGGGTTCGCCCGAGGGATTGGTTTTTGTCAGTGGATCTGAAAGACGCTTACTTTCACATTCCAATAGCGCCTCATCACAGGCCATTTCTGAGATTCGCTTTCGAGGGACAGTCATACCAGTACACAGTACTACCATTCGGCCTGTCACTGGCACCCCGTACATTTACGAAATGTATGGATGCAGCACTTTCCCCCCTGAGACAGCGGGGAGTGCGAATACTAAATTATCTCGACGATTGGCTAATACTAGCACAATCAGAGTGCCTAGGTCTAAAAATCAATTTTGCAAAGAGCATGCTATCCCCCAGCCAGAATATTTCTTTTCTGGGAATAGTGCTAGACTCAGTGCAGATGACGGCGCGCCTCTCATCAGAGCGCGCGCTCACTATCCGGCGCCTTGCAACATCGTTCAGAGCGGGCGCGCGCGCCCCCGTCAAGCGGTTTCAGAGGATGCTCGGTCTCATGGCCTCAGCATCAGCTGTACTCCAGCTAGGATTGTTGCACATGCGTCCTCTCCAACGCTGGCTCAAAAGCCGTGTCCCCACCCATGCGTGGCGCTCGGGCCACTTTTTAATCAGAGCAAATCACGGCTGCATAAAAGCCCTGACGCCCTGGAAAGCTGTCGACTGGTATCAGTCCGGCGTTAGTTTGGGTGTAAACACAAGGAGAAAAATGATCACGACAGATGCCTCCAAAATAGGTTGGGGGGCCCTTTACGACGGCAGGCCTGTCTCTGGCTTGTGGTCAAACCCGGAGAAGCGCCTACATATAAACTGTCTGGAATTGAAAGCGGTCGCTTTGGCTCTCAGAGCCCTGCTCCCGTACCTGAAGGACGAGCACGTCCTAGTCCGAACGGACAACATGACGGTAGTCTCGCATATAAATCGTCAGGGTGGACTCAGATCGAGCTCCCTGCACTCGATGGCCAGGGAGCTCCTCCTATGGTCCCAGCGCAACCTGCGCTCGCTGAGAGCAGCGCATGTGCCAGGTGTTCTGAACCAGGGAGCGGACATGCTGTCCAGAGACAAAGTTCTCCCAGGAGAATGGTCTCTCCACCCCCTGACGATTCAGTGGTTATGGCAAACCTTTGGCAGAGCAGAGGTCGACCTCTTTGCCTCCAAGGAAAATATGCACTGCCCTCTCTTCTTTTCAAAGAGCACGGACGCGCTCGACCAAGTCTGGCCGAGCCGCCCGCTGTATGCCTTCCCTCCGGTTGCGATGCTACCTCAGGTCATCAGTCGGATCAGGGAGGAGAAATGTGCAGTGCTCCTGGTAGCCCCACTCTGGAAAAACCAGACGTGGTTTCCAGAACTGATGCAGATGATACAATCTGCCCCATGGCCGATTCCACTGAGGCTAGATCTCCTCAGGCAGGCCAACGGGACGATCCTCCATCCCCGCCCCGATCTGTGGGCCCTCCATGCGTGGCCCCTCAACGGATTCCCGGGAACCTCCCCAGTGGAGTGTTGAGAACCATCACTGAGGCGCGAGCGCCCTCTACGAGGCGCTTATATGCCCAGAAATGGAAGGTGTTCAGTGACTGGTGCAAGTCCAGGAACCTGAATCCTGAGACAAGCGAAGTACCGAGTGTGCTCGTTTTCTTACAAGAGCTGTTGGAGGCAGGCCGCACCCCCTCCACGCTCAAAGTATATGTGGCTGCCATAGCGGCATCACATGAACCGGTCGAAGGACGCACACTAGGGAAAAACTACCTAGTTGTTCGTTTCCTGAGGGGCGCCAGGAGGATAAATCCCCCACGCCCCCCCTCGGTGCCGATTTGGGACCTGGCCACGGTCCTGGACGCACTTAAGCGTGCCCCGTTCGAACCCCTCCGAACTGTGCACCTTAAACAGCTCTCGCTCAAAACTGCTCTCTTGCTGGCTCTCGCCTCGGTCAAGAGAGTGGGCGACCTGTACGCGCTGTCATCAAGCGCTACCTGCCTGGAGTTTGGACCTAACGACAACAGGGTTGTCCTCAGGCCAAGACACGGGTATATTCCTAAAGTGCTCTCTACTCCTTTCAGAGCACAGGTGATATCTTTGGCCGCGCTATCGTCCCCAGCAGACGAAAGTGACGCTAATTTACTCTGCCCGGTCAGGGCACTCAGAGTATATTTGGAACGTTCTGCCCTGCTCAGACAGACAGAGCAGTTGTTCGTATGCTTTGGCGGCCGCACTAAGGGTCTGGCTGTGTCAAAGCAAAGAATATCGCGCTGGATAGTTGATGCTATAGCGCTGGCTTATGAAGCCAAGGGCCTTCAGTGCCCCTTGGGCATCAGAGCTCACTCTACGAGAGGCATGGCCTCCTCGTGGGCGTGGTCGAGTGGGATACCCATTCAAGATATTTGTGCGGCTGCAGGCTGGGCCTCACCGTCCACATTTATCAGGTTTTATAACCTACAGGTCCCCTCATTGCACTCTAACATACTGTCGGTCTAACTATGCATAGGCTGGGGTGTGTACATGCTGAGCATTGTCTCCTCCCTCATAGAATCACATCTTTGCATCTGATGTGGAGGATTTTTCATACATGACAGTACATAAAAATGTGCTTGTGTGTGTCTTTGGACGCCCTTTGGGCCGTTCCACGTTGTCCCTTTATAAAGCCCGCCTTCGGCTGGCTCGTTGGATAATTACTTCGCTCAAAAGCTCAGGCACCGGCCTCCGGCTTAATAGAAGCGAAGTCAGCACGCACGGCGTTTTACATGGCGTTCCCATAGCGTAAGCATTACGCAATAGGAGAGACCTCTCGAAAGGGAACGACTCGGTTACTAACGTAACCTCGGTTCCCTGAGAGTAGGGAACGAGTATTGCGTAATCTGCCGTGCTTGTGCTTGGTCAATTTGCTTCAGTCGATTGAACCTAAAGAACTATATTGGGCGCCCAATATATAGCCCTTGGCCACGCCCATCTTGGCGGGCTCTGACGCGCGTGGACGTGAAGCACGCTCATTGGAAGCGGGTTCAGAGTCGCCCCGTCATTGGTTCGTGCAAGTTGCCGCGGCACAGCCAATGACCGAGCTGCCTCGCTCATTGCTGTATGCTGTGCAGCTGCAATGCGTTTTACATAAAGACTTCAATATTTCTCGAGAAAAGGAGTTTTCCCATAGCGTAAGCATTACGCAATACTCGTTCCCTCCTCTCAGGGAACCGAGGTTACGTTAGTAACCGAGTCGGTCTTCATTATTCCTTTGTACAACAGTGTGCGTCAGTGATGATGTAAGTTATGTGACGAGTAGATGTTGTTTATATATTTGAAGGTGGTGTGAGTTATTAATATTACCGGGGTAATATGTTTATTTGTTAACTTCATATGTAGCATGTGTTACTGAACCCCATGAAACAGACGGCCCGTCATGTTTAGTTAGTTACCTCACATTTATTTCCTTATTTGACTGTTAATTTAGCTGTGTAACCTTCGTTCATTGAAGCCGTTATTTTATTGACTTTAATGTGGCAAATTACATCTAGTAGCCGAAAGGGTTTTCCCATTTTATTTTGGTCACGTGACCTACTTGTGGCACGAAGCTGTTGTGTTGTTTAATGATCCTAACCTGACCCCTGTGGTGATTTGCAGTATTACATGTTATTCATATCTGCTGTAATTCATGTTATTTTCACTATTGATGGCATTGAACTTTAATTAGTATTAATATTGTTTTACTGTTGTTGTCTTCTGCAGGCATCACAAACCACACATACACATATTGCAATGCCCTGTAGAGTTGTAAGAGGCCAATAAAGTTATCTAAAGAAAAGAAGTCGCTGCGTCTTCTCTGACCCGAGGATTAGGCCAGTATACATACAATCAGCATATCATCACCGCAGCTGTTCCGTTACAAGTGGTCCTTCGAGCCGGATCGTGTGTATAACTGCGCCATGGCAACTTCCAACAACCAAGCAGGTGATCAACCTTCAGTTGTGTCCCGCCCAAGACGGTCTCACCAACTCCCCAGGCACCTGCGTGACTTTGTCATTCATAACCCTGGCAATTTGCATAGTTGTGATGCCACACATCAAATGATAGAAGCGCAAGAGGAAGAGCCTCTAGACCATATTCTGCATGCTGGGTCAGAAGATCTCATGCTGGAAGGGATGGAAGCCCGCATGAAAGACATAACTAGGCAGATGAAACAACTACAGTCAGCCATGGACAGTGTTAAATGTAAAACTTACCCTCAACAGCATTTATCCAACTTATCATATCCTCTTCGAAGCTCGAGCCTTCCTCATTTTCACCACAGTGGAGAGATATGGCCCAGAGTATCGCCCACCATGGACCAGATGAGTTGGAAATCAGCTAATGGAAGGTATTGTCAGCTCTTAGATAACACTGAACCTTACCCACTGACAGCACAGCCCAAACAGGGAGACCTCAGCTCAACAACTCAGGCTACCAGATCTCTGGAGCCATCCGTCCAATTAGCAGCACAACCACTAGACCTCAGTGTGTCCACTCGCCATTCAGCTACTCTAACTGGACAGAGCCAGAGTTTCCACAGCTGCCTGCAGTCCAGCCTGCACCTACACACCTCACCCCGCCTACCCAGCGAACATATTCACCTCCTCTGCCCGTCCCGTATACAGGATAGTACGTCCAGTCAGTGCACCAACCAGCTCAACAGACAACCCCAACAGTGTATCTGCCAAATCAGCCAGCAGCCCTGCGGACATATTCACCTGCCCCGTATATACCTCAGCTAGTCCAGCCTGCACCTACACAGCATCAAAGTATACCTCAGCCCTTACTCACAACTGTACAACAGCAGACTTATCCTCGACATGTCCAGAATCAGATCACTCCTCAACCTGGACCACAGCTTGGATTTCCACCTGCTTCACTCCAACAACAAGGGATAAGAACAAACTCCCGTTCTATCCCTCCTTATCAGCCACCTACTGATCTAGGAACAACCTATCCACTCCCACAGACCAGATATCTCCCTGAAGTTCAATCACAGCCATACCAGTTGGGTTTTCAGTCAGCTGCACACAACCCACAGCTTACTCAAAGGGCTGCCTCACCTACAGCACCAGGATACATGTCTCCCTACAACAATCCTGCAATACTCACCATGACAGAAATGGGTATTGCAGCCTCATACGGTATTCCAAAGCCCCAACTGCCTCTCTTCAGTTCTGGAATGGAGAGTGATTTCATCATGCTGAAAAGGGGACTGGATAGTTTACTTGGTCCACACCGACATTTGACTGAAGATTATAAATACCAAGTATTACCTGATCATCTCAAACTGCCTAGAGCCTACCAAATGGCAAAGAGATACATACACGACCCTCCATACTCCAGTGCAATGGACGCTCTGCAGCATCGATATGGGCAGCCAAGACAGTTGGTACAGGGAGAATTAAAGACCATATTGAACTCTCCTACCGTGAAACCTGGCGACGGAAAGGCTTTCGAAGATTTTTCCTCAGCTGTAAACACTCTGGTGGGGATGCTAAGTCGCATGGACGGTCCTGCTCAGTCTGAACTGCAGTGCAGCTCCCACGTAGACACCCTCCTTGGTAAGCTGCCAGGCAACTACATGGATAGCTTTGCTGAATTTTGTATTAAAGGAGGCATCATCCGCAGCGGGAGTGACCAGACATACACCTTACCCGACCTGGCTGAATGGCTGGATAGGAAGGTTCAGGTACACCAGGTGTCTCGACGTGCAGCAGAATCCAACTCAGCTGATCCCAGTCGTATCACACAGAGAGAGAACAAAGCAGGTAAATCACAATGGGTCAAACCAGCCTCTGTTTACTTCAGCAGTGACTCTACAACAGTCAAACATCAGCAGACCTCTCCACAGCGACAACGGACCAACCTCCAGTTGGGTTCAAAGAGAAATCAGCCCACAAGCAAAGGGAGAGAGCGCTTTAATCCCTATTGTCCGTATTGTAGGACCACACAGGATCATTACCTAAACGGCTGTGCAGAGTTTGGAAGAATTCCTACTGAAGAGAAAGCCACCTGGATAAAGGACAAAGGAAAATGTTGGAGATGTGTGCGTGGACACTCTCTAGAGAGCTGCACCCTAAAGAAACTCTGCTCCATGTGCAACAAACAACACCTGCCGATACTTCATGAAGTTGTGGCCCAAGACCCGCAGCTAAGTATCCTCACTGTCAGTACCCCAACAAATGCAGTGTATCTGGATCACGCCAGCCACTCAGGGCGTGTCATGTTAAAAGTGGTACCAGTGCTGCTCCGTCATGGCAAGAGAACACTAAAAACACATGCAGTGTTGGATGACGGCTCTGAACGTACTGTGATTCTGGCTGCTGCGGTCAAACACCTTGGGTTGAGCGGGGAAGTGGAGTTACTCAATTGAAGACCATCAGACAGGATGTATTGCAGCTCCAGGGAAAGACAGTGTCATTTACGGTGTCCGCTGACACTCAACCACGCACTAATCACTCCATCAATCAAGCCTTCACTGCAACCGAACTCCAACTGGCTGAGCAGTCATGTCCAGGTGACAAACTAGCAAGAAATTACAACCACCTGAAAGGAATTCCCCTACACACATTCACTAAAGTGCAGCCGATGCTCCTGATTGGATCTGATCACCCTCATCTAATAACTTCGATCCACTCAGTACGTGCAGGACCGATAGGAGCACCAGTAGCAGTCTGCACCCGACTCGGCTGGGCAGTGCAAGGACCCACTAACTTTCTTCAGCATCCACCCGGTGAGAGTTCCTTCCTTCACCTGTCAGTAGACACACCTTGCTCCAACCTACGCAAAGATGTTCAACGCCTGTGGCAGCTTGACATTTTGCCATATAAAAGCGAGAGGGAGGTGACACGATCCAAGCAAGACCAAGCAGCCCTCACCATGCTTGAGGAGAAGAGCACCACTGTAATCGTGGACGGTGTCTTAAGATACGCAACGCCCCTCCTTCGGAAGCGAAACGTAGCTCTGCCCTGCGCATCACCTGTTGCAGTGATGCCCCTCCTTCGCTCTACAGAACGCCGACTATCTACCAATCCTGAGTTTGCTACGGTTTACAATCAGGAAATACACAAGCTAGTGGAGGCGGGATATGCTGAGCGGATCACCAGTGAGGAGGCCAGTCGCTCTGCCGAATCCTGGTACATTCCACACCATTTAGTAGATCATAACGGAAAGGCAAGAGTGGTATTTAACTGCTCCTTTCGGTACCAGGAGAGTGCCCTGAATGAATGACCCTACTACCAGGGTCTCCTCTCGGACCGTCATTATTTGGAGTTCTGCTCAGGTTTCGAGAACATGCAGTCGCTATCAGCGGAGACATACGGGTTATGTTCCAACAGATCAGACTCCTTCCTGAGGACTGCCCACTCCTCCGCTTCCTCTGGCGAGACATGGATAGAGACAGGTCACCCGATATCTATGAGTGGCGTGTACTGCCAATCGGTACAGTTTGCAGTCCGTGCTGCGCCATATACGCTGTGCAGCGTCACGTTCGTGATCTACAGAGCGGCAACGAAGACCTGCTGGAGACTGTAATTACCTCGTTCTATGTGGATAACTGCCTGTAATCGCTTCGCACGAAACACAACAGGCAAAGGATCTTCTCGACCACCTGAGAGCCCTCCTAGCTTTTTTTTTTAGGTTCAGGTAGACAGTGGGACGAACCTATTGCAGAAAAGTTACTTCCAGTGTGGCAGGCCTGGGAAAGTGAGCATAGTTATTCCCCGTTGTTATGTTCCAGAAGCTGCTGACAATGATTCATCAGTGAGGCAGATTCAAATTTTTTGATGCCTCGGAGAAGGCGTACGGATCTGTCGCCTACCTGCGAGTGGAGGACCCAGAGGGATGCGTCACTGTGTCATTCATTATGGCCAGGTCGCGGGTTGCACCCAAACGACAACAGATGATGCCGCGACTGGAATTATGTGCTGCACTCAACGGAGCCCAGCTGGCCAAAGTGCTCCAGACCAAACTGACTTTGCCCATCCAATCCGTGCTGTGGTCAGACTCAACAACTGTACTGAGCTGGATACAGTCAGAGTCTAACCAATACAAAGTATTTTTGGTATTTTTGGTACAAGAGTTACTGAAATACTCGATCTGACCAAGCCCGGGTCATGGAGATACATTAACACGGACTTGAACCCCGCTGATGATATCACTCGCGGGAAGACTCTCTTTGAATTGTCCCAACCCAACTGTTGGAGTCAAGGGCCTTCATTTCTGTATCAGTCTTCAGATCATTGGCCAGTGAACCCCTCAGTGCACATAGAGGAACCAGATGAGTTGAGAGCTCAAACCTTCCATGGCCATATGTCTACTATTAGCAGTGATGAACCTGATCCTGGTAAATACGATACGTGGACTGAACTACTGCAGGCTACATATCAGTTCCTTCATGGGGCGGCTGCTCCAGCTATGTCTGCAGTTGACCGTATTGAGATGGAGACTACTCTACTAGGAAGGATACAATCTGATAGTTTCCCGGAAGAATTAAAGGCACTTAAACAGGGCAAATCAGTCCATTCAGGCAGCCGTTTAACTGCTCTAAGCCCCGAATATGACCAAGTATTAAGCCTCATTCGGGTTGGTGGTCGACTACGCAAAGCAGAGAGTCTGATTGAAGGCAGTCTTCACCCCGTTGTTATCAGCCCTGATCATCCGATCACACAACTGTTGGTGAAGGATTATGACAACCGTCTAGTGGTGATTTGCAGTATTACATGTTATTCATATCTGCTGTAATTCATGTTATTTTCACTATTGATGGCATTGAACTTTAATTAGTATTAATATTGTTTTACTTTTGTTGTCTTCTGCAGGCATCACAAACCACACATACACATATTGCAATGCCCTGTAGAGTTGTAAGAGGCCAATAAAGTTATCTAAAGAAAAGAAGTCGCTGCGTCTTCTCTGACCGGAGGATTAGGCCAGTATATATACAATCAGCATATCATCACCGCAGCTGTTCCGTTACAAGTATCTTTAAAAAGGTACTAGTACCTAAAGAATAAGCTCTAGTATCTAAAGAAAAGGCACTATTACCTAAAGAATAAGCACTAGTAGCTAATGAATAAGTTCTAGTACCTAATGGAAAAATAATTATGAATATAGAGACTATAGGTTTAAATGATTAAATGTTAAAACGGCTTGCCATACCCTCGTGTCATTTTAAACCTGTATGACTTTCTGCTTATCACAAAAGAAAAACATTTTTAACAATTCCGCCCTACAAAGGCAAAAGACCTTAACTAGAGTAGAGAACTAAGAAAAAAATACTTTTTAATTTTTACTTTTACTTTTTAAACAACTAAAATATTTTTAGTTGTTAAAATAAACAACTACATTAATTATAGATACTGAAAATCGGGCAATTAGATGTTTTAGTAATGAAAATTATCCACATAAAAAAATCCTAAGCTCAAACTTGACTTTTGACCACTATTTTAAAGTTACTGTACCTTTTCTTTGTATTGTCAGCAAAAAGTGACAAGTCATGCCATGGCAAAAGGCAGTAACTTCCACATTATCAATATTTGGTTGCTGATCACCATTAACAAAATCATTATCATAACACCTGAATAAAATCTAGTGATCATGGCTTTTATTTTGTATGATTTACAATTACTTATAGCCATCTACTTATTGCTATCCTGTGCTTTGGTTGCATTCTAATGGCATTATTAATACATTAGACATGACAAAATACCTCCAAAGTGGCAGGCACGGATATAAAAAGCAGAGGCCCCTGGGCACAAAATATTGGAGTGAATCTTTAGAATAAAATAAGTGAACTTTAAGAATTTACCTCTATACTTAATATTCATTTTATAGATATATTCAATATCCATTGACTTTAACTTAATTTATTTTTCATGTTATGTAACTGTTTAATCTTATGTTATGTCGTCTTCACAAGTTAAAGTTTAGAGGATGCCTCCATCTCAAGGTTTTCAGCATCACAGGATGAAACACATCTACATCAAACTTGGGTTAATAAGTGTGCTTAGGAAAAGTCATTACGTACAACACTGATGTATTTAAAGACACACACACACACACACACACACACACACACACACACACACACACACACACACACACACACACACACACACACACACACACACACACACACACACACACATACACACATTACCAGCATCCACCTACAAAAATGTCTGAAGGCAGTGAAAGAGTCGGTACCATCTGTTACTGTTTGAGAGGATATTACAGCAGAATGAGTCAGAGTCAAAAACTCTAGGAGTGTGTAATGGGTGTCATGAGCTCCAGTGCTTTGTATCTTTATTCTTTCCATTGCACATCACAGAAAACAACCTTATGTTTGACTGACTGTACAGTCTCTCTGATCCCACCGACGGTTCAAGTACACACACAGAGAAATGAGAGCATTATATTGCATGAGCAAGTAAACATAAAGAGTGTTGATATCCCTGACCTTCGCCATCCACTGGAAAGAAGTGTGACCAGTGAGCACTGTGATACAGGTGACCCAGTAAATGATGCCACACCCGTCGTGTCGTGTCTGTCTCATTCCGCCACACCACATTTAAAAACATGTGTCATTAGGTTTTCGTAGCATGACAATAAAGATCACAAGCCTTGTAGCTTCTTGTATTCTAATGAATAATCACCCACCCCTCTTACTGCTCTCTGTAAAACCACTGCCTGACTGTGACTCTGGGGAGGAGAGCAGATGTGGTGATTGGAGCACCTGGGGTATCACAGGATTGGTCAATTAACTCATTCCCAGTCCTATTTTTGGCAGAAAAAGAGCCATTCCCATCTCCATCATTCTCTCTAACCCCTTGGCAGAATTAGTTAAACTTTTCAGTAAGTACATTTACATGCAAGCTATGCAAGCTTTTTGAGTAGCCAAACTACAATTTTTAAGTATAAATCACACAATGCATTTACAGTTTTTTTTCAATTGCTAAAGACAGTGAGCACAACTGGAGCTACATGTGCAAAACTCTATCTAAAGTCTGCACTTCCAACAGTCACCTGACCTAAACAGGTCACATCACCTGCAAAACTCATTCCAAGCAACACAACTCTTAACACATGGCGCAAAACAGGCTCAGTGCAGCCAAACTCTACACTGTAAAACCTGATGAGTTAGTTCAACTCAAACCGTTTGAGGAAACCGATTGCCTTAAATCATTTAAGTTTATTAACTCAAACAATTTAAGCATAAAATTTTTTAATTTGTGTCCAAGTAGCTCAATAACTTATTGTTAAGATAACTTGGGTAAATAAAATTAATAGTACTAATTCCTTTCAGTTGATATAACTTAAATCTATGAAGTACACTGTAAACCCAAATAAGTTGGCAGAACTCAAAACACTTTTAGTAGTATAAACTTAGTTAGCTTTAAAAAGCTAATCTGCTAACGTAGTAACTGCTAACATATTAGCAGTAGCATACAGAAGCACTTGCTGTATGAGCGCAACAATTTAAAATAATTATTTCCTCTCAAATCAAGCTGCATGCACCACTTGTCACCATGATGGTAACTATCCTAAAGCCAACATTAACAGAAATTCTTCTAAATTAGCATAACAAAACATTAATCACTACTAAATCTCACACTTAACATTAATCTTACACACAAAAAAAAACATCATATTACACTTAATTTTAGCATTTACTCCCCCTTTCGAGTGCCATCGGCAAAGCATGCTGGGAAATAGATATCCCAGCCGTTTCAGTTAAACTTAAGTTCGTCTAAATTAAAATAAATAATTTCATAAAACTCAAAACAATGAAACAGTTCAGTTTACTTAAAATATATCAGTTCTGTGAACTTGAAAGAAAAAGAAAGTGCTAAATACTCATAAAAATTAATTTGACTGAACTAATTTGTTTAATGTAAGTTTGTCCTACTCAAACCAATTAATTATTTTGAGCTTTAGGGAGACAAAAAAAGACAAGAAAATGTCTTACTGAAAGTGCATGGATCAGCACAATCAGATTATTCAGCTCTGTTAGTCCAACCTTACAAACCTTACAGGACTGTGTTTCTCAAAAGCATCTTGAGATAAGTTGATTGTAGAGATTGTTGGTGGCGGTGCCAATGGTTTACAATGCTTTTCAGAAATGCAGCCCAGAATTATACAATTTTAGACTTTAAAGTGCATGTAAAAATGGCACATAAAAAGGAGTGGTAGAAATGGCAACAGTGCTAGAAGAGCTTATGTACCATTCTTGGCACGTATGCCCATTTCATGTGCTGCAGAATTGGGATCAGTTGAATAATGAAAATCGCAAAATGTAGTTGCCTTGACAAGATGTTACTGGCTGAACCAGAGACTTTGCATTTAGTGAATAAATCAATTGAAATGGCTCAACAAGTAGTGTTAGTGAGGACTATTATTAAGTGGAGAGCAAACAACAAACAATTAAACCCCATGTTGATTTTTTAACTATTGTATTGTGTACAGTAAAATGTGTGGCCCACAATGTCTTAGAATATTAACATAGGATGTAGTCTTGTTACATTGGGCACTATAATACATGCCCAGTCTTGTTTCTCTCTATCCTTCGATGACATTGGAATGAAATTGGCTTCAACTTAATGTTGTTTGGAGAACTGAATCAGCTGACAATGGAAGTGCCAAAATTTTGCCATGCAGCTGAAAGAAAAGAAACAGGCCAAAAACACAAAACAGACATGTAACTTCAATAGAACGGATAACATTAAATTGACATGCAGAAAGCAGTGCGCATATGAATTAATCCATGTTTAATAATACAACAATTATTAAATTAGACAATCTCACTGATGACATTAAATTATTGCAGTCAAAATTCAAACATGAATTCAGTTTACTTTTCCTAATTGTGTTTGAGTTGTTTAAAGTCAATAATACATTGATCAACACTGCACCTTGTTTCACTGCAAGTGCAAAAATAGTGATAGATGCAATACTAAAATAAAATAGTAAAAATAGTCATGTAAAATACTTGAACAATGAAGGGCGTTGTCAGAAACTTGACTTTTAATTTATTCAAACTATATTTTACATTTTTGAGAGCCTACATGTTATTGTAAAGTTACACCGATTGAAGGAAGTTTAAGTGTAATCACTTAATTGCTTGATAATATAACATTAATTCAATTCAAAGTTAAAAGGGTTTTGGTTTCAGCCAAGATTTTTTATTTTGGTGCGTCACTAATTCGGTCTGCTTACATTCATCCAAAAGTTTTGTGGGAAGAAGGAAATGTAAACAGAGTTACAGTGAATAATTCCCCTGAGGCACGGAAATGTTACATTTTGTCGTGAACACTGTGTAGTGTGAAAAATGAGGCCAGTTTATTTTCTCTCTACAATGAAGGACAAAACAGACATTAATATCTGGAGGGATTTAGATAATGATAGTAAATGAACATCATCTGAACGTGATCATTTATTCTAGCTTAAAGGCGCTTTGTGTCTCTTTCAAGGGAGATGCTGAGACACGTTCAGAGGGTTTGACTGCAAGGGTCAGTGTGACACAATAACCTACAGAGAGGCGGTCATGATGTCTGAGGATCTCACTTGTCTTCCTTGTTTTCTCTCTTTCTTTCTTTCTCTCTCTCTCTCTCTCTAATTTGTTCCAACTGGGAAGTCTGACCATATTAAGAATGTTGTAGACACAGGCATAGACAAGCAAGCTTGACAAATCACACATTACATCACACCCTGCCTTCCAGCGCAAATGTGTGCGTATAAAACAATGTGCTGGCAGTAGTTGGTAAACTTTAGTTCATTTTCAGTGAACTACAATGTTATTTGAGTCATTGAAAGGGGAAAGTAAGGAATTATGTTTGATGTCTGAAAATTGCAGATTTAGGTAACACTTTACAGTAAGGTTCCATTAGTTAACTTCAGTTAAGTATATTAGTTAGCATGTAATATAAACACTTGAAAAGTATTTAGGCTATTAATCTTAGTCAATGTTAATTAAAAAAATGTATGTTATTGTAATCACAAATTTTATCTGTTAATGTTATTTAATGGAATCTGAGTTCCAACCATAAACTAACCAAAGTTGTATTTTTATGAACTACCATTAACAAAGATTAGTAACAAATGTATTTATTTGTTAATACATTATTTTCTACTTATGTTGTGATTGTGTGAGTCCTTGTGAGTGCGTTACATTCTCTTCATCACTGGCTTACTTGATTCATGATGTCTTTAAAAGGTAAACCAACTAAGTAAACTCTGAATCAGAGCCAAAGAATCCCTCATCAATTATCGCTCAGTACTTCCCTGCCAATTCGTTCTCACTTTCCTTCTTATTCAAAAGTTCTGTTTGAATGAACCCACAAACCCACTTATAGGCACATGACAGTACAAAGTCGAACAATTGAACGCTGAGACGCACACTTACCCTTTTCCCCTCCACAAACACAGCCATATATGGTAAGCTGTATTTGTGGAGGTAAGAGAGACAAGGAGAGCGAGAGAGAAAGAGAGATCTGCTCTCACAGAGAACTAAACAACCCTCCATCATGAAAATCTCAGTGCAGAGATTATTTCAGCCCCGCCTTGAACAAGCCTAAAATCATGATGCTGTGTAAAGACTGTATAAACATTATGACCAGTAGCTGTAATTTTCCGTTTTGGTGGACTGGCCGATTACATGTTACATCACTTGTTTGCACTAAAATGAAGAATGATGATCCCCTGCAGAGTGAGGATTGCTGGGCCTTCAGAGCTGCAGTGAGGAAAGAGGTCTGATGTTTGCTGAACAGACGAGGAATGTGGTTTTGCACACTCAATGGCAGAATCAAGTAAACTTATCTCATCTGGACATACTGTGGATGCATGCTTACAGTAAGCACTGATATTCTTGAAAATGGCATATAGAGGATCGGTGTTGAATCCTGACATCAGCAAGCCTATACGAAGAACCTGGGGAGCCAGAAAATGCATCATGCTTTTCTAATCAGTCAATACATTTTTTGGTATGACGGGCTTTCAAGGCACATTAAATCTCATTTAATGATTCTAGAATAAACTGTGGTTTGTGAGTAATTAATTAAACCATAATAAAGTAAAATTAAAACAAATCATTCTAAAATTCTAAAATCAAAATAAAACACTTAGGCTACTAAAAAAGGCAAACAAATGTTTTTGTTTGTTTATTATGACCAGTAAACCAACATCAGAGAACCACAAACATAGAAATGTGATTTGTAGAAATTATTTAAATATTAACTTAAAATATCAAAGCGTGTTTCAAGTAAATATTTTAGGTCAAATGCCAAACAATTTGGGAATCATTGAATGAGAACAAATTAAAGTAAGTTTTACTTATTTATAAAAGTAGTGATTTTAATAGTTAGTGAATATTTGATTATTACAATGCTTATTGCTGAGGAGAAATTAAATAATAACTTATTTAATCAAGCAATATCACACAAATTACAATACAGATAAATGTATATTTCAAATATAAAAATGAAAACCTAAATAGGAACATAGTATACTTAAAGTTCAAAAATAATATATAAATAGTAAACTATAAGTATGATGTATACTTGCAGAAATCTACTAAACTAGTAGTTTACTGAGAGTATACTTCAAAGCGTATTTCGTAAACTAAAAATTGTGCTACAAATATTAACTAGTAACATATAAGTTCATTGGTTGTACAAACAAACAAAAAAGTAGTTGTAAACTAGTTCTGTACTCAAAGTTTACAAAGTTTACTGATGTCAACATCAATTTGACACTTCAAGTTTACTTAAAATTATACTTTTATGCTAAAAAAAAGTGGGACAATTTAGTTCTAACTAAATGCAACTTTCAGACACCATATTTATTTTTTATTTCAACTATCACAAAATGGAAAGCACAGGATTGTTGAACTCTCCTTCATCATCATCTGAACTAACCCTGACAATTGTTGGATATCAAAGGCAGGGGTGTAGTACCAAATTTTGGGCCCTGGGTACAAACCATCTAGCTGGGCCCCCCGCCACGTACTTTTTATCTGAGCGCGGCGACTTCTCCAACGGGGGGGGGGGGGGGGGGGGGGGGGGGTGGGATGGGTGGGATGAGAGAGAGACGGAGAAGGACTTTCGATTTGAGCGCGGCGACTTCTCCAACAGGGGGGGGTTGGACGGACTTTTGACTTAAGCTCGGCGTCTTCTAAGGGCCCCCCCCCCCCCTGCCTCGGGCCCTTTTCCCCCCGCTACCACGCCCCTGATCAAAGGCAGTGAAGGATACATCTATGCTGTCTTCAAATATGACCAGGTGAAGGTATCTCAGGAGACAGGAAGTGAAGCTAACAGGTTTCGGACGTGCCTTAATGTCTTCCTACCTTGGAATGCATCCTCTGAAAGCAGCATTTTTAAGCTTTTGAAAGCAGGCAGACATTTTGTTCCATTACCTAATGAATCAGTTTGTTTGAAACAAATCGGTTGAGTGAATGATTCAGTGATTCAAAAAGACAAACATTTGTTTTGTTCCTCCAAGTGTATTTGAACAAGTTGATTGAATGAATGATTTCATGAATCACTCACAAATGCAGTCACTTGTCGCCATCTACACCTATGTTAGGTTGTAAGGTGCATAAAGAGTGGACGATTGCGGTTTGGTGCCTTGCTCAAGGGCACCTCAGTCGTAGGTATTGTGCGTGGAAGAGTTAATTTGATAAAGTTGAATAAATGTTTTAATTATTTCTATGCCCCTGGTATTAGAAAGGAATTGAGAATTTAACTTCTACATTCAAGTAAACTGCTGGGCCCTGCAAAGCCAATGTTAGAGCCTCAAGACCCCTATCCATATCCAGTGCTTCTTCTCATCATGCCTAACTACACATCCAAACCTCAGAGGAATAACAAAAATATCCTTCCTGTGCTGCTTCACTTGTACACACGCTTCCCTAATCAGAAACAGCATCAACACAACATCAACTGCAGAAAAATACATGGACCAAACTAAATGCCATAATCTTTGTTAATGCTTGCGCATTTGCACCAGCTATTTTTTGAGAATGTTATGTCCTCAAAAGTGAGAGAAAGGGAGTGAGAGAAAAGCAAAGAAAAAGAACAAGAAAAAAAGAGGGGGGGGGGGAATGGGGGTTAGAGAGAGTGTGTTTCAGCAACCTTATCCTTATTTGGGAGGAGGAATGTGGAGGAGGTCGAGAACATAGCTGCTATCAATGACGGATCTCTCATTCTCTCGCTGTCTACGTTTTTGGCTATATGAGCAACTTCTTAATTAAGAAAATTATAAAACATATAAAATAAATAAATAAGTAAATAAAAATAATGAAAAATACCAAAATAATTTTAAATTTATTTTTTTTATATTATAGTTGTATATTTTATTATGCACAAGACGTGATCTGAGACGATCTGAAATCTGAATTAGTGACTAATAGGCTGTATATCTGTGCATATCATGATTATGAAACAATTCACATAATCTCATCTAATGACATAACCTCTTATAGAACACACGCATGTGCACACACATTACATCACACTGCGATGAAGTTGCATGAAACAGTGACACCCTTTTTATACCTGCATCTGGACTGAATAACGAAGCAGATGTTTGAGGCAGATAAATAATGATGTCACTTTTGAGTGGAAGATGGCAGTCCTGGCAGTGTTTGTTTATCTGGTTCACCACATGTGGACCTCAGACTGTCTGCCCCCCTCTCAACAGACTCCGCTCATGTGTGTTTGAGAGCCTATGAAAATGAGAAACTGCAATTTAGAAATTAGACTGCAAATTAAACTGTCTGAACAAGAATCCAGACAGTTTGTCCCCCAGGACCGTAACTCATCATTTGGATTCCAAAGCAGGAGGATGATGTGTTAAACAATTGACAGATATCAATCTATCCGTGCATCATGGAGGATTATACGCTGTGTCCTCACTAAACAATAAAGCTGCTTTATAAAGGGAACATTGACTGCAAGACAGAGCAGAATAGACATGCCTGTTACGTGTCAAATCATTGTGCAATGAGCAGTAACACTTGGCTCAGCAGTCGAAATTTCACAATTTCAATTCCAAACACCAAGAACCAGGTTCCAATGGAGAGCAATGTTTGTTCTTTTTTTAGGTGTTGAGATCGTTTATTTTCGTTTAAGGTTTTAACCACCCATGACACAATCACTCACCTCTTTACACATCCGCAAATCACAATTTACATTTGTATACACTTTCTATAAATGAATACTTTCACATATTTTGTAAATTGTCCCTCTGTAAAGGATGTTTCTTCTGGTAGGTGCACTTTTAGGTCCCAATATTTTATCTTAAAATATTTTTTATTTTATTTTTTGTAATTGGTTCACCCTTGACTTTTACCAGACTTTTAATTTTAATCTATAAGAGTCAATCTGTCTATTAACAACATTCTTTATTATATTTTACAACTATTATATGATGACTATAATAGCTTCATACAAATTACGACGGTTCTTTAAGTTTCTTTGTCATTTCCTTTACAACCAATAAGCATGACACTAAGTATGACACTAGTTTTATCAAAAGTTAGTGTACTTGGTTACCAAGTGGACAACAGTATCAGGGAAGAGCTGAGATGAAATATTGAAAAATATATTGAAAAAAAAAAGAAAAAAAAATCCTATAATGCAAAGCTAAATTGTCAGCATCATTACTCCAGTCTCGCACAGCATGGTGAATTACAGACGTTTTTCCCTGCCATCCCAGTTGAACAAAAAAACATAAAACTTGAAGACAGGGCCCCTTCATACCCCGTTATGACATGTGCTTTTAACTGACCCAGGATGACATCTCATGATCTCATGACTATGGTAGTTGACATGTCAGCACAGGTTTACTCCGAACAGCCCCCGCTCCACACATCAGTAGCCTGGAGACAGCAATGCAGGGAATTCTTCTGTTTTGGGTGATTTCTACAGAATGGCAGACGGAAAACATATGATGTGTCATACCATAGCTGCGGGCTTTTCTGACTTTTGTTATTTAAAAACTTGTGGTCATCACCCTAGTAACGCATATATTTTCACTTCCTGTTTAGGTGATGCTATTGTGTAGTATGCCGGCTCATCAAATTGATCAGTGCCAACTTAAAACCTGTTTTGTCTTTCTAAGGAAATGGAAAAGTCTAGAATAAGTTTTAAAGAAAAAAAATTTTGCTTTAGTTTTAACTAGTGCCCTCAAATTGTATATATACATATATATATATATATATTAATTTGACAGCACTAGTTTTAGCATACTAGTTTCAATCATAATAATGATGAATATTAAAATAAAATAATATTGATGATAACAATTATACTAATAAAAAGTTGATTTATTTTAAATTAAGTGGATCACCTTATGGTGGTGGTGGTGGTGCTGGTGGGGGGGGGGGGGGGGGGGGTATGTTGAGATAAAAAAAAGAAACATGAGAAATGGTTATATGTTAAAACTTAAGGATTCAACCTTTTTTCTGTTTTCAAGACATAGTTTAAAATTACTTATTTAATCTCAGAAACCCCACTATATTATCAGACTAAATAAATCCAGTAATGGCTGTCAGTGAATAGGATTTTTGCAATAGCATCGGTAACTAAACACTCTTTTTTGCAACGCTACATTCATACCATGTTCCAAACATCGACATGCACAATATCAACAAAATGACAGAGTTAACTTTAAACTTAATTTCTTTGGATTGAGATAAAAAAAAATTCAGTCATTGGAGAGATCACAGTAGCCATTCAGTCCCTGCAGGAATTATGACTTTTCTACATAGCTAAATAGAACATTATCTAAGAGATCATCAAATTATTAATCATGTCTTCAAATGGACACCAACAATGATATTTTAAGAATCCTGCTGCATTGGGGGACCAGACCAGTTTAAACCAACTCAGTAAACCACATGAGTTAATGTTTTTTCACACAGGGGTAATGAGTAATGTCCGACCCAGCCCTTTTCATATAGTTCTCCCTTCCCTCAAATAGTTTTTAATTCCGCTTTGACTTCACGATCCACTCTTTCTTCTTCTTCTTCTCACATTTTGATGCCTTAAAATTACACCATGTGCCCCACCTGACAGCAAACACACATTTAACCATGCACATGTACAAAAGCAAGGTTGCATTAGAACCTGCAAGACCTGTGCAAGGCCAAGACGCAATGGCATGTGAAAACTCATTCTCCTGGTAAGCAAAAGCTGATGCTGTGCATCATATGAGCCCATGCAACTCTTCTACACCGATGTGTGAAAGTTTTGGGTGTGGTATCTGATGACACACACCTAGTTTGTGGTTCACTGAAAGGAAAGACCCCTTATAAAGAGTGAGTTTACCATCACTAAAGTCTCATACTGTATGCAAATGAAGAGAACCACAAGGGCAACTAAACACTGCAACTATAGAAGAAAAAAACATTGGATTGAATATTCAACGGGTAACAATAACTTTCAGTTTTTGTCATGCTGTATGTAAACCAAATTTGGTTGAAACAATCAATAAAATCATAAGAATAGATAACAAACACTGTTAGTTACTTTGCATATTTGAATCATGATCCCATTAAGTAGCTGTTTATAGTCTCGATGATAGTTAATGTGTAAGCCAGAGCAGAATTCAACATGGATTCCCTTTTTATAATAAAGATTTTCAATTTATGAGCGAAAAAAATGTCTGTTGTTAACATTCCTTGAAAATATATTTGTGTTTTGTTACATAAATTACAAACGGTAAAAAATTTGAGTTTTGAAACTGTTATGTGCACATTTCTAACATAAGAACTGCAACAGTTGTCTGATTCATCAAGCATGTAGCTTACAAGAGGAAATCAATGGAAAATTGTTCTTGACATATCGATTTAATCAGTTAAAGGTATTTAAAATAATCATAATAATGTCACTATATAGGCTACTGCATGTCAATTTGTTAAGAGAACGTCAATGAATAATTATCCCAGATTTGTTCTTGAAATTTGATTTATTTTAGCTTAAGTTATCAATTTTTATACCTATATGCCGTGCCTAATTAGAGATAAATTATTTCCATATCTCCAGGCTGCTGTGGGAGTTGGCCAGTCTAGACTGACTCTGGAACAGAGTTATGAGATCAAATAAACGAGGAGGTAGATTTGACTTGGCCTGACCTATGCACAGCCGCATCTAAGGTAAGAATGTGTGCTTGTCTCAGTTAGTTGAAGAACAAAGAGCGAGACCAGAGGAATATTTCAAATTGTTCACAGAGCTTTGGCCTCAGCTTCAGATAGAGTGGATGTGTTTCCTTCGATTATAAATTATCATTGTTGAAGCCTGAACAAAATCTCTCCCTTGGTCGTGCTTACATGATGGATGCTTTTGTCATCTACATCTGACCTGATGTTCTACATTTCCATCACGTTAGAGCAGAAGGAGGATTTTTTGTAATGTCACGCCATTTTTTACATTGAATATGAACAAACATTTGTGATTTCATGGGATCCAATGACCACCCGAACATTTGGTCCTCGTTATCCACAGTTCAGAGATGTGAGGTCATTCCTCTCTTAAAAAAAAAATTAGGAGTGTGCAGGAGGGATTTTTATCATTACCACATCCGAACTGGAGAAGCACAAACCAACAGCGCTCTCTCGAGACAATGTTGAGCGAGCAACCATGCAGTTTATCCACTGGAAGGTGTTTGTCGCCCTCTTGTGTTTCAGATATGCTTTGCCGTGATAGATTCCATTATTGTTCTGAAGTTAAAGCAGAACTAAGTAACTTTTTTACCTTAACCAAACAGCTTTGGAGTCATTGTAATGTTTATATTACTGATTTCGTGTTGAATGGTGGTCGTCTCGCACCCCCCTGGTGCCTGTGAGCCGCAAAACCACCCTTGCAACTTTGGGGCGGCGGGCCGAATGGCTTTTTTTCAGAATGGCGGAAAAAAACGAAGAGTCTAGAAAAAGGTAAAGAGAATCTGACAGCACGAGGAACCGGACAAGAGTCCCACTCGCTCAGGCTTTCACTGTTAAAGTTGGAATCCTGCGATTATCATGAGAACAGTTGTCAATATCTCACACAATTATCAGGACATAAATAAGCCTACATGTTGTAAATAGTGTAAATGAGCGCAATTTGCAAACTATTATGATAAATTGCAATAATCATGTCTAACAACATCATAACGGACATTGTTACGAAATCAGGGCTCTCAAGTGTCACGCATTGAGCGTGACAGTCACTCATTTCGGTCTTTTGTCACGCTCTCCCGCCACACATTGTATTTCTCACGCTGAAAAACTATTTGTAATATATATTTAAAATGCCAAAACTCTGGCCGTGCCGCTCTGACTG
This sequence comes from Siphateles boraxobius, assembly GCF_051911475.1. Taxonomy (NCBI): domain Eukaryota; kingdom Metazoa; phylum Chordata; class Actinopteri; order Cypriniformes; family Leuciscidae; genus Siphateles; species Siphateles boraxobius. The sequence goes on along the minus strand of NW_027509195.1, from coordinate 8,383,687 downwards.
TGGAACCGGCAGGAATCAAGCGCGTCTCCTCTGGTGTTGTTCGTCCGAGCTACACAATAGCCAATCAGAAAATAGCACTATTGTATCTGGGTAAGATTTAACGCAACAACCAATGACAAAAATATATCTGTCCGCTGGATGTCACTCTTGCCTGTCTTCAAAACTTGAGAGCCCTGCGAAATAATGCGACGTACATGATACACTTTATTGGTGTCATCTGGCATTTAGGCTCAGGTAAGCCTAATGCGGTAGGCTACTTTATTATTATGAAGTGCAGAGGCCGTGAGTGCACATACGCTCTGCGTGAGTGGTGTTTACGACAGTAACGTTAAATACAAGTACTCTACAGCGACTCTAGGGATCGCTGTTTGACAAAAACAGAAATCCTGCATAGTGCCGCTTTAAATGCGCCGACATCAACATCATTTCACAAAACTTATTGCACTAGTTCATTTTTGTATACTGCATAACTGTTACGTAAACCTATCTTACAACGTTTACCATATTACCGAGCAAATGAACGGAACTTAGAACAGTTTAGTTTCAACACGACGCAGCACAGCACTAGTTGTGTTGTTTCCCAAACTTACCTTTTAAAATGAGTTTCCCAAACTTACCTTTAAAAATAATATGAAATAATATATCTGTGTGCCAGTACCATACCATGTAATAGGCTACTACTTTCATAACATGGTAGGCATTTAAAAGATTATATAGGGCTATTCATGTAGGCCTACTGTTGTATTTACAAGGAAAACATCGGCAAAACGTGTAAATGCCATATTTTTGGTTCTTGAATTGATGTCGTGTGCTGTTTTGTATATACTCTTTTGGTTAAGAAAATGCCTTTACTTGTACTGTAGAGGCATTCACAAACTTCACTTACAGGGCTGAATGATGATAGGGACGCATTTGAAGATTTGTATTTCAGTTGCGTGTGGGTATATCCACCTTTATGTAACTTTAGCTCTCTTTTTGTTAAGTTTGTTGTAATAATCAAACTAAGCCTATCTATATATTCTCGAATCGGGCATTCTAAACAGTCGACAGACAGACTCACAAGAGATGACTGCAGTAATGTTGTCAGGAAAAAAAATATATATATATTTTTTTTAATAAGATTATATATATATATATATATATATATATATATATATATATATATATATATATATCTTATTAAAATCTCCTTCATAGCTCGTGGTGCACATAAACCGTAAAGCGACGCTCCTGGTACAACCTCATGGACTACAAATACCAGCTATATGAGGGAGCGCAGAACTACTTCCCAGAGCACAGACAGGGACTTACTATAAGTTGTCTTCTACACGCTTATATTAATATGCATTACTCGGTTGATTTTTTTAAACTAGAATATAAACAATGTTTTAAGTATAGACAGTATAAATGTGTCACTAATACGTAACCGGAAGTAGTTTCTGGCGGTGCATTATGACGCAGCGGAAGATTAGTATTCTTCCTTTCCACCATTAGGTGAGTGCGTGGTGAGGCGCGCTGCGTCGATCTCTGTGGATTTTATAAAAAACACACTATTTATTCACTTATAAATAGAACAATTTATCTTTAAATCTATTGTTATTGTGTATATTACAGATCGCAACCATGGGCCGCCGTCCAGCCCGTTGGTAAGTTGTAAATTTAGTGTTTTAAGAAGTGGCCGTACTTAAAATGGCAGGGCCCGCTAACCATGTGCAGCACACCGGCCTCTTTCAGCAGTGACAGTACACTGACACGGGCTACTTTGTGCAGCACGAATGTGCTCTTAAAACAAGTTTGTCTTCTATTAAAATGCTTGATATAAATTCTTGGTTATTTAAAACGCGTCACCATTAAATGTGAAGCTTACAAATAAGCGCTAAACGCGTCATGTCTGTTGACATTTAGCAATGTTCTGCATTTATATATTACATTTTTGTACTTGTATTAACTAGGTATGTGCAATGGGAATTTAAGCAGACATTTACACTGATTGAGACATTGGGTTTTGAATTGCTAATTGTCAATTATCTGTTGCAGCTACAGATACTGTAAGAACAAACCTTACCCCAAGTCCCGCTTCTGTCGAGGTGTTCCTGGTAAGTTATGGAAGACAATATCAGAATTTGAATGCCATTTTCTGGGCCTGAAAAAGTCTTAAGTGATGGAAGTTTCTGTAATGAATATACTTTGTCTAGCTGATCAAATTTTTGCTCATAATTCATTTGCTGATAATTGCTTTTGTGAAAGATTAAACTAACTCCCAATATATTATGACAGTTTGGTATGATTCAAACGTTACTTTGAAGTTTAGGAGCAAATTCATCTGCTTATAAAAATCATTATAGTATAAATTACGTTACATAAATTTGTTAGTCCAAAATTGTAGGAACCCTGAATTGAGAACATTAACTATTAATCAATTCGATTTCATCAAATATGAAGTTATATAGTTCAAGATTTGTTCTGATTAAGCATGTCCTTCTCAAACTCAGATCCTAAGATCAGGATCTTCGACTTGGGCAGGAAAAAGGCCAAGGTGGATGAGTTCCCCATGTGCGGTCACATGGTATCTGATGAGTATGAGCAGCTGTCCAGTGAAGGTGAGGCGCCTTCGATACTGTTGTTCATATCTTAAAATATTTGTCGATTACATAGAGCACTTTTTGATACATAGATTTAATTTTTCTTTAACGTGCAATTTGTTGTATAGCTCTTGAGGCTGCCCGTATCTGCGCCAACAAGTACATGGTGAAGACCTGCGGTAAAGATGGTTTCCACATCCGTGTGCGCCTGCACCCTTTCCATGTCATTCGCATCAACAAAATGTTGTCCTGTGCCGGAGCTGATAGGTGAGCGTGTGTGTGGACTCTTACCTGCAGCTTATTAAGCCGACTAGACAGGTTGTCTGTACTTGTGTGGTGTGCAAAGGCTGCAGACAGTAATTCTGTGGATGTGTATGAGCCTAGCTGTGCAGTGCTGGGCCCTTTTAAGGGACCACAGAGACATATTCTTTATTTTTGATAGAATTTCTGTTTGGCCATTTGAGTAAATTAATGTTAATGTTCTTCTCTTTAGGCTCCAGACTGGTATGCGTGGTGCTTTCGGTAAGCCCCAGGGCACAGTGGCCCGTGTGTGCATTGGGCAGGTGATCATGTCCGTGCGCACTAAGGCCTCAAACAAGGAACATGTGATCGAGGCTCTGAGGAGAGCCAAGTTCAAGTTCCCTGGCCGTCAGAAGGTACTTAAAATGAAGTTGAAAAATGTGTTCAGTGGTTGTCAAACTTTTGCCCCACTCCCCAAACCTTTAAAAAAAAATCTGACGCTCCCTTATGAAAACCCACCACATCTCTGAATACTAGATAATTAGTCTAATATCATAGAAATGAAAAGATTTTTAAAAATAGATAAACCTGCTGTAAAACACCTGCAATAGTTTCACTTCCTAAACCGTACGAGAATAATGGATCAGAACATAACTTTTGAATGTAAATATTTCAGTGATGCTTTGTATGAACAATATATCGGTGGCTGCAGTGAGTTTTCTTGATGACTTCTCACAAGCTCAGTGTCTTGTATGTCTTCTCGCTGCAACACGGCTGCCGAATGGTGCGTTCACCAACACCTTGTGATGCTGTCCACTGAAGTGATTTTTTGGGGCGAGGAACTTCTATGGCAGGCTTGTTCAGATGGTGCAAAGTCAATTGTCTGAAAGAAAAAAAATTCAGTGGAATTGGCATTCGGTGCTGCTTTATAAAGGCAGAGCGCCAACTGCTGTTTACGCACCTGAACGTCTGGAATGTGACATTTACCTGCAGCTTATTAAGCCGACTAGACAGGTTGTCTGTACTTGTGTGGTGTGCAAAGGCTGCAGACAGTAATTCTGTGGATGTGTATGAGCCTAGCTGTGTAGTGCTGGGCCCTTTTAAGGGACCACAGAGACATAGTATTGTTTATTTTTGATAGAATTTCCTTTTGACCATTTTTGAGTGAATTCATCTTATTGTTAATTTCCTCTCAAGGCTATTTATGTGCTTGAATGGCATTGCAAAGCCCCCCCCCCCCCCAGCTGATCTCCTATAACCACCCACCCCCCTTTTTTTTGAGAACCACTGGTCTAGGTGTTAATTGTCTAAAAGTGGTCTGCTGACTGTCTATATTCTCCTCCCTCTTAGATCCACATCTCCAAGAAGTATGGCTTCACAAAGTTCAACGCCACCGACTTTGATGACATGCTGGCAGAGAAGCGTCTGATCCCCGACGGTTGTGGGGTGAAATACATCCCCAGCCATGGACCCCTGAGCCGCTGGAAGGCCCTGCACGCCAACTAAGCACCACACACTTCATTGGATCTGTGTGAACCAAGGCTCTATTGACCACAAATAAAGTCCATTCTTTGATTTACAAAGTTCTTTTGTTGTTTCTTTTTTCTGGCTTGCATTTATACGTGTTAGTAGTTAAGTTATTTAGTGTAATTGTGTGGAACTATATACAGTCAATAACAAACATTCGTGGAAATACAGATACAGTTGGTTTTATTCAAAAGTGATTTCTCCAGGATTAAAATCACAATATTTAGAGTTCTAGATTCTCTTGATGGGAATGTTTTGGCGTTTGGCTGTCTAGCTTTGTGTTATTGTTTTAAGGCAAAGAGCACAAGTTTTATCGGACCATAACTTTCGGGCAGCTGATTTCTGGGTTTGTCACATGGCTAAATGTACTTGCTATAGTAATTATAGTAAATTAAGCATAATTATGAACAACTAAACCAAAATGTAACCATATATTAAGTGCATGTAGTTAATATTACTACGTCACCTTAAAATTGTATAAAAAGAAAATGCCTCATAAAAACAAACTACCTTCAAAATGTGAAACAAGTGAACAGAAAACAACTCATTCATATAGCTGCATGTTTGTCAGAATTTATTACAAAAATAAAATTCTCTGCAAAAAAGACAATATTTAACTTGCATGAATAAATGAGAAATCTAATTTATATTGTCAAAAGACAACCGGAATATAAAACCTGAGCCAGTCCTCCGTGATTATCAATTTCTAGAAACTAAAAAAATATTCTGTAACGTCCACTAATCAGCAACATATTTTGTAGATGTAGTTGTGGCTCTGTATGAGCTCAAGTACATAGCAGCTGTGTAACAGCAAAGTAAAGTCTTCACTTAATTTAGGTGAGATGAATAATCCACTCATGGTTGATTTGTGTTCATATGATCATCTGCAGTAGCAGTAAGACAAATGCTGAAGACGAATGTAAAAGACACGATGCTCTGTTATTTCTTGTGGAAACCCCTGATTTCTGAGTCTTCAGGACCACCTCGATGGGGTAGTGATCACTTACTTCTAAAGCCTATAACAGACAATCCGAAGTTCAGTGACATGAAAATGCACAAAATAACGGTAAATGCTGAATTTGGCTTACCTGAGCCTCTGTAAGATGGAATTCCTTGGGAAAATTGAATGGCTTTGCTGAAAACGGTTCAATTGTTTTGAGAAATGGCTCTCCATGCACAACAATTCTGTGGATTGTAGCCATAAATTCGAATCATTATGCCATGTCTACATGCAAATCCTAAGCATCTTTATTATATTATGCTAATATGAACATTTTGCCAGCATACCTGTCGTACGCACAGTCAGTTGACTGTTTCACCGTAGTGTCCACGTTATCCTGAATCAGCCAGATGAAAGACGGGTTAGATATAAGCCTGATGTTCTTACGGTTCTTTTTAGCCACGTAACCACAAGCTGCATTGAAGTCCCCAAGGAACATCACACTCTGGCAAGATGACAAAAAAGCAAGGTTTAGGACTTGATCTCAAGAAATTATGCTCTATATAATATATGAAATCCATCATCACACCTCAATTTTCCATCGCTCTCTGACATCCACAAAGACATCGTAAAGCTCATCAATCTCTTTGGTGGCATTTGAAGGAGCAGCGTGCAGCGGAATCAAGACAAACTCCTTGGCCACTGTTAATAGAGACATTTTCAGATCATGATCAAAATCATCAAACTTCAGCTGACAATGATGTGTCTAGAATAAATTCAGTGAGCAAGTTTTCCTGTCTTTTATTTGACCTGTTTTAGGGGCTTGAAAATGTACCACAAAGGGTTCTCTGGAGAAAGCATCAACATCCCCTTTCTGCGTATCTGGATACTGATACTGCTTTATCAGCTTTGCTGTGCTTTTCCTGTATGAAGGGGGAAACAAGAAATGAGGGAGCTTATCTTGTAAGGCCTGGAAAAAAAACTGTTGTGGTGATCAAGAATATATTTGTATTAATGAAAGTAATGCAGCAAGACATACCTTACTTCTCATAAAGAAATATCTAATATTAACAACATCCTACCTTATCTAGGGATGCACCAATAATAATAAGCCAATAAGGGTTTTCGTTTTATGGTTGATAACTGATAAAATATTATTTATTCAAAATCTAAGCTATTTTGTCTAATTAACTTAAAAATAAAACATCAAGTGCTAAAACCAATCATTTTAGATTCTACAAGTGAATTTAGGCATCACAACATAAGGTACACTATAAAAAATATAGTGTATATTCATTTTGTGATTTGCTAAAGACGGTATCATTAAATTATTAATGTTTTAAATAACTTTAATGACAGCAAATCTAATTTAAATGCAAAAATATGGGGAATGAGCATAATGATAAACAGTGTTGGGGTGACACATTTCAAGTAGGCTAATGAGAGTTATGTAATCAGATTACTTTTTCAAGTAACTAATAAAGTAACGCATTACTTTTAAATTTACAACAAAATATGTTTGTTCAAACAAGTAACGCAAGTTCCTTTGTTTTCCCATGTATTGACTGACACCTCTCCTGTCCCCATGTCGAGAGAGATATGGAGTTAGTGCAGAGGCGCTGTGCTCTGCATGTATAAACATGCAGTTTTAGGCTAAATGTGAGCAGACTGTGATGAAACTCAGCTCACTTCCACAAAAACAGATTCAGTATTCCACAAAATAAATAAAAACGGTGAAAAGCAAACCTGCAACAATTAACTGTTAAATTACACAAATATACTTTATGTATTTAATCTGACTTTATTAACCGATGTCTTTGTTGCTGCACTCCTGTGATTCAATTCAACCGTACTAATAAGCAAAAATTACTTCGAATAAACATCACATGTTTTTATTTTTTTATTGCTGAAGTAAGAGTGTCAAACTTTTTTCTCCTGCGTCCTATTCTTGTTTTGTTTGTTTGCCTCTACTGTACAGGCATGAATTTGGGTTAGGGTTAAAAACAAACAAGCAAGCCCAGCCCAGATGAGAAAAAGTAACGCAAAGGTAACACATTACTTCCGATAAAAAGTAACACAGTTAGTTACTTTTTCTGGGAGTAACGCAATATTGTAATGCATTACTTTTAAAAGTAACTTTCCCCAACATTGTTGATAAATCAACACATCTCTAATATCAGCTGATAATAAACATTTTCCCAATATCATGTGCATCCTTAGCCTTTACATATTGTCCTAAAGTGCAGAAGTGCTGAACACATACCTGTAAACAAAAACGTATTGCTCCTGATACGCTTGTGTTCTCCCGAGACGTTCACTTGCCACATAGTCATAATCATTACTATAGAGCCTGGAAACAAGATATAACATAACAGCATTTATGCACTATAGATTTGCTTATCTCTTAAATCTGATTTGTTGCACTTTGAGTTCATATCGCATATTGTCTACCTGTTGACTGCATCAAGCAGGCGTGGGATGGCTTTATTTTTCTGATCTCTGACCTCCTGGAGTAAACATATGTCACAACGAGTTACAATCTGCAAGAAAGAACAAAACAGAACACATTTAGACATGTTTTATATTTTAAAAAAATAAGTAAAAAGTATTGTAGTATTCATCCTCTCACCCGTGATATAAAATTCATGATTTTGGCATTGGCTGATTTTGAATCACCAAAACTCTGAACATTAAAGGCACAAATTCTGAAGCCATAGCAGATCAGCGAGCCAGAGAGGATGAAGAAGGTGAAGAGGAACAGTCTGCCGGTCATCCTGCATGTAAAGAGTGAGAGAAAGACCTTTGTAGATATAGATTCACAATTCAATGGGAAAAGAACAGCCTTCCAATGGAACAGATGAGTCGTTTGCAGGCAGACACGGCAGAAGTCTAAACAAATAAAAAATAATGTAAGCAAGGACAATGGAGAATAAAATACCTTAATTAATATTGAATTATCATATAATATAGCTAAATAAACTCATTTGAATTAACTGTTACAGACATACAGTTATTGAATAAAGTGATCCTGAAACTGATGAGTAATACTTTATCATATGATTGTGGTTTTTGGTATGGAAAGTTCTCATTTTTAGAACTTTTTAGACGTTTTGAGGATCTTTCTTGGTCAAATATTAACTAATTTCCCCATTCCTATCCCAAAAAGGTCACTGATCTAAACTATAACAAGTAAAAACATACAAAGACAATAACAATTCATCAGGTTTGATGAATTTGACACAAAATCACTTAGATTTTCCATTGAAAGACTGATTAACAAAGTTCTGATCAAAGTTTGACTGCTTTTCAGGATGAAACCTGCGACAGTTGACACCTTAGACTGTGTCATTGATCAGGATGTGTCTGCTTCAAGGTTAGCAACCCTTTGTGAAGTAAATAGCCTGCTGTTGTAGTAATCCAGACTGCAGATAACAAGTTGAAACATGATCTTGAGTTCTAGAGGTTTCTACTTACAACATTTTTTTTCCTCCAAAGTACTTTCCTATATTTGCCTAGTCGCTACAACATGGCTGTAGCAACCACAGGCTCACAAACTGTTGCAGAGCAGCAGATTAATATACTCACACAAAAAAGCAGAGTTCCTTACCTCATTTGAAATGTGCTTGGGTTCACTTTAACAATGCAGGTCTCTCTTTTCTTTCCCTAACAGCTGAACTGAAGACTTTTCCACTGGTAATATATTCAGGAAGACTGAGGACACACCCTCTGCTCTGCTATTTGTGGACAAAGGGAGGAGCTTTTCTTGCTAATATACAAGGAGTATGGGGCTTTACACACCCTGCAATTGAGATAAATACAATATGCATGCAAAACTAACAGAATTATGTGGTGTATAATCTTTTTACTCTCTTCTCGTTTTTCAGGTCTTTCTAGTTTAGGGCACTGCTTTTACTCTACAGTCCAATATGACAACATCATAGTTGCTTAAGTAGTTGCATAAGTGTCTGCAGCAACCCAGCAAACAAAACAAAATGGTTTTAAATCAATGAATGTAAAGGTCTGATTGATTAAGAAGACAGAAACTAAATAAATCAAATACATATTCCTTATGAAATATGTCGTCGTTACTTGTGTTAACTATTTGCTACCTATTTTGAATAAGATTAATATACATGCACAATATTGCACAGTGTTCAGTGAACTCTTCCTTCACAAAAAGAAATGAAGCGGACCACACATAATCTACACACCCAGATTTACTCAGAAAACTACAGATAATCCACAGATTGATATGCATTTTATTCACATAGTTCCACACATACCCACCCCACACATGTTTGTTTATGAAATATTTTGGATAATTTGATAATGCTTTCAGTTAGCAATAAATGTGCCACCAGCTCCATATAGCGCACATTTTAATACATTCTGCAGATGTGTCTCTCAATATTAGCACACACACACACACTATATATATATATATATATATATATATATATATATATATATATATATATATATATAGGCTATATATATATCTGCATGAGCAGAATCATTTACTCACCCTCATGTTGTTCCAAACTGTTTCTGTCTTCTGTTGAACACAAAAGAAGATATTTTTAAGGATGTTTGCAACCAGACAGTTGACGGACGGCGGACATTGACTTTCATAGTACTTTTTTTTTTTTCCTATATGGAAGTCAATGGCTACCGTCAACTGTTTGATTGCCAACAATCTTTAAAATATCTTCTTTTGTGTTCAGCAAAAGAAAGGAACTCATAGAGGTTTAGAACAACATGAGGGTGAGTAAATGATGACAGAATTTTCATTTTTGGGCGAACTAACCCTTTAAAACCACAAGCAAACTGGTTGAGAAAGCTCTCTGCACACGTGACTGCTGATCTGTCATGCGATGGCGCTAGAGAATCGCGCTAATTCTGCCCTGTGACGTAACAGTTTCGGAAGTTCTGTTGTAGTTTTACTCTCAGTAATATTTGTCCGTCCTCCAAACAATTAATGTAGTTAATATTCTAGTTTAAACTGAATATCTGTTTTAGTTCGTCGGTATTACAAGATAATGTGGTGATTTTGTTGCTATTTAGTGTTTACAAATAAATAAGTTAGTGTTTTTTTAGTGTTTTGTGTCGTTGAAAACTTACAGGTGAGATATTTACAATTTTGTTAAGATAAATAACGTTATTGAGTTACACGTCATTTACCTTTATTTGTTTCCACTGTAGCCTACTTTGCGGCACGTATTATTTCGTGAGGAACATAATTGGAACATATGAAAATAGGATGAAAACAGAGGTGTCAGTCGCTGCTACTTTCATCAGTGGTTTACTGAGCAGAAGCAGCAGCAGTGTTTCTTTCACTGGAGATCAGCTGAAGCTCTTCACTCACACACTCACTGATGCGCTGATAGGTAGGCTACTGACAACTGACCTGCTTTTCTCACACGACTCGAGTACTTTTTTTTGATTAATAAATAAATAAATAAAATGTAAACAGATGGCATCGGTTATATTCTTTTGAATAACCTAGTGTAATTTTTGTGACAAATAATAATAAAATGCTTTTAAATGAAATTCAAAGTTTCAGTATGCAATAAGCTGTATGCAGCTTCACCTTGTATGTCTCTCTTAGAGCACTATCGGCAGCATTGGTTTCCTCATGCTCCCTACAGAGGCTCTGGCTACAGATGTTTACGGATCAACCGTAAAATGGACCCTCTCATAGGAAAAGCAGCCTCTGCTGTTGGACTTGCACAAGAGCAGCTTTTCTCATCACTTCCAATAGAGCTGACCCTGTGGGTAGACCCTTCCGAGGTGTCCTATCGGATCGGTGAGGATGGATCCACTTGTGTTCTCTACAAGTCCTCACCGCAACGGCCTAAAAGTGTCTCCTCCGCAGATTCATCAGCCCACACGAAGGAGAAACTGAAAACCAGACAATCGAATTGATCAAAAGGGTTTGAATATAATGGAAGGGTCTCTGTTTTGAGAGATTTTGAAACCCTCTCTCTATGTAAATTCTGCACTTGTTTAAAACATTAAAGGAGTAACTGAATGTGGAGCATAAACGTTGCATCCTACATGTCCACAAGCACAATTTTGGATTATGGGCAATGTAAAATAAATGGAAAAGCATAATTTGTGTAAAAATAAATGGAGAAGATATTGTTAATAAAGGCAAAAGGCCGTGGGGCACAATTGTGACATGGCATTATATTTTATTAGTAACATTTCTACTTACTATATTTAACCTCTTTATTAAATTATGTAAAAATGTGTTTAGTAAAAAAAAAATTAAGGAAACAATAAAAGTAAAAAAAAAATCTCATCAATAAAATAATTGTTAAAAATTAACTCAAAGCAAATGTCATTTCAGAAAATTACTGAATCAATCAGGACAGTTTTGCCATGCATAACAGTGTTATTATTGTTAACTAAAATAGAACTATTAAAGAACTGAAAAACTTAAACTTAAAAAGGTACTGAAGTACTAAAATTGCTAAAACTGAAATAAGTATAAATTAAAGGCAAATAGAGATATTTTTAAAAACAAAATAAAAAAAATGACAAAAGCACATGACTAAATAACTAAAAATTAAACTAAAATGCAAACAGGAAATAAATATACAATAATAGATAAGTCATACTAAAATAACACATGCATGATAATAAACTGGTGTTTAGGAAATTATACTTTTGAAATATACAAGATAACGTGGTGATTTTGTTGCTATTTAGTGTTTTAGGAGCAAAGAAAACTTTAAAAGGCCTATTACCCCAAATGAGACCTTGAAGGCCCCGATACACTTAAAGCAAAATCGAACAATGTCATTTCGAACAAAATCAGTCCAAAACGAACTTATTTGCATTTATTTCTTATAATATATTACATATTTATATAATAATAATAATTCATTACATTTATATAGCGCTTTTCTCAGCACTCAAAGCACTTTAGATAGAAGGGGGGGGGGGGGGTAATAATAATAATAATTTGTTACATTTATGTAGCGCTTTTTCTGGTAACTCAAAGCGTTATACATAGAAGGGGGAATCTCCTCAACCACCACCAATGTGCAGCATTCACCTGTATGATGTGACGGCAGCCATATCAGCAACCCCACACCAGCTTATTGGTGGAGAGGAGACAGAGTTATGAAGCCAATGAGTATAGGGATGATAAGGAGGCCATAATGGACAGAGGCCACTGGGCAAATTTGGCCAGGATGCCGGGGTTAAACCCCTACTCTTTCTAAAGACATCGTGGGATTTTTTGTGACCACAGAGAGTCAGGACCTCGGATTAACGTCTCATCTGAAGGTTCATCATAAGCTCCATCATAAAGGGTTTCCAGGTATCGTCACTGTTGGGCCCTGGGCAATTGTTACTTAACTAATATATTTTGCCTTATATAAGCCCAAATGCTTTTTACAAATAAACAAATGTTTATTTGTATGTTGAACTGTCTGGTCTGTCTAGGTTTCATCCTACGTCCCATCAGGTTAAGTAACGGCACCCAGAGGAAGGTCGTGGAAGTGTGTTTTTCTGATGAAAACAGGCAGTTCTCCATAAGTGCTCAAAACCCAGAGGATCACAGTTAAAGCCATCAGATCTTTCTCACTTCACAGAGATCTCTAAAGAAGGCGAAGTTATGTATATCATTCAGCATATCAACTGAATGATGTTTGAAATCTATTTCACAGCACTTTGTCATGCATTTCCAGTATAAAGATTATGTTATTTCTCTCGCCCAAATCAGGCATTCTTTTCGGCTTAATCAAAAACAGGGGAACAGAAGGTTTTCTCCGTCTTCTTTCAATCCATCCCCTGACACCAACCAAACAATTTCTAACAATAAAGCTTTTGAACGTCAAATAGAGATGGAAAACACTCTCGTTTCATAATCTTAACTCACATGACGAGTTTTAAAAGTTCAACATATTCAAAAATGCTGTCCAAGATTCCTGAACTAATAGTAATTTCCTGTTGAACTCCATCCTTTATTTCCATAGCCAGAACTGTTCTTTCTCTATTTTCCCTTTATTTTCCGGATCCCAGTGTTCCCTGAAAATGTCTCATTATATCTCTAAAGGGAGGAACATGTCTTATTAGTTACTGTAAGATCATATGCATTCACATGAAGACAGCAAAAATATATCAATTTCAAAGTGTTTTCATCCACTTTACTCCCTTTAAGCACAATTTCAAATCACATGCATATGGACATGAAATGGATTATAGCAATCAATAAAACATCTTCACTACAGTTTATTTTGGCAGGAATGGGGGCGAGTGATCCGTTAAATAACCTTATGACAGCACAGAGTGGGTTAAGGCCAGTTTCATGAGTTGTTTTTTTGATGGTTCACAGGCAGTCACTGCAGAGAAGCTCTTTAAAGGTCTCATTTTACTCAGAGGCTGTGACACACCGCGCTGCTCTTCACACAGGACAAGAACTGTTTCTCCTCACAAGATGATGGATCTGAAGATTTTACTCTTTTTCGTGACCGTGCCATGGATATTTTGTGATATGGCAAGAACCAATAAAGTGGTTCCTAGACATAAAGGGATATTGAAAATAGATGATGAAGAATCAATCTCAGAGAGTAGAGTTGTCATGGAAGCCAAGAAACCAAAGGTATGACAATTTAGTGCTGATTATGCATGTGTATACAGAAATTTGTAAACATTGTCATGTTAAAATAAAATTTTGCTTAACATATATGTTTTTGATGCCTAAAATGAATGGCATGAATACATATGCATGTATGTATGTATAATCAGAATGCCAGATATCATACATATGTTCTAAGAAAGGTATGCAATGGAAAACCTGTTAAATCCATAATGGGATTATGTCCAATGGAAAGCAGCACAATTGGCAAGTTATCTGGGAACTGACGAGCTCAGGGAAAGGCAAAATAGCATATGAACTGGTTGAACGTGTTGATATTGAGAGGAAACAAAATAATGTCATTTTCTTGTAATCTGCTTTATTCTAGAAAAAGGTCATTCTTAGCCCAGACTATGATAGTCCAGCTGATAAAGATGACGAAAGTCCAGGAGCAGATGATAAAGATGACAAGGGTATTTATTCTTTACTTTAATTTAGCATTCATTTGATCAAAAAACAATATTTGAGCCTATTTATTTCTATTTTCATTTTATGCTTCAGAACTTCCAACTTGCCTGATGTGTGTTTGTCTAATTGGATCGGTGTATTGTGAGGAGGTTTCTCCAGACATGACAACAGTTCCACCACTGCCAAAGGAAACGGCTTTCTTCTATGCGCGCTTCAACAAAATCACTAAAATTACCAACAAAGACTTTGCTGATATTGGTAAGAAGGGATGCTAGAAAAGCTTTTGGGTGTTTCCACCAAAACACACTGTGTAACTAATGATTGGAACCGGATCAATGTAATCAGAGCAACTGAGTGAAATTTTCCTTGAGACTAGAACTCAAACAGACATACAGACCTGAGAAAGGTCCCTTAGAGTCACTGGTATAGAAGGGGAGACAGATCTAGAAGGTTTTGTGCATTTAAAGGGATAGTTCACCCAAAAATGAAAATTCTGTCATCATTTACTCACCCTTATGTCATTCTAAAAACCCCTGTGACTTTCTTTTATCGGACATTTGGACCTCATTGACTTACAAATATAGGTTCACAAGTTCACATACATATAATCAGAATGTGCGTATCTGGCGCGCTGTCCGAGGAGAGGGCTCTGAGCTCGATATTTGGCCTGAACCCAGAGTACTCTCCCCTATCCCTAGCTGGGATAGGAATAATCGAGAGGGAGGAGTTGGGGTGGTGGAAGGATGCTGCAAACTGTCATGGGACAGAGGTAAGACAGCTCTATAAGCCTCCTCTCACGCTGATTGGTTAGATTATCTGAAACGTGCTCCTCCTGAACTTTGTTAATAAAACATAATTTCTTTATTAGCAACTATTTTCCATTAAGAACTTTTTACATCCATGGAACCTTTTCATTGCATAAAAGGTTCTTTTTAATGGAAAATGATTCTCCAGATTATTAAAACGTTCTTCACACTAAGAAAAAGTCTTTTCAGAACTGTTCACTGAAAGGGTCTTTGGGGAACCAAAAATGGCATTTCTCCAAAAAGCCCTTTTTGGAACCTTTATTTTTAAGATTCCATGGACAAAAAAAAAACAGTATTCTTTAATGTTACAAAGAAGCTAAACAGGTTTGGAACGACATGAGGGTGAGTAAATAATAAAGATGTTCATGTTCAGTTGCACCCCCATTGTAATCTCCAATTGTTTATATACCCAGCCCAGCTAACAAAATGATGTTCTAATATAAGAACGTTTTCCTAAAATTCCCATTAAAGTAGCCCATTAAAACATTATTAAAGAAAATTCCCTGAATGTTCTCAACGTAAATGTTTTAAAAACATTTTTCTTGGTCATGCGACTGTTCAGGGAACATTTCATTTTATCATTCTTCAAACATAATGGGAACGTCACCTCTGAATGTTTGCTGAGCGTTTTGAAACAAGTAGGCTAGTAACATTTAAAATGCATTAGGTAAACATCTTACTAAACGTTTCAGAAAAAACGCTCCATGGACTATATAAATAACATTTAGGGCTGTTTTGAGATTATTAACCAGAACTTTTTAAGGACGTTTAATTAACGTTATTGGAAGGATTGTTTATAACTTTGAGATAACCTTGACAGAACGTTAGCTAAAGGTCAGAGAACGTTCCCTGTTAGCTGGGATGAGATGTCCATATTGTGTTGTTTTCATAGCCACGCTGAGAAGAATTGACCTGTCTGGCAACCTCATCTCTGAGATAGAAGATGGCGCCTTTTCGAAACTCGATCAGCTCGAGGAACTAACGCTCGCTGAGAACAAGCTGGTCAAACTCCCAATGCTGCCAGCTAAACTTGTGTCTCTCAATGTCAATCACAATCTACTTAAAACAAAGGGAGTGAAAGCAAACATTTTCAAGGTAAAAAATGAATAAAATAGAGATTCTGAAATCTTATCAATACATTGTTTGTCTTATTCATCATGACTGGGGTCCATCTTTTGCTTTAGAAACTCATCAAGCTGGCATACCTGTACCTTGGAGACAACGGGCTGGAGGCCGTCCCACCACTGCCGGAAAGTCTGCGTGTGGTTCATCTACATGTACGGTCATCTTTATAGTCTAAATATATTTACTGTAGTATTTAAGTGTGTCCCTACATGTATGTATACTTTTAAAATCGTTTTCAGAACAACAACATAACGTCGCTGACGGACAACACGTTCTGCAAAGGAAACAACACGCACTACATTAGGTACAACATGCAGGAGGTTCGGCTCGATGGGAACCCGATAACTCTGGCCCAACATCCCAACAGCTTCATCTGTCTGAGAGCTCTGCCAATCGGACACTACAAGTAATGCTCTTAGAAGAAGAAAATGTTCCTTAAGCCATCGTCCAGCTGGCAACTGCTGTTATGATGATAGACAGCACATTCACAAAGATTTAACAGCATAATAAAAAATTATTGACTTTTAAGTGCAATCACGCATTTAGACATTTTTAGATCATTTGTAAGACACATATACAACTATTTTCTTGACTTTTATTCAGTGTAATCAATTTTTTATATTTGCAATAGTTTTTGCAAGTAAAAGTTGCAAAATAAGCCTGAGGTAAAACGTGAGGCAAAGAATGTCTGGGAAAACGATGTTCAGTGGGACTTTTACTGACATCCATTGCTGGTAAATAAATGAATTTAGGACCAACAGACTTTGATGGACTTTATCTTCGTAAACTTACTTACAAATGGCACTTATAGGCTACACTACAACTGACCATAATTTTAAAAGTAAAAAAACAAAAAGAATCTGTAAGCTACAATAATGAGAATTTTGATATTTATGGCTTAGCTTCTCATTATATTGACAACATTTTTCATGACTAATTATCTTATAATAATTTTCTCATAACTGATTTAATATCGCACAATAATGAGAAAGTCATTACAATAAAGTTTGTTAGCAAGTCATTTTTAAAAATAAATTATTTTAATTATTTATTTTTTACCTTAACTGAAGTTTTTGGTAAAGTTTTTCCTTATTATGAGAGCAAAATATATACAAGAAAGTTTCTGATTATTACAATATACCAAATCATAATTATTCATTTTTTATTATACACAAGATTTTTAATTATTTATGACATATTAACTCATGATTATGACTTTTTCATTATTTTGAGATACTAAACCATGATTACAATTACAAATTTTCTCATTATTTTATGCTCATTAATATGAGAGCTTTTCTCAATACAATAAGATTCACCCCCGGTTTCACAGAAAAGTCTTCAGCTTAGTCCCAAACTAAAATACAAGTTTGAGCTGTTTTAACTGAAAGCGATCTTAAAATATGTCAGTGTCATTGTTTTGTCTCAGGTTGCACACCAAATATCCTCATCAAATAAGGCCTAATTCTGTCAAGCCCTGTCTGTGAAACCGAGCCACTAAGTCATTATGAGATTCATTTCTCTTTATGACTTACAAATTCATAGTTTTACAAATTTGTAGTTGAAACAGGCTTTCAAAGTGTATTGGTTAGAATCACAGGACAGATAACTTTTATTGCATAAATAACCATCTTTATCTTAGTCAATACAAAAATTGCAACCTTCTGTACAGAAACACAGAGTCTTTTGCACCTCATCTGTCAACATAATTACCCAGTCCCTGTCACAGCTGCTTTATAGTTGATATATATTAGTATCCCCATTTTTGATTGATATCAAAAGTGTGTGTGCAAAAGTGTCAAAGCGTTTTTGATTTCAGTCTCTTCATCATGATGATCATGTATTTCCAGTGTGTTGTGATGATCTCACTTGGCTTCAGACTCTGTGAGCACTATCGAGCCCTCATGAATCTTGTTTTGGTATTCCCTCTCTGATTGTTTTCTTCTGTAGACATCATCTGTGGAGGCAGAAAATAATGTAACCACTTATCTATAACTACTACCAATAGTATACAGATAATAAATAGTATATAGGGTATTTATTATTAATCAACTGTGAGCCTTTAACACTGTTGTACCCTACGTAATTAAGGTCAATGATAGACATTGAGGCCTGGTTTTACAGAACAGGGCTTAGATTAAGCCAGGATTAGGTCTTAGTTTAATCAAGTAGCTTTTATAAACATGCCTTAGAAAAAAAAACATTACTGGTGTAACGTTACATCTCGAGACAAAACAATGGCACTGACATATTTTAAGATGTCAGTGCAAGTCGTGCAACAGCTCAATAGTGGATTTTAGTCTGGGAATAGGCTATGCCTTGTCTCTGAAACCAGGGCGGAAAGTCTTTGTTTTAAATATTTCAGTAAATCATCATTCACGTTTTATTAGCACATGCAGTACGCAAAAATTGTCAGGCCGCCCTGCACAAGGTGGACGCAGAATGATGCACAGAAACGCTTCAAAGAGAGGGGCGTGTATGTATATAAGATTTGACTTAACATACTTACAAAACGTTTCTCGTCCTATTCTCACATTAATCATGATCCACTCCATGACACCCCCGATACAGAAGAACAAGGGCAAAAATCTGTACGTTCCAAATCGTCTTTTTCCGGGAACAAGACTTAATATATATTTCAGGTTCCGACTTTTTCTAAACATCCTTTTCTTTCAAAACACAATTACCAGCTAGATATTTCTAAAGCACAGCGCAATTATAAGAACTAATAACATTGAGTTTTAAACGCTAGAATACAACATCTGAACAGTCGTGCCCTTTAACACTGATCTTGTTCTTGGCGCATGTACCCGCTGCGCAGTGCGCTGACCTTTCTTTTACTGTCTATGGCGCTGACAGAACAGGAAAACATGGCGGCGTAAACGTCATAGATATTAGTGTGTTCTAATAGGTCCGCTGGCAGGACTCTACCAAATCTGACATATACGGGGGAACCGTCTAAATCCCTTTCATACAATCTTTTGAATTGGGTGTTCTCACTCACTGCCATAATGTTAAAAGGTGTTTAAGCATATATATAAATATTCACCTATGTTATACAATTTAACTTGGAAAAGAGCCTCTCCATGATTTATATTTTCAATCCCTTTCAGTGGGAGAGACTAAAATGAGACAATTAGCTCATGCTGATGCTTTTTTTACTCCTTCTGAAATGAAACTGATGGAACAAATCAGTGAAATGTATTTCCATGTACAGCATGTGGACATTTACTACTTAAAGAGTCTGTTAGAAATACATGCACACTAACATGTTGATGTTGCACATAGTGCACAATGTTTGACAGTTTTCTCATTTGATGGAATGAATGAATACCTGAAACATTTTCTGGTGAATGTTTTTTTTTACATGGTCAAGGTGTTCATAAATTATTGAAAGTTGCTTGAGTATCATCTGAATATGTATTTGTATTATATGATATATCATTTTGATGCTTTCATTTGGAACATTTCATTCCTTTTTTTTTTTTTTGCTTGGCCTCAACTGACAATGGAATACCTACATATTAAAACATCACATTGGAAACAGCAGCAACCACATTTGAAATGGCACCACATTCATAAATGGGTCAGTCTTCTACTTTATATGCTGGCCGGCAGAAAGTCCAGTGATGCTCCACTGTGTTCTCATTGGCACGCTCACTCATGTGGTGCACCCGTGTGTTCCGAATTGTGAATCCCTGTTTGGTGATGTAGTCCATGAGGTGGACCCTTAGAGACACCTCTTGATGGTGGTCACATGGTCCAAAGGTGAAAGACACCTGACAGTCTCTGGTGTCCATCATGTGTTTGTTCCACTTGGTAAAGCTGTTGGATATTCCCTCAAGCAGCGAGTGGACCTTCGTGGTTATGGTTAGTTGAGTGATAATAACCGCTACTGGGTTTGAGTACTTAGACAGCTTGCGGGTGCTGGACAACTCTACCACCTGCTCAAAAGTGTCCAGTGGGTACAGAGGTTTTGGGTCACTGAGACATTGGATTAAAGGCTCGATCTGATAGAAGTCAGCTTCTTTACGCAGAAGGTCCGTCTCCATGAAGTCAACAGGAAGAGTGAGCTCGGATGTGCGCAGGAAGTTTAATATGTAGCGGAAAAGCGTCCCATCCCGATCGATGAAGTAGTTTCCTTGAGTGTCCCGCGTGGTGGGGAAGTCGCCGCGGAACATGGCGCCCAGCATGGAATCTGGGTAACGCTGAAGAGTGGAGATAGAAGTCGTGTAGAGTTGACCTCCGACATTTAAGGTGACTGGGTGAGTCAACTAGTAGAGAAGGACAATAGCGAGAAATCTTTAATGCAACTCCTCACACAATCAAAAAGTTGTTTCATTAGGAACTTTAAATCTGTTAATAGCTAATTTAAAAAAAGAGAAGTTGCTTAAAGATGCTAATAACAGGTAGTTTATGCATCAACATTTTTACCAAAACCAAAATTAAAGATAGTTGAAAATAAAGTTTGGGTAACTGAAACCGGTATGCTGTTCAGGGTGTTGTGTTTTCAGTTTGATATATTACACCAGTCATAAAGTTCTTTCGCAATGAGGGCCGCTTTATATTTCAGCCAAATAAATTCTACTCTAGTGTCACTTTTGGTCACGGTGAAGTGCATCCATGCCGCTGACATGTTTACCTGTTGTAGTTTATCCACGTTGGGTGCACAAAATAGACACTGACACAGTCAAAATGCCTCATTGGAGAAGCACCAATTAAATGCCAATGCTTTGGTCAACGATTTTGGTCCTCCAAAACTATTGAGGCCGATACTGAAAAATTAATTGTGTGCTGTTTTGGCTGAATATTTTTGGTTGCTGAAATTGTGGTGCATCACTAATAACAGGATCTGGAAAAAAATTTATTTCTGCATTGAAATCTGAATCATATTGGACAGAACTTACAGTGTGTTGAACTGAAAATAGAAAAGAATGGTTCGTTAAACATGTTGGCTTGACAAATACTGTTAAAAGCTTAAAGTTTAAAGGTCATAATTCGAAGGCTACATAGACCTTTCAGTAAGACAGACAGATAGCTCATCTATCTATGGAAACTTTGACCAATTTGAATGTCAGTTATGGAAAAACCTTCGATCTGATTACTTAGAAAATAAAGTCAATTTAAAACAGGCTGCAGGTCTGAGCCAAGTTTGTGGATGTAGATTGAAAGTACATGTCTAATTATTATTAGATGTAATTACAATTAATCATTTTCAATGGAAATCTGTGACACTTGGGATTTTTCATCATCTAGTACAGTAAGAAAACTGTAAAGGCCTGTTCACACCAAGGATAAATAAATACCATAACTATGAATTTTTAATAATCGCTCTAATTCTATGAGAATAGCGAAGTCCACATAACAACACAGGAACCATACCATTGGAATCACTTTCAGAACAATTTCTTTCCAGCTAATGAATGATAAAAACACTGACTTGAAGAGCTTGAGCACTTATTTAACATTAAAAGATTATTATAATGAATTCTATTTTCTAGTCAAGTCACCTTTGTTTATATAGCGCTTTTTACAATAGAGATTGTTTCAATGCAGCTTTACAGAGTTAACAGGAAAATAATGTTGTAATAGTACTGTTAAATACAAAATTAAATGTCCCTAGTTTCTAGTTAGAAAAAACAACAACAACACTTTTTTCAGCAATATGAATGTCTGAATTTCAATTAATTTTAATTCTACTTTAAATTGCAATACTGAATGAAACACAACTCTGAATAATAATCAATAGACTATAATACTTCAATAATAATAATGACTTCAGTTAAAATAGTTATCCACGTACTTACCCTATGCCCCCAGTCCCCATTATCCATTTGATAAGAATAGGTAAACCGCTCTGACCCACAGAAGAAGTTCGGATATTATCCTTGATTACACCTGCAAAAAAGAAACGTATTAGCCATACATTAAGGCAAATAAATGTATAGATCCAATTAAGGGTCTTTGAATATTTTCTGAGACGGTAATGACCCGCACATAAACACAAGATGCATCACTCACTGTGTGAGGAAGAAGCTCAGTGAATTAGATGCTCAATAGCATGCTAGCTGTTTTGGTAAGACAAGTAAACAGGTGTTCTGCAACGTAATTGCTTACCGTTTAGAAGAGTTAGGAACGTCCAGCGATTGTAACGTTACCTGATGTACCTAACATTAAAAAAAACATGAACATGTTTTAATAAAATGAAACGTTTTTACAAGGAACTTTTGCTAGCCAGCTACCATATACAGCTAACTCCCTGCGAACTACAAATTTAACAGTGACATAAATGAATAAAATAAATGTTTTTCCTGGCAGTGATACTGTGTGGGATGACCCCATCCTTACCCGTCTCCAGAGCTTAGGGGTTTAATCGTCGTTTTTGGTCGCGGCTGTACAGGACACTGAGAGTTAGCTGCTATTAAACGAGAATACAGCAGTATTCCTCACTATCACGTGACCTGCACTAGCGTACATTACGGCAGATTTAATGGCATTCTAGATTGCCTTTTAAGGCTGGGGATAAAATGTTGCTTTGCACAAATATCACATAACTACAGAATCTCACCAACAATAACTTATGGACATGGCAAATAATTCTATTTGATTGCACATGTGCCATAGTAACAGAGCTGATGAAATGCTGCAATGGTGCTGTATAGGCTAGGGGCACACAGCAATTCCAGCAGTTGGATAATTGTATATATAATAAATATAAATGTAATACAATTTAATTTACATGTATTTTAATAAATATGAATTATATTAAATTGAAATTAATTCAATGTGTTTCTTCTAATTAATTCAGATTGTAGTGCAAGAAATATGTTTTAATCCATATTTTAATATTTAAATCCATCAACTCCTCCACCTGAAAAAAAGTACTATTTATTAAGAAAAATGTTTAAATGACACACTATACTTAAACTCAGGATACTTTCCTACCCAGGGTGCGAATTAAGGCTTGATCCCCCCTGAAGGACATCAAATTAAAATGTTGGGGTGGTCAAAGAAAGTAGTCTACCCGTAATATTAAGCGTTACCTATAAATATGAAGATTGTTCATGATATGATCATATTTATAGTAATTTTCTATTACACGTATGTTTGGGGTGTTGAGCATTATAACCAATTACACACGTTTCTGTTGAGTTTAGGTTGGGTTGAAAGTTTTATGTTGGGTTGAAAAATCCCATAGACTTTTTAATATAGTTGTCATTACAATTTAAAGATCAATAATCAACCATAATGTTTTTATCATGTTAATGCAGCTTCACCCCAATAAACTTCATATTTAAAGACTATTTACCTTATGCAATGTAAATACATGAGCAGCATAAAACAGTAGGCCTATGTGTAAATAAAAAAATAGATTTTTTTTCTATTTTGTTGTCCTGCACCTGAGCCCAATTAGGGTGTTTGGGATGTGCCTTCTTTGTTAGATTCTTAAATAAACATAAATGCGAGATTTTATTGGTAGCAGTCTGTTGTAATTGTTTAAAGTTGTAATGTGTGTGTGTGTGTGTGTGTGTGTGTGTGTGTGTGTGTGTGTGTGTGTGTGTGTGTGTGTGTGTGTGTGTGTGTGTGTGTGTGTGTGTGTGTGTGTGTGTGTGTGTGTGTGTGTGTGTGTGTGTCCTTTGTGTGTGTGTGTCCTTTACATATACACACCAAGGTTAATATAGGCATTTTTAAATTAGTTTTTATTTTAATTTAGTTAGTTTAGTTTTTTAGAAACATTTAGTTTCATTAATGGTTTTGTTAGAAATTTATTCACAAGATAACTAGACACACTATTTCGTCTTTATTTATTTTCAGCTTTAGTAATTATAGTTTAGCAGAGTTAAACAGAACACTTCCAGTTAAGGACATTTAATTTCAGCTAAGTTTAATGTTTGTAGTTTATAGTTAACTCTTGTGAAAACCTCTTGATAATAAAAATAAAATAATTGTTTGAGGACGAACAAAGAACCAAACAAATGCAACTAAAAAGTAAAAATTATTCATTCATACTCAATCATATTAAACATGAAATCTTGTTAAACGTGGTGTATAAGAAAAAGATATGCGTATAAATTATGATTATTCTTTAAGGTTATTTCTGATTAATCATTTCAAACTTTATTCTTCAATTGATCCATTTATGCTTTTTGTCTATTTGTCAGATCATATTCAAATGTTCTATTCAGACCAGACATTTAGTATAGGCTAGCCTACTTGACAAATGTAGCCTACGTCTATTTCTGGTCTATAGACATGCTATTTGTTTTTTCCGTTTTCTTTTCCCGTTTTTCTGGTATCTTGTCTAATATGTGTATTTTGTTTAGTTTCACATGGGATGGTTATCTTTCCTAGAATTAAGGTAGGGCCTAGGCTACAACAGTAGTTAATACCATATAGCAACTGTCAAAATGATTGATTGACAGGTGGGCGTGGCTTTCCTTTGATCTTCCCCCGCCCCTTCCGGTTCCTCCCCTTCCTGTCCCGCCCCTTGTCCCGCCCCTTCTGGTTCCTCCCCTTCCTGTTACCTTTGACCTAGTTCCGCCCCTTCCTGTTACCTTTGACCTAGTTCCACCCCTTCCGGTTACAGCTTCTGTCAAAATGATGGATGGTTACCTTTGACCTAGTTCCGCCCCTTGCGGTTACAGCTTCTGTCAAAATGATGGATGTGTGACAGTTAGTTTGATTGTTTGATCAAGAAAAGGGAGGTATTGGCCTTGTTAACATAAGCTTTGATGTTACAGTTACAAAGTGATGTGACAGTTAGTTTGAGATGTGATTGTTTGAAGTTGGTGTTTTGGTCACCGCATCCCTGAGCTTTATCAAGGGGAGCTGTGAAAGTGATAAGAAAAAAAATGTACAACTATTCACTGGACCAAGCATTATGTTCATTTAAATAAAATGGTGAAAGTTTATCTGTTCTGTAAAAAAGAATATAAAATAAAATCTCACACAAAAAGTTGAAATAAATGTACAACTATTCACTGAACCAAGCATTTCAGTTTAAATAAAATGGAGCCACAAAAATAAAAAATGTACAACTATTCACTGAACCAAGCATTTCAGTTTAAATAAAATGGTGAAAGTTTATCTGTTCTTTAAAAGAATATAAAATAAAACCTCACACAAAAAGTTTAAATAAAATGGAGTCACAAAAATATTCCAAACAGTTAAAAATGTATTAGAGAGTTGAAGAAAAAACATACAGCTTATGTAAAACCTCACACAAAAAGTTTAAATAAAATGGAGCCACAAAAGTATTGCAAACAATCCAATGTATGAATGATCTGACTCTGTCTCAAAAACATAGGGAGCACGCGCGTCTATGTGTGTGTGTGTGTGTGTGTGTGTCAAAGCAGGAATTCCCCCCCCTCCGCATTGCTGAGGACCTTGAAAGTTTATCTCACACAGAAGTTGAAAAAGCATTATGTTCATTTAAATGAAATGATTATAAAATTTACATTTAGTCATTCACAAATATTTGACACTGACTCAAGTTGAAAAACCATGCTGTTCAATTAAAAGTATATAAATTAAACAAAAATAAAATCATCTTACTGTTTCACCATGGTTGAAAAAAACCCACAAGTGTTTCCCCTGAAGTCTTTTCTCTCTGTCACACCAGTGTGTGGCTGGCCTGGTATCTGTTTTTGTGACACGTTCCTGAGCCCATTGAAAAGCATTGTGTTCCTTTAGAAGTGTATAAATTAAAATATATCATATATAAAATAAATAGTTTACTAATTGTTGTTCATTTAAAATCTTACTAAATTACTGAAGTTGAAAATCATGCCGTTCATTAAAAAATCTTACTAAATTAATGAAGTTGAAAAGCATTCTGTTCATTTAAATCACAGTAGGTCTGTCTTTTAAATTAATTTCCGTATGGAGAAAGTAAATGTTTTTACTCCCAGATACCGCCTGTTGCACTCTATAATGTTTTCTCATTAAAAATAAAATATAAACCATACTAACATGTTACTTGGGTGCCTGATTGTCCTGCAGTGTTTGCTGTCTCTAGAGAGAAAAGGAAAGACCATGTTATTTTAAATGGCAATGAAAAGTGCTAGCCTATATAAATAGCTTTGACTTGACTTTTATATATTTTGGTTATCACATTGTGCCATTCATATTTATAGCTTACATTTTAAACAATTTTATCATGCAAATTGCTAAAAGTTAAAATCAAAGACAGAGTAAAAGAAGAATTAAAAAGTAACCTAGCAAAATTTAAGAAGTAAGTAACTGAAGAGGAATTAAATAGGCCTATTCACATATGATCATGTCTGACTAAAATAATCTCTAAATAAGATTTAAAACTGAATAAATCCAAAACATTTATTTTAAGGTCCTTTATGGAAACCCCGCAGCTTAAATAAACAATGCTGCAGATTTTAGTTACATCGGATAAAAAATACAACAGTTAAAACAACATAGCATAATGCAAAATAAACATTGCTGTAAAACAGTCATGTTAAACTGATACTTTTGTGATATGGATAAACATTGCTGTAAAACAGTCGTGTTAAACTGATACTTTTGTAATATGGTTTAAAAAAAAAAACATAATACATAATCATAATACAATGCTCCATATTTAAAAAAATCATACTTTGATAAATTAATATAGTAGATACGTGTTAATATCTGTATCACATCGATATCATAATACAATGCTCCATATTTTTAAAAAAAAAATCATACTTTGATAAATTAATATAGTAGATACATGTTAATATCTGTATCACATCAATATCATAATACAATGCTCCATATTTTTAAACCACTTTGATAAATTAATATAGTAGATACATTTTAATATCTGTATCACCACTAATGAATTATACCGTCTTTTCCTTATGTATAAACAATTTTTCAGATTAAACATCATTGCATATTACAGATAAACAGCACCGTAGCATAAATTAATTATAGAGAAAGTACTCACTGTTTTGCATTTTTGATGAGGTGGTCATAGAAGAGAGGGTGCAAAAGTTTTTGGTCCAGACATGGGGTATGGCACACGACCATGTGTCTTGGCTATTTTATAGCCTTTTACAGTAAGAGCCTGTGGAAAACTATGGGAAAACGGCGGAGCTGTGTGTCCACTATATTCTTTCAGTACTCTATGAATGGAACTGTTCAGGTTCAAGGCCAATTCACATTCCCAGCATTTAGGCAGACCTTTTGATAACTGTCACTCCTGAAAATAAGTCTTATGAATTAAAAGTAATTTATTACCGGTGGTTCGAAAACAGCGATGATATCACTTATTTGTCACGCACACTGTCCATGCTGGCAGGCACTACCTGTGTGATTTTTTTTCTTCAACCCTGGTGAAAATGTAAGATGATTTTATTTTTATCTATATCTAACATAATTGCTACAGTAAATTTGTAAATTATTTATTTTAAATGAACAGAATGCTTTTCAACTTCAGTAATTTAGTAAGATTTTTTTAATGAACAGCATGATTTTCAACTTCAGTAATTTAGTAAGATTTTAAATGAACAACATGCTTTTCAACTTTAGTTAAATTAGTAAACTATTTATTTTATATATGATATATTTTAATTTATACACTTCTAAAGGAACACAATGCTTTTCAATGGGCTCAGGAACGTGTCACAAAAACAGATACCAGGCCAGCCACACACTGGTGTGACAGAGAGAAAAGACTTCAGGGGAAACACTTGTGGGTTTTTTTCAACCATGGTGAAACAGTAAGATGATTTTATTTTTGTTTAATTTATATACTTTTAATTGAACAGCATGGTTTTTCAACTTGAGTCAGTGTCAAATATTTGTGAATGACTAAATGTAAATTTTATAATCATTTCATTTAAATGAACATAATGCTTTTTCAACTTCTGTGTGAGATAAACTTTCAAGGTCCTCAGCAATGCGGAGGGGGGGGAATTCCTGCTTTGACACACACACACACACACACACACACACACATAGACGCGCGTGCTCCCTATGTTTTTGAGTCAGATCATTCATACATTGGATTGTTTGCAATACTTTTGTGGCTCCATTTTATTTAAACTTTTTGTGTGAGGTTTTACATAAGCTGTATGTGTGAGGTTTGTGTGAGGTTTTATTTTATATTCTTTTAAAGAACAGATAAACTTTCACCATTTTATTTAAACTGAAATGCTTGGTTCAGTGAATAGTTGTACATTTTTTATTTTTGTGGCTCCATTTTATTTAAACTGAAATGCTTGGTTCAGTGAATAGTTGTACATTTATTTCAACTTTTTGTGTGAGATTTTATTTTATATTCTTTTTTACAGAACAGATAAACTTTCACCATTTTATTTAAATGAACATAATGCTTGGTCCAGTGAATAGTTGTACATTTTTTTTCTTATCACTTTCACAGCTCCCCTTGATAAAGCTCAGGGATGCGGTGACCAAAACACCAACTTCAAACAATCACATCTCAAACTAACTGTCACATCACTTTGTAACTGTAACATCAAAGCTTATGTTAACAAGGCCAATACCTCCCTTTTCTTGATCAAACAATCAAACTAACTGTCACACTTCCATCATTTTGACAGAAGCTGTAACCGCAAGGGGCGGAACTAGGTCAAAGGTAACCATCCATCATTTTGACAGAAGCTGTAACCGGAAGGGGCGGAACTAGGTCAAAGGTAACAGGAAGGGGCGGAACTAGGTCAAAGGTAACAGGAAGGGGAGGAACCGGAAGGGGCGGGACAAGGGGCGGGACAGGAAGGGGAGGAACCGGAAGGGTCGGGGGAAGATCAAAGGAAAGCCACGCCCACCTGTCAATCAATCATTTTGACAGTTGCTATATGGTATTAACTACTTACAACTGTAGGCAACGGGTTTGCTTTGAAAAACGGAAAAAATACCCGGTCAGTGGAATGGGGAAAAAGCACTAGGTTTCGATACGCGTCTTTTAAAAGTGGAACTTATTTTAACTTGAGTGTTCCGCGTTTTACGAACGTCGTGTCATACGCGCAACGTAGAATGTCTCTGAACAGATTCACGCCCAGTTTTAGGGGAAAATAAAAATACTTCCCATAGACTTCATCAATACAAAATAGCGTCACAAAACAACGTTCGTAAACAGCCCACAGGCGTGAATAACTTAAGAAATCAATAAGATTAAACATGTCAAGTAATTATATGTCCACATTGTTTGGCATAGAGCGTGAAAGATGCATCAACAAACTTAATTTAGTCAATTTAAAAACATGTCCCTTCATTCTCACAGCGTCAAATTGGTGTAACAACCCCACCCAGTGGCCAGAGGTGTCTAACCCGGACATTTACACGTTGTCGTACCTCATTCAGTAACCAAAGCCAGTGAATGATTTTGCATCGTTTTTTAAGTTAAATATCATATATATATATACAGTGTTGGGGGTAACTTATTACAAGTAACTTGAGTTACGTAATCAGATTACTTTTTCAAGTAACTAGTAAAGTACCGCATTACTTTTTCAATTTACAACAAAATATCTGAGTTACTTTTTCAAATAAGTAACGCTAGTTACTTTTTCACATTTATTGACTGACAGCTCTCCTGTCCCCATGTTGAGAGAAATAAAGTGAGGTGTTGTGTGCATTTGCATTGAGCATGCATTTACTCATCTCACTTGCACAAAAACATTCAGTATTCCTCAAAATGAATAAAAACAGTCAAATGCAATCTCAGAATTTTGTGCAAAAGTTTTATAATTAACTATGTTAAATTACACAAATATACTTTATGTACTTAATCTCACTTTATTAACCAATGTCTTTGCTGCTGACCTACAATGATCTAATTCAACCATACTAATAAGCAAAAATGACTTTAAATTAGTTTTAGAAATAAGAGTGTTGAACTTCCTTCTCCTGTATCCTATCCACCTTATTCCTGACGAGTTTACTGCGTTTTGAATTATGGGTGGCACTTCCGGTTTGGGGAACTCCCATTCAAAAAGACTGAAACGAATCATTTCAAATCATAAGGTTGCCCTACAAATAAAGCCGATCCGTCAGTTTAACTTAATGAGCTATTAGTTTTCTTTCATGTTTTATCTAAGAATAACATCAGAATAACGTAACACTTGGTATTTTAACGTGACAGGTTATAACAAGAATATCTATAGTGAGAGCTCTGCATTATTTTCCTCATGATTCTTTTCTTTTTTTCTTTTGAATTTCACTGTAATAGTATGATAAAGGTCAACATATACTGCACATTTGTGGTCTGTTCTCCCGATTTAATTTACGATGTAGCCTATACCAATTCACTGGAATACTCCCCAAATACTGCACGTCTCTTTCCAGGTTTGGTTTCACAGGTAAATTTACAATTTATTATCTGTCAAAATGACTGAAATCACTTTAAAATAGTATCACGCAATGCTGTAGTAAAACATTTTTTTTTATTATTAAGGCAACGTATGTTACATAATACAGATTACCGCCGATTTTGCTGTGGAAAGATACTTTTTCTTTATTCATGGTCTGTTGAAAGTACCTTGTTTATGCTTTTACACTTTTAAATGTCCTTTTAATGTTCAATGGTTGAAGGGTAAGTAGAATAATGTAAAGTCATCGTACACGGTTTAAAAATATATTATTGCGTCCAGAGCTAGTCTTTCACTGATTGTTTACAGCTTAACGGAAGTTACACCCATAATTCGCGCAAAGCGTCATGGGGCGCAGGAATACTGTGGATAGTTATTTAATCAAGAACAGCAGCAGCTGAAAGGTTTGTTTGAGCGGCGCCCTCTACTGTACAGTAGTAAATATGCATTTCCTTCAGCCTTAGGCTTATTCATTTAACTTTTGATGTGAAAGGGCCTTAACAATTGGCAAAAATAGATTGTTTTAGCTGTTATTAAAAAACAAACAAGCCCATGCAGGTGAGAAAAAGTAACGCAAAAGTAATGTAACGCATTACGTTCCATAAAAAGTTACTAAGTAACGTACTTAACGCGAGACCCTTTACGGCCGTTACACACCGCAAGCATGAGCGGCGCGTGAGCAGCACGTCAGCGCAACTACATCGTCACTGCAGCTGCAGACGCGCGCGAGTATTCACACTGGAGGCGTTTGTAAAGACGTCACAACAGCGGCTCCCAGGCTACATATAAGCAAGCATTTCTTTACAAAGACTTTTGTAAAATTTGTTTTTAGAAGTTGGTCATAAACGCATTTGAAGTTTGTTCAAAGCCCAAACTGAATAATTAAAAACAAGTTTAATGGGTACATTTTCTATAAAATTTTATTTTCTTTATGTTAGTCTTCATTTCCTTTTCTGACATACTGCAGTTCTTGTTAAAACACACTAGACATGCAAATTCTATGCGTTTTGGGCACTTTTTGTTTGAAATCATATTAATTTTGTCCATCAAAAGTGTGCTTTCACTTTAATTGAGCGTGAGCAGCGCAGCAAAAATAGACTCGAAGCCGAAACCCCCGCTTCACTGCTGCTCACGCGACGCTCCTGCTTAACGCTCACGCGCTTCTCCTGCTCGCGGTGTGAACGCCCTCATTGATTAACATGCACGCCGAAAAAAATACGCGCTGCTCACGCGCCGCTGACGCTTGGGGTGTGAAACGGCCGTCACTGTCTATGCGCGACTCGACTCGAGCGCAACGGTCATACCAAAGCCGTCTGGTCATACATTGAAAAATAAAGTACCGCAGTGAAATGGAAAAAACGTGATTTTCCGGTAAAGGATGAGAGCTTATTAATTACGAAACCGATTATTTATTGTTTACTAATACAATTTAATTATTTTCAGTTCGTTTTTTAGTAACTATTGTTAATTTTGTTTTTCATTTAGGTTATGTTGAAATTTCTAATTTATTTCAGTTTACGAAATTGTTTTTTTGACCAATAGTTTCAATTTTCATTTACTAAAATAACCTTGATACACACTTTTTATTTTTAAGTCTTTACAATCTTAGTACCAAGATGAACTAAGACCCTGCCTGTATCCAAGTGAGGCTATTCCTTTAAGAGCATATCAGTTCCATGGTATACATAAACGTACAATGGTATTACCATCTGATGCCATAACTATGCTGCAGCACTTTACAACAGGGTCTCTCTCTCTCTTTTAATTCATGCGCCATCATAATCTTTAATCAACATAACGCTCCCTCCCTCTGGCTGTAACATCTCTTCTCTGATGACGTTTATGGCGTGAGAGCAAAATTAATTCCCACCCTACATTTTTTCTTGTTCCAGAAGCCGTTTCATTCTGACATAGTCAACATCACTACAGGGAAGAAACTGCAACTTCAATTTCATGTCGACTTTAATATTAGTCAATGCATTAACATGAACAATGTGCAATATCTTTTTATAATCTTTGTTAGATTAAGCTTAATGTTAGTTAATACAAATGCACTCATAGTTAATTCATGTTAACTAATGTTAGCAAATAAAATCTTATTGTAAAGTGATATACTTTTTACAAGCGGGATCTCTTTCTTTAATCAATCAAAATGGAAAACACTGAAAAATTATTACTATGAATAGTATTTCTCCCTAAGTTTGTTATATACTTCAGGGTCAGTGGGGTGCTGCATTTAAGTTTTAAACAAAACACAAGTGATGGCAGAGCAGTCTCAGGATTTCTTCTTCGTGCTGGTGCTCTCTGTGCTCTGCTGAGAGATGATGAAATCTAAAATGAGTTTGGCTGTTTGTCGCGGTCGCTCCATGACCACAGAATGACCGCAGTTCTCCAGCAGATCAACACGGCAGTGTGGAAGAGCCTCGGTAAGCACCGCTGCGCCAGACACATCCACTACCTGAAAATAAATAGAATATTATTAAAACTACATCAGTATCTCAATGACACTAAAATAACACTGAGTATGTACTGAACTCTGTACAATGTGCATGGGTGAGTTTTCTATATATAGTTCCTGTATGCATGCTTACACATACCTGGTCCTGTTTGCCCCAGATGACTTGTAAAGGGGTAGTTATTTGCTGCATATGCTCATGCAAAGCATATTTAGAATTTTCACTCATAATTTCCATGAAAACTGTGGTAGTTTATAGAGAAGATACTTTAGGCAAAACAAGACTTTCTATAGCATGTTGCATATTTTAAGTAAATACATTTAGTAGGCTTATGTTCATACTGACCCTCGTGATAAAAGTCATTGTGTGGGATACGTACATCCACCAGGCCTTGAAGAATCTATTAACGAAGGTAAACGCAGTGTGAAGATGTGTTCTGACTCTAGAGTAACTCTACATGACGTGTGTGTGTGTGTGACTAACCTGTTGAGGCACTCTGAAGCGCACGTGAGAACAGAGCTTCAGCATCTCCTCCATCTCCTCCGGGGTGGATGGGATAAGAGGAATATTCAGTGTGTACTGGCTGTGCTCCACATCATGCATCTGACTGTCAAACTTGCTCTTGCTTTGGTTCCTCAGACCTTCAGAGAAAAATGTGAGCATGTAGAAGTGATAATTGGGAGTTACTTTTGTTCATTTTTACGTTATGTCTTTATGAACTTATTCATGCATTCTGTGTCAAAGACGAAATCTATTGACTAACCGACTGGGCAGATGAGGGTCAAACTGTAGAGATCTGAGGGATGGCAGGCTGCATACACTCCTGCCACAGTGCCACCCATCGAAGTCCCCACCATGTGGAACGGCTTTCTGTTCAGTCGAATGGCCTCTACAAACTGAGTGGTGTAAAAGAGGGGAATATTCATAAATGCTGCCAACACAAACATGTAATATACACCTATTCATAGAAAAGGGTACCTATCCGGCCATTACCTGCCGTATCCTCTTGACCTGGCCCTGGACTGAATAGTCATCCGTGCTGGTACGTGTTGTACCCTCATGCCCCGGCATGTCGACACACAGCAGGTGCAGATGTTTGGGAAGGTACTGTTTAGGATGAAGACACAAACTACGTATCGCTGTTATAATGAACAATATACTGTACGTGTAGCATTCTCATTTTCTACCTCACACCCTGGCCATGTAAATATACCTTGACCATGGGGAGCCATGTATCCTTATGAGCAGAGAAGTCGTGCAGCATGAGTATAGAGGGCCTGAGGCCTGGTTTCCCCCGGTGCGAGTAACAGAAGCGATAACCTCCACAGTCGGCGTAACGTACCTGCAGACCCAGAGTTCTCCTCCAGTACCTCCACAAACACAAAGCGTTCATGGGTCCGAATATACGAACAAAACATATGTGCATTCACATTTACTATGTATCACTGCAATCCTGTTGGTAAATATCATCTGCCAAAAAAATTTACAACATAAATAAATAATTAAGATTATAAAATGCTGTAATAAACTATTGTTCAGTGTTAGCTGAAGTTACTTTTTTAGTGTTGCCATTTAAAATGAAAAACAAAATAATCCATATAGAAAAAATAAATGTATAGCAATAAAAAAAAAAGTGGTTTTAAAATATTCTCATATAAATTATACATTTATATATATATACAGTGCAGTGGACAAATAATGCAAAAATAAGCATTTTCACTAATTTAATAAAATTATATTATCAATATACAGCATTTGTTATAGCCTCTATTTTGAGTAAAATGTCAGCCACAAATTTCAGGTCCCTAATCAAATATTTGTTAATTCCACATTCTCTCTTTATTTTCAGTTTTTCCAAAACATTTTTGTGTGTGGGCTTTAATATTTACATGTTATAATGAAGGTAAATGCATGTATATATTATTTATAAGTGGTATTTACCAGTAATAGACTTTGATGAGCGATGATGGCCACAGCATAAAGGAGGCCATGAAAAGGAGGAGAGGGATAGCAAGAGTCCCTGCAGCAATGGCAAACATATTCATCATATCCTGATCCATGGCAACTCTGGTTTTATCTAGTCAACACCCTGCGGAATAATACAGCACACAATTACAAGCAGAAAGCCTTTCAAACATTAAAAATGTCAGGGAATGATGAAAAACTTCAAAATACCTTTGTTGCTCTGCTATAAGGCAGCATATGTACAGGTCAGATTCAAAGAGGATGAGGGATAGGGGAGGGTCTGGCAGCATCTGTTCGTGTCTAATCGATACATGTAACCTAGATATCTCACCATGCGCTTCAAATATTTACATGACCATCATTTTATCCCATCGTTTTAGTGTCATTCCCTACATCTATTTTTTTCCTTAATGTTCTTATACATTCACAGACATATTTCACTATGATCTTGCCATTATTAGGACAACTAAACCCTTGAATTGAGGTTAAAAAGTATAAATCATTAAAATAACAACAATCGCCATATGACTCAACAAATAGATCTGGAACAATGAGAGCAAATGAACTTACTTCATAAGCTTAATCCTACACTGACGTCATTCGGTGAAGTCAGTCATAATCAAGCAGTTTCAAATGACAGATCCTAAAAGGTCATACTGTGGCTGGTCAGTGTGCTGCCTGCGCTTTGAATATAATAAAAGTCAGCTGTCTGCTAACCTCAATAAACACTGAGATGGCATCCAGAGCAAACTGTCTGTGGTGATCCCATGATCTCAAGAAATCAATGAGGTCAGATGGAAAATGCAATATTTCTCTTAATCAAAATAAATAAAGGGAATACATTAATTAAATGACGATGCATTTAATAATGGACTAATAAAAATGTAATTTCATGTAAAATATTTTGCATATAAATTCCATTTAACATTTAAAGCTATTTAGTTGCATTTATGCTCATATCACATTTATAGACTGCTTACAAATTTCTAAAAGATTTCACAAGATGAAATCCTCCAGATGTCTAAAGGCAAATGTGTGATTTTAACCAGCCATTCAATTTAGTTTTACATCAAATATACAGTAGTGAAAAAAATAAAGGAATCTGAGGAGAATAATACTTGCATATATTTATTATATATTTTAGGCATTTATTATAAATATTATTTATATAATTATTTATCATTATAATTTTATAAATAATTAAAACACTTAAAAAAAGATTTAAATGTGTACACTACCGTTCAAAGGTTTGGGTTCAGTAAGATTCTTTAAAGAAATTAATACTTTTATTGAGAAAGGTCATTAATTTGACTTTTACACGGTCACAAAAAAAAAGTATTTCAAACAAACGCTGATCTATTGGACTTTCTTTTTATCAAAGAATCCGGATTCTTTTCTTTCTGATTACGCAGAACAACCATTTTCAACAATGATAATAACAAGAAATGTTTCATGAGCATCAGATCAGCATATTAGAATGATTTCTGAAGGATTACGTCACACTGAAGAAGACTGGATTAATGATGATGAAAATTCAGCTTTGCCATCACAGGGTTAAATTATATTTCAAAATATCTAAAAATACAAAACTGTAATTTTACACTGTAATACAACTATAAAAATAAACACAATATTACTGGGTTTTACTGTATTATGCATCCTTTAAGAGCATTATAGAGTTTTCAAAAACAAAAATCCAACCAACTCAAAACTTGAATGGTAGTGCATGTACACACATACACAGATGAATGGATTTCAAAAAACACGAATATGAAACGGAGATCCTGGAATATGCTCATCTCCCCATTTCACTGCTAATATGTATTTCCCCCTTTCCTTTACGGCATAGTTGATCCTATACTGATGTCCACCCATGTGAATGATCGACACCCGCTCGCAGGGAACAGTGGGGCCATGCATGCCGACAAAGAGAAGGTTTCGTCCTACAACAAAAAATGCAATTACACTAAGTTCTGAGAGAGACATTTCTTTTTTTAAACGAGTTACTTAATATTCTAGCTAATGTTAAGCTGCACTCACCAGCTTTACTGCAGTCCACATAAAAAGTGTTTTTGCGTCCTAGAATGCCCTTACTCAGGCCTGGACCATGGCAGATGACTTTACTAGCGTTAGACAGGAAAACTGGCTCAGCACTGCTGTCAGATGATATATTTATCTCCATCTCTGACAGAGAGGGTTCCTCGTAACTGTTACACATCTGATTATGATCTACTGTCAAAATAGAAAGTATTGTCAGACCCTAAAACAACAAATATCTCCCATGCAAAATGGAAATTGTCTTAAAACAAAAAATTCATAGGCTAATTTATACCATAGCCTCTTTGTCCTTGCGTGAGACTCTTATCGGTGGCGGCACTGACAGACACAAGGAAAGGGCTTTCGGAGATATGTTCTTCATTAAACATGACTGAAACCTTATAGTCTCCTGCAGGAAAACACATTCTGTAAATATGTCTATAAATAGGCCCTTCTCTTCCTCAGAAATTCATTAACCAGAATGCTGATGGATTATTTTTTCTGCTGTCATTATGACTATGCAGTAAATGTTAATGTATGTAAAGGCCCATTTGAACGATACTACCACCAAGAACGATAACTATAAAGATAAGTATAACCATAACTATATTAGCGTCTGTCCATACAAACACACATCTGCCGCCGGGAAAAAAAGAGGAATGATATAATTGGAATCACATTCCTATCCCGTGTGTCCTTATTGTTATAGTTGTGGAGTGGACGTCTCTATCGTTCCTAATGTTGGTAATGAAAAATTTGACGGTTGCCATTGATTTTTATAGCATGAAAAAAAATATGGATGTCAATGGCTACCATCAACTGTCTGATTTTCAACATTCTTCAAAATATCTTCTTTTGTGTTCAACAGAATAAACTCATACAGGTTTGGAACAACTTCATGGCGAGCAAATGATGACAGTTTTCTTTTTTGGGTGAATTAACCCTTTAATACGTTATCATAATAGTTATCGTCCTTGATTTGAACAGGCCTTAAGTCTTAATATACTGAATAAAATACTATACTTTTTAAAGATGTAAATGTTAGATACTTTGTCATAGTATCACAAATTTATTTATTTTTAAATCATTTTAAATAATTCCAGATCCCTAATGTCATCATTCTCCAGAAAGTCACAATTTCAGGTGAAACAAATAAAAGATAATTTAGGTCGTAAGTAATTTGAATAGTAAAAAGAGTAGTAGCAGCATTGGACTTGATGGATTCTGTTATATTTTGTGGTAGTAGATGCATCTCACTGTAAAACATTTAATTCTCAATAAAACGACATAAATCTCTATGATGATATCAAAACTTCAAAGATAGTAAAAAAAAAATCACAACTGACAAGTGGACATTCTCATATGCAGGTGTCCTGTAAATTTTTCATTGTGTAAATATTTCGGCATATTTTCTAAGTCCAGACAATGTCCATAAAATGTTTTGAAACATTACATACAGTATACTGGATAACAGCAATTACCCACCAGGCACTTGTGCCGTGTAGGACACACTGTAATAATCATCCAGCTGATCATCAAAGTGGAGCTTAATCTTTCCAGGACCCTCTACTGAGACAGACAGAGTTCCTGCGCCAGCCTCACGGGACCAAATATTAAAGTCAGCTGCAAAATGAAATCAACACATACTTTTGATATGACTCACAATTGAATTAGCCAGCTGTGACAGAACAAAACAAAACACCTCGTGCTAACAAAAAAACAGAAAGAGGGAAATATTAGTGGGATACCTGGAACACTTGCCAGAGCTGTCTGAAGGCCTTGTCCCCACACTTGGATCTTTTCACATCCTCTTTGTCCAAGTGGGCCAACAGTGTACTGGAGTGGGCAGCCAGTGATTGTCTGGCCTTGGTTCTTAATGGTCACATTATAAACTCCCATCTCTTTCGCTAGAAAGCTCACTGCATAGGTGTCACTGCCAGTAGCAACAATAACAGCCTCCCCTAGAGTTCCTGATGGTTCATGCACGTGTGCTGACAGAGTCTCAGTATCAGTACCTGTGATGAAAGGGAATGCGTTTGTTTACATCATTGGAAAGGTCTTGAGGAGTGAGATATAGTACCTGGATTAGTGTGATGTGCTATTCATCTAACCTGGGATTTTAAAGGCTAAGCTGCATTCACTCCCAATGTTGGCAATAGGACACGCTTTCTGGCTGTACGTGATGTTCTCTCTCATAAGTCCACGGTCTGTTACCACAGCTGTAAAAGGACTCCCTGGTGAAGAGACATTTAATATTTATTATACTGAAGTGCAAGTAAAAACATTTCTCATCATCAATGTTGAAAACAGTATTTAAATTTCTGTGTACATTTTCTTTCTTTTTTAAGATTTCTTTTTGGCGATTTTGGCGTTAATTATGACAGGATAATAATATCTTTGGCCAGATAATATTACTCTGGCCAGAGGAGAACTGGCCCCCGACTGAGCCTGGTTTCTCCCAAGGTTTTTTCTTCATTTTGTCACCTAATGTTGTTTTGCTTCCTTGCCACTGTCTCCTTTTTCACCTTTGTTTACATCGGCAGATGTCAATGCAGGCAGGTATGCATTGACATTATTATATGAGAACTGAACTGAGCTGGACGATGACATCACGGTTTTCTCCAAACCGTGTTTAATATTGTTGAATATTAAATTTAATGTCCCCAACTAAGCAAGCCAAAAGCTTATGTAAACAAAGGTGAAAAAGGCGACAGTGGCAAGGAAGCAAAACTAGATAATATTATATATATATATATATAAAAAACATAGAACTAAATTAATAACTTTTTTACAACAAAAATTAAACATCACTGAACTTACTAAAGCTGGACTGTGATGCTATTTTCTTCTGGAAACAAACTTTGTTGCATTATTTTCCTGTTATCTCTGTAAAGCTGCTTTGAAACAATCTGTATTGTAAAAAGCGCTATGTATATAAATGTGACTTGACAGGACAGTTAGTTGACAGGAAGAAAAGTTGGAGGGAGGGAGGGAGAGGGAGAGGGAGAGGGAGAGAGAGAGAGAGAGAGACAGACAGAGAGAGAGAGAGACAGAGAGAGACAGAGAGAGAGAGAGAGAGAGAGAGAGAGAGAGAGAGAGAGAAAGAGAGAGAGAGAGAGAGAGAGTGTCGGGAAAGTCAGAATCCGAAGCGCAATGGCGCTATATGTCGGCGTGCTGCCCATGAGGCTATTGGCACTAACATTACATTCATTTTTGTTCAGGATTTTTTTGAACAATAGAAATAAAGCAGCATTTATTTAAAAATAAAATTGTAACAATGTAAATGTCTTTACTGCCCCTTTTGATCAATGTAATGTATCCTTGTTGAATGAAATTATTTATTTCATTGGATTATATATATAAAATATATTCTTAATAATAAGGCAGCTCTACAAACCTGGAATGTGCTCATCTGAAAATTTAATAGAGATTTTGTAGGCCCCAGCCTTGATTGGGTGGTACGATATATTGCAGGTTCCTTGCTCCATTTCTTCAGTGTGAACATCTACTTTACTGGGACCTTCAATTACAACCGTTAGCCCACCATATCCTGCAGGTATCAAAGTTCAGGAATATTTTTTTAAAACTTGAATTAGATTACATATAACGTTTGCACAATCAAACAGTTTGCATAACATGCAATCCAAATCTCAACATAAGCCATAAATCAATTAATTTGGATTATATAGTCTCATACCTGCATCCAAAGTGTCCACCACAAATTCAGACATGCAGAAGGTGTGCCCTGTATGCAAGCCTGGCCCAAAGGCCTTCACCTTGCTGGAATCTCCTATCTCTGCCTGACTGATGGAAAGAGAGATAGGGCTGTTGCTCACATGCTGACAGTCTTTCATGATGCTGACCAGATGCTCACCAGCCTCTCTGGGGATGAATGATACACCTGCATAACAAACAAAGTGCACCTCTGATGAAGTTTGACAGTGGCACTAAGGGGTCACCATGATTTTGCCATGACATACATGTTTCTGGATCAACATAGTTTGTTAATCCAGACATTTCTGTCTAAAAATTTTGTCCTAACCATAACCCTATCTCTACCTCTTAAGCTAACTGTACCCATAACTTATGAGATTGAGGTTTAAAGAAATAATAAAATTAAAATTAAAACAATAAAAAATAAAATCAATAATACCTTTAAACAATAAACCAATAGGTGGCAGCAAGTGACTGTCTTAATAAATTAATCGAGTCATTCATTAAAACGATTTGTTCAAAATGCTGAATCATTCAATAACAAAACAGCGCTTAGTGTTGCTTTTCTTTTGTAACTATTTTCGTCGGTGAAATAGAACAAAACAAGTCAATATTGCATCTAAATTGTGACTATATATTAACTAGGCTACTTGTTTATTAAACCATAAATACAATGTAACATTTGCAATCGTGATATTATAGAACAGCTCCCTTAGTCGTGTTATGTTACTTAACTATATCATATATTATAAATAAATAAAAACGCAACCATTTGCAACCATTTTGAGTTTTTTGTGCGGCTGTTATGCTCATTTGCTTTTATTTCTCCACTAATGTCTCGCTCACAAATAGACAGGCAGCGCAGCTATCAGAAATACACCATCCATTACCAATCTCGGTTTACACTGACTGTATACGATCAGAATCATTCTCGCGTTTCGATTGGTCGGGCAAGTAAAACTTTTTCACTTGAAAAAAATAAATAAATATCAACTTTTCCCGGACAAGCGTTAATGTCGAGCCCTGTGTTGATTTTCGATTTTTTTTCGTGCGGTAAAGCGGAACAGATGATCAGGTCATGTGCGCTCACGCTGCGGTTTGCTTGAACTGATGCGCTCCAGTGAACGAGCAGAAAAAGATTGCGACAGCTCAGAGACATCTATGGTCTCACTCCAGTCTATATTAAATTATCCAATTGTTATTGTGAAGTTTATTGTGCTTGCAATTTCATCCCTCAACCCCTCCCCCCCATCCCGAAAAAAAATCATCAGATCTACACGATTCACATAAATTACATTTTGTTTCAAAACGGCGTACTTCGCCGAAAAC
Source organism: Siphateles boraxobius (assembly GCF_051911475.1). Lineage (NCBI taxonomy): Eukaryota > Metazoa > Chordata > Actinopteri > Cypriniformes > Leuciscidae > Siphateles > Siphateles boraxobius. Next base: position 8,341,578 of record NW_027509195.1, on the reverse strand, counting down.
CGACTAGTTTGCAGGTTTGAGTGGTGGATTGATGGTTGAACCACTGTAGTCACATGGACTATTTTAACAATGTCTTTACTACCTTTCTGGGCCTTGAAAGTTGCAATGATGTTGCTGCCAATGGCTGGTTCAGAAACATCTTGGATTTCATCAAAAATATCCTAATTTGTGTTCCGAAGATGAACAAAGGTCTTACGGGTTTGGAGCAACATTAGGGTGAGTAATTAATGACAGAAATTTCATTTTTGGGTGAACTAACCCTGTAATGCTAGTCATTTTATTTTTTACCAACAGAAGCAGTGTGTACATTAATAGATGGCTCACCGAGATGGCTGTCAGGTTGTGTTTTCAGTGAGCAGGGTACATCATTGCCTGTGGGTGACATGATGCTGGCAGAGAGCTGGCTAATGTCTTCTTCAGTGATGTTAATGGTGAAGTCAACAGCACTGCCCAGTTTTACCTGTGACATTCTCACATTTCCATCTGTATTGGGTTTATAAAACCATGCATGCATTTATTTAAGATTTGAGCACTGTTATGAATAGTGATTTGAGGTTTGGTGGGGTTGCCATACCAGTAATTTTAGCCTTGAAAGGGCTGCCTTGGATAGGCATTTCATTATGTTGAACTTGGATCTCATAATCTCCAGGCTCAGTTGGGAAGTAGCTCACAGTACAAGTGCCATCTGCATTGTCCAAGCAGCGCACATCTGCCTCAGAGGGACCCTCGATTGTGATGTCCAGTTCACCTGAACAAATAACATAAATTACTTTAGGGTCCATAGAGTGTAACAGTTGGGTTAATTTTCTCAAAAAAGGAAATTGATGTTTAAATGACAACTTTTAAATCTTTAAAGACAGACCTACTGGGAGCTATGAGTCTGAAGCCGTCATTCTGCATTATTTTAACTTGATTTAAAAATAATCATGTTTAACAGGTGAATTTGTGGTGAAAAAATATATTACCCATGATGCTATAAAGGAAATATCACCAATCGGAGTCGTGGCGAGCAAATCGTGTCAAAAGAGCTCTGCAGCAGAGAGCGTTAAATCCCATGAAGCACAGTAATTGGCGTAATAGAGTCGGTCTCGCTATGCTGTCAAATACTTACAAAAGTTTTTTGCAAAAGATGCAGATATATATAAATGGATGTTTCTATACATATAATCAAAAACATTAAATAAACGGTTTCAGATTTCTCCATTTTTAATTTGATTTTCATTCGCAATGCTTAATGGGATTGTAGTTCTTTCCCTCATTAAAACCTAGTCTTGTACCTTTGTATTTTTGTCTGATTTTGAAAATACTTTTTTGCTTCAAATAAAAGTTTGTAATGTTGTGATTCACCTTGTAGGTTGGCTTGGTTCGTGGCTCATAATGCTTTAATGAAGACTTAAAAAAAAAAAAAATAAAAAAAAAAAAATAATAATAATAATAATAATAATAATTCACAGGCACTTATACACAGTGAGATTTCAATTTTTTTGTGCAAAAAGACACCCCATTTCAGCACATTTTTTACTTTACTTGACCGTCATGGTTCTCGGCTCTGAAGTCAACTTATTTTGGATGCACAAACAATATACAGTACCCCCCCTCCCCTGCGCTAATCGAAAGTTTGTAGCCCCTCACAGTAGAAATCTGGGGATGGGGTGGTGGTTAGCCCCTCACTCTGTAGAAATCGCGATCATGTTACATGTCCCCCCTGTGGGTGTTCAAAAATGTGCAGAGTCTGTTATTATGGAATCAGAAAACAAATGCTCACTCGAGGCTGAATCCTCCTGACAGATGGTGAACATTGCCATCTCATTTGCAATTCCATACATAAGGCCACATCCATAGGCCATCGTGCTGCGATTAGCACGACGATTTGCATAATACTGCAGTGGAAGTACTGCAGATAGGAGAAAGAATCATATTTAATCCAAAGAGTTGCAACGTCAACACTAAAACATTTCCATATTTGGTTTGTCAAAAAGAAGAGGGACGAGTGAAAGTTTCTCATTCCCAGAGGATGTGTGCAGTCTAACCTGGTAGATCGTTTCCGGTCGATTTAACAAGTAGTTGGTGAAGACCCTCTTCTGAAGGATCAAACTTTATAATGATGGTACCGTCTTTGTTATCAATCACGTCAGGCTGTGCTGTCTTTCTAGACGGTGTGATCACCTCACCTATGAATGCCATTAAAATAATGCGAGAATACGTTCATTAAATTGAGCAAGTGAATTCATAGCAACAACTCACCTGTAATTTCACCTTCACTTATGTCTGATGGCAGGACTATATCACAGGATATAAACCCTGCTTGATTAATGGCACCAAGAGGAATTACATTTCTGCCCTCAACCTGATGAGCAATAATGAAGATGTTGAAGACATTCAAGGTATGACGTGTCTCAAGGACACAAGACATTATTAAATGGATTTTGAAGAAACATCACACATTCATACCTTGTTTTGAAAACCTATGTGACCGCTTGCAGCGTGCAAGGAGGATGACTGGTGGCTATAATTCCTGTCACAATTAATCAAGGGATAAATAGAGCACAAATTAGTGTATAATGAATTGGATACTGAGATAGACTGATTAATGCATATGGTTTAGATAGAGACTGGAATGTAATTGCTATTTTACCTTTGAAAATCCTCCTCACTGGGCTTTCTGACTGCTGAGGAGTGAGAGTCTTCAGCGGAGGGGGTGTCTGTTGCTACATAGGCCCTGTTCTCATTATTTAACTCTTCAACCAGATCTCTAGTGCCTAAGGAATCAATACCACAACAAACAAGGTTTCTTTTAAATTCTGCTCAATATTTGATGACTTCCAAACAGATAGATACAGATCTATAATCAGGGCCTCACCATCAGCTTTCAACATGTCAGTCTCTGGGGCCTCATCAGTGTTGCAGCAAGCTGTGAAAGTTTCAGGGATTTGAGCACAGACATCTTCCTTTAATTGTCTACTACAAACCTCAGTTATATTTATTCCATGCTCATCATCACTAGCAGAGCGAGGCAGGACATGAAACCTCAATTGACTGAAAAAACAAATAGTATTAATGAAATCATGAATATATGAATGACTTATACGGTCACAAGTGTTATAAAAAACATCTTTTATCATAAATAATAATTGTTTTGCGTTATTATCATTAACATTGTCATTAATAATAATAAAATTGTAACAATTTTTACTACATTTATTACAATGTACTAAATTTTAATTTTGTAAATAAACATTATTGTCATCATCAAAATTAATATACATTGTTATTAGTATTATTGAAATGTTACCACAATAATAGTATTTACAAAAAGCTATTATTATTCATTTTTACTACACAAAAAAAAAAAAAAAACACACACACACACACACACACACACACACACACACACACACACACACACACACACACACACACACACACACACACACACACACACGCATATATACATATACACATATATATATATAAATATTCTTACTTGCAATATGAATCATCATCAGCATATTTGACCATTAAAGAATGAAGACCTTCTATGGTGGGAGAATATTTCACAGAGTAAGTCCCATCTGGGTTTTCTCTGACAGCAGTCAGTTCAGTCTTTCCTGTAGATATAAAGCTTTGTCAATTACACAGGATACAGCCATAGAAATCTGAAACGCCTTTTAAAAGAAGCTGGTCCTCACCAATGGGGGTGATCATCAGCGCACACTCAGGGGGCTTCCCAGATTTACTACAGTTGATTTTGAATGGCTGAGGAATTTGAGCACAAATCTTTGGTCCTGTATTTTCAACAGACAAGTCTGTCTGGAACTCAGAGAGGCTATGAAACAAGTAAAGCACCAAATGTTTATGTTTCTCTCTAGAAAGAATACAATGTATTTATTTATTGTACATGACAGTCCGGCCTAAAATAGACTCATCAAATACACTTTCATACCTTCTAAAAGTCTCTTCACTGGTGTATTTGTGAATCACAGCATTTTTCAGATTTGGTGCGCAAGCCATCTTACAAGTTCTGTCCCTGTTGCCCATCACATCTGTGGAGAGTTTGATTGAGCCTCCATGTAAAAACCATGTGACTGTCTGATTACCCTAGCAAACACACAGCCATGCAAATGTAAAAATTGCAATATATCAAAAACATGGTTCTGACCATTAGCTTTCACCATGGTGACAGTCTCTGGTGCAACACTGTAGCAGTTGGCGGATGTTTGAGGAGCCATAGCATTGACTCTTCCCTCCTGACTCGAAGGTTCCTCTTTATTTAAAACATCTTCATCCCTTCTACCAGAGTGAAACCTGTGAAGACTGAAAGAGCACGATAAAAGCACCTGAGGACATGCATGTATTGAGTGGCTTCACACTGACATCTTATTTATCTGCTGCTTTACCTTCTGAAGGAATCATCATTGGTATATTTGACCATAATTGAGTGAGATCCTTCAACAGAAGGGGAGTAGGCCACAAAGTACGTTTCATCTCCATTGTCTTTTGCACTTAATAGCGTTATTTTGCCTGCAAAGTGAAACAGTTACTTAAATTCTATTGTTTAAAATGACAAACAAAACATCCTCTCCATTACATTCTCACCGTCAGGTGTAACAACAGCTACAGTCTCTGGCGGCTGTCCGGTGCTACTGCCATCAATTGTGAAGGTCTGAGGAGTGTTTACACACACTTGTGCGTTTAAATCCAATCCAAAAACTGGAGTCCCATTCCTCAAACCTTGGCCTCCATGATGCTCATATTTAGAATCAGGCATAGGCAGCACTCGAAACTTGAAAGGACTGTAAATTGACAACATGAATCAAATTACAAGTCAGTTGAAGGTGGATCTGATGAGTCTGATCTCTATGTGACATGACCTATTTATTTAATCAATATTTCATAGCTATAAATGCAATGCTCATACCTGCCAAAAGAAGCATCTTTAGTATATTTGACCATCAAAGAATGAAGTCCTTCCATTGAAGGGGTGTAGTTCACGGTGTATGTCCAATCGCCATTATCTCTGACCTCAAATACCTCAGTCAAGCCTATTTAATGATGAATAGTATGCGCAAATGTAAGATGTGTAACTGAAATATGACATTAGTAGTTGTGATCTAATATAATATTTAGTGTAATACCATCTGGTGTCATTATTGCAACAAACTGTGGAACTTTTTTTGTGGAGGTGGAGTCGACAGTAAATGTTTGAGGATGCCAGGCACATATTCCTGATGTCAGACCTAGACATGCTACATTAACCTGAGCTGTATCATCTATCGGCAACACGTGAAAATTGAATTCTCTGAAAAAAATAAAACCACACACAGAAAAAAAAAATATTTAAATAATAATATAAACAATATTTAAAAAAATAAATAAAATTGTTAAAATAAAAAACAAAAAGATGCTACTTGCGTAAACCAAGACACTTGACTTGGAATTAACTTTGTATGAAATTTAACACATCTGCTCAGCAAATAAATATAACTCATTTCTCACCCATTAAAAGCCTCCTCACTAGTGAATTTCACTGTTAATAAATGACAGCCATCCATGGTGGGCAAATAAACAACGCTAAAAGTGCCATCTCCCCTTTTTTTCAGCTCCAGGAGCTCCATGGAACCTACAGTGCAAACATTCACAGCATCTCAGAGACAGAGATTTGTCCAATGATTGCAAATATTAGTGTTTTAATTTTACTTTGTGCTCACCATCAGGTCTCACCACAGCAATAGTCTCAGGTGCTGCTCCACTGCTATTGCAGCCAATCGTAAACATTTGGGAAGTTCTACCACAGATACTACCTTTAAAACCTGGAACAATAATCTCGGCCATATTCACATCATGAACTGAGGGAAGCTCTCTATCACAGTCACAATTAGGCAGAGCTTGGAACTGGATGGGACTATGATAAAAAAAAAAGTAAAGAATGGTTATCCAATCCACTTTTCGAAGGTACTCTGCTTCCAAGGCATTCAGATAATTTGCTTTAAAAGATTTTCTAACCTGCTGCTTTTATAAGAACTCTGAGGATCTATGAGAGACTCTCCGTCTTCCATTGATGGAGTTTGACTCATTGTGTAAATCCCATCTCCATTGTATTTAATCTCTATCATTTCAGTACCGAAGCCAATTAAAATAATGTGCAGACATGTCTTAGACATTAAAAAAAGCAAAAAATAAAATTGACCTACCATGAGAAACCGTATTTGTGGATAAACAAAGCCCTGACTGCAGACAGACTCCAGAATCTGCAGAATCATCCTCTACTGATGCAATAAATGGACTTCCTGTTGAATACAAACAGCAGTCGTGTAAAACATCATCATTGTTTTTATTTATTTATTTAAATAAACAAAGAAAATTTCAGAGCTATGTCAGCAGCACAGCTACTTTCATTGTGACAACAAAGTGAATAACTAAAGTCATACAGTTATTTAAAAAAATATATAAAAGATTAATATTTAATATTAATACAATACACAAATTCTAAAATACATCAAAGTGACCCTTTTGTAAATAGTGTCAGTTAAACTTATCTATGAATAAAAAAGTAGTTATTTATGAATTTATAAAAGGATCAAAATCAATTGTATTTCAATAAAAAAATTAGATTATCATTACATCCTTTTATATTATCATCATCATCATCATAATTTCAATATATTGTTTAGGACAAAATTGTTAAATTATTGCAAACAATCAATATACAAAAACATGCATATATAACAATAACAACAAATGTAATAACAATTATATAGAATCTGGTCAAATTTAATGTACATACAATAAAAAATCTACAATTTTTCCAGGAGAAATCTTTAAAAAAAAAGTCCATTAATATATTTTCTGAATAAAAACGTTGTCTAATATCATTTAAAATGTCATTCACGTCATTTAGTTTGTTATATACGTTTTCATTCTATTCCTTTTGCCATTTATTGTAAATGTACAGATTCAATATGGGTTTAACATCAGACAAGATATCAATGAATAAAAAACATCTATTTTCATTCAAAATAATGCAATACAGTAAAAATAGTTTTAACAGTCATTGGAGTTTGTCAATGCAGATGTGATGGTAGTTCTTCACAATTCAATAAATAATCATGTGTAAATCTTCATTTTGACCTAAAGGCACCTAGTAAAAACAACTTGATCACACCCATATCTGAAATTTTAAAAAATAATAAATACATAAAAACACCTTCTTATACTAGGATTTATTTCATATCATTGGAGTTAATAAAATAAAGGGGAAATAACAATTGTTTCTCATAATTTAAAGCTTACCTGGAATGCTTTTCTCTCCAGAGGTAATGGTGATCTTATATTCACCAGGCACTGAAGGAGTATATTCCACATCATACATGCCTTCACCGTTGTCTTCGCATGTCACCTGACACTCAGATGCACCCTCCACTGTTATGCCCAGATCATCAACTGAAGATCTGCTAAAAAAAGAGAAACATTATGGATCAAATGTGTTTGTCAATTTTTTTTTCTCTGAATGCGTACCTAAAAATAAATACTACCTTACCTGGCATTTACACTAAACATATTAGGACGTCCAGTGAGGCCCTTTCGGAGACCCAAACCATTTGCAACAACTAGACATGTGTCAGTTTCCCTTTCACCAACCACAATGCCTCCTGAAAAGGTAGAATGAATGAGAAGACAAACTCATAACAAACAAGCAAAATTCGAATGACAACTTTTCGTCATGTCACAAACATTAGTATTCTTCTTTCACCTTGCCTGCTCACTTTTACATGGCTTTTGTAGACCTTTGGACCCACAATAACTTTAGCGGGGAAGTTGGGCACCACCTTTCCTCCATATTTCAGAAGCAGCGTATATACGCCTCCAGTTAGAGGCACATAAACAACCGTGTAGGTGCCATCTTCATTCTCCTTCACTTCAGTTTGGACAATGACTCCCGAGTCAGAGACAGCCTGCACAGATAGATCTCCAGATCCTGCCATTGCACAGTCTATATTTACAATGCAAGGTTCTCCGACTTTCCCCTGTAGCAGACCAGGACCTGTTACCAAAACTTTAGATGGGTCAATCGGTTTCTGTATATCAGCCTGGAATGGAGAGCCAGTTATGTGAGAGTTGTTAAAAAGGACATTTATTTTGTACATTCCATACTCTGTGGGGAGGTAAAACACTTTACAAGTGCCATCTTGATTGTCCAGACATTTTAGTGTAACTTCACAGGGTCCTTCCACTCTTATGGCAAGTCGTCCACTGCCTGCGCTGCTTGTGTCAATGATAAACTCTGCCTGTTCTCCAAGAACACCTTCTTTTAGGCCAGGACCACGAGCCCTTATCTGAAGAAACGAACAACAACTGACTGTACTGTTCTTTCAGATTAATTCACAGAATTTGTACTACTCAATACCTTTGCGGCGTCGCCTGGGTTGTTTGACGGGCTGATTACGTTCATAACAAGTTCTCCATGACCACCAGGCCATGCATTGTCTGGAAAGTCTTCATCAAGGACCATCTCTTCATCTTCACACAATCAAATAACATAAAATCAAAAATGTCTTGGACATGAAATTACACTATTTTCAGAATTAAAGTTTTTTATGTTTTAATAATATTAATTTTAACTAGAATAGTAAAAAAATAATAATCATTATTTCCTCATCCTCATGTCATTCCAAACAGAAAAAACACATTAATTTCTGATGTTTTCCACATGTCATAACATGGATTTCACATGGGAACTGTTCAAAAACCAAATGTTTCCCATGTGCAAACAATGCGTTTCACATGTATATCTAAATGTAATTAATCTCTAAAATCAAATATGGCACTTATGATGCAGTTAGGTCTAACAAAAGTCTTTGGTTGCTCCCAATTGTGAATTGTTTAAATGCATGTTATAACCCAACAAGTAAATATGTAAGTAAACTGATCAATCTGACTAAACAGCTCAATTCATATGGATTGGTTTTACAATCTCTTCTAGCGGTCAATGGAGGGACAGAAAGTCCCTATTTCGCTAAAATTTAATCAAAAAGATCTTAAAAAAAGATAAATGAAAGTCTTACGGGTTTGGAACGACATGAAAGTGATATATTTAAAGGGATAGTTCACCCAAAAATGAAAACTCTTTCATTAATTACTCAATATATCAATTATAGTTATTTTAACTACATATTCATAAAAGAAAAATTAAGGAATCTATTCATAAATAATGTAAATGACAGTTCAAATTGACAGATAAATAGATATTTTTAAAATTCTTTATTTAAAATAATTATTTAACTATCACACCTAGTCATTCATAAACTGCGCGGTATGAAAAAGTACTATGTGAAGATTCTTCAAACATTTTCCTTTTGGATTCCACTGAAAAAATACCATCATACAGTCTGGAATAAGATGATGATGAGTAAATGATTTTTGAAAGAACTGTTCCTTTAAACTTACCAGAGTAATACATTTCTGATCCATCTGGTTTAAACCAGACTGGGCTACATGGTTTAATCTTAATCCTGCGAGGTGTCACCTGAAACCGTAATGACACCGCGTCACATTTCATACAAAATCTTACAGCATCATAATCATAGGCGTCCAAAGCACTGAAGATTATATTTGAATGCTCATAGGCTCATTTCTTAATGTATGTTTTTTCACATGTGATTTCAGTAAGCATAGTTTCATTCCCTCTTGACAGAGGGAATGCCAGTACAAACAGACTAATAAACATCCCATTACATTCCTGTGAGCTCTGGCTGCTGCGCTAAGCGGCTGTACATCATCACCAGACAGGTTTAAAGCCATTGTGAGATGAAATGGAATTTCAATAAGGCAACAGATGCTGGAACATGAATGCAACATGATGGAAAACAAATTGGGAAATGAGTTCTCTACCTTCATCAGACCATGTAAATGAAATGCATTAGAATGAGCATTAGATGATGTTGTTGTGCATGTGCACACATTGAATTCTAAAGATCATATTTACTGCGGTCTATTAAGATCAATATATGCACTCACAATGAAAGGACTGCCAGTAACCATGACTCCACCCCAAGACACAGCAAGGGTATGTTTGGAGAGAGATGAAGGGATGTAGGAGCAGACAAAGATACCAGACTGTTCAGGGGCAACACTAACATCTACACATTCTCCATCTGTTCTCTGTGAAAAGTCAGACCAATTAAATTTGCTTTTAATTTGAATAAAAATACATAAATATTTCATTGTATAATTAGTACCTGAGCATAAACTTTAAGTTCTCCTTCACCAGCTTGCCTGGTATCTACAGTGAACTGGTTTTGGAGGTTCACTACGCACCCAGTTTGGGAAACACCTGGTCCCTCTACTTTCACCTGAAACCCAACATGCATACCTTATGAAATAATATCATATCTAATAAAAATATGTCCTTCATATAAAATGGATCTCTCTGAAAAGAGAAAGGGCTGTCACACTGAACACATGACAGCATAAACGGATTAATAGGAGAGAATTTACCTTTTCAGGGTGGAAGTCTTTTCTTTTATGTCTGATGGAAGCCATGAAGGGACTGTCCTGGATTTCTTCATCATCACACATTACGTGTACAGCATACTCACCGGCCTCAGTCGGCCAGAACCGCACAAGGCAGGAGCCATCATTTTGGTCATCACATGTGATCTTTGCCTGAGATGGACCTTCAACGGCAAAACCTTGGAAAGATAATTGGTGAAAAGTGATTTACTTATAAAATATAATAATAATAAAATGAATAATATAATATATAGTGTGATAATATGTATAAGGTGTATAGGACATTTAAATTTCATAGCTATACCATGTTTTAGTACAACCCCAAATCAGAAAAAGTTGGGGCATTTTGTAAAATGCAATAAAATCAAGAATCTGTGATTTGTTCAATCTATTTGACCTTTTATTAACTGACAAAAGTACAAAGAAACATTTTCCAATGTTTTCACTGACCAACATAATTGTATTTTGTAAATATGAACAAATTTTGATTTTGATGGCTGCAACACACCCCAAAAAAGTTGGGACAGAGACCAAATAAAAGTGAAAAGATTATCCAAATTAGATTATCCAAATATTTTGAAACATTCCACAATGAGCAGGTGAATTGTGTTGAGGGTATCATGTTTGGGTGTAAAAGTGCTTCTCAGTCTTTTTAAGCAAAGATGGGTCATGGCACATCACTTTGTGCTAAATATCATGAGAGAATTGTCAAACAATTAAAAAAAAAAATCACATTTCTCAATGCAAGATTGCAAAGAACGTATGTCTTTTATCATCTTCCATACATAATATTGTCACAAGATTCAGGGAATCCAGAGAAATCTCAGTCTGTGTTGGGTAAGGCAGTAGACCTCTGTTGAATGTGCGTGACCTTTGAGCCCTCAGATGGCATTGCACAAGATACCATCATGCTACTCTGTCAAATACAGCCACATGTGCTCAGGAATAATTTGGAAAACCATTTTCACTGAACACTGTCTGACGCTGCATCAAGAAATGCCACTTGAATCTCTGTTACGCAAGGAGAAAGCTTTACATCAGTTCTATGTGGAGATGCTGGTGAGTTCTCTGGGCCTGAGCTCATCTCAGATGGTCCAGAAGACAGTGGACATGTGTGCTGTGGTCAGATGAGTCCATGTTTCAGCTTGTTTTTGGGAGAAAATGGACATTGAGTTCTCAGTCCCAAAGACGAAAGGGACCAACAAGACTTTCACCAGCAACAGGTGCAAAAGCAAACATCTGTGCTGGTATTGAGGTGCACCATTGCAAACGGTATGGGTAACTTACATTATTGTGAAGGTACCATTGACATAAAGGCATATATTTAGATTGTACAGAGACATAAACTGCCATCAAGATGACATCTTTCCTGGGAAGCAAGACAATGCCAGGCCTCATTCTGCACATGCTAAAACTGAGTGGTTTCTAGACACTCTGCACAATAGAAGGGATGCGCCTGCCTGTTTACTGTAGTCCAGATATGTCTCTTATGGAAAATGTATGACTCATCATGAAAAGGAGAATCGGGCAACGAGGACCACAGACTGTTGAGCGGCTGTCTTGTATCAGACAAGATTTGGCAAATATTCCTCTAGCAAAACTCCAACAATTAGTATCCTCAACTCCCAAATTATTAAAAAGTGTAATTAAAAGGAAAGGTGAAGTGACAGTGGTAAACATGTCTCTGTCCCAACTTTTTTGGGGTGTGTTGCAGCCATCATAATCAAAATTTGTTCATATTTACAAAATACAATTATGTTGGTCAGTGAAAACATTGGAAAACTTTACTTTGTACTTTTGTCAGTTAAAAAAAGTTTAAATTGAATTAACAAATCATTGATTCTTGATTTTATTGCATTTTACAAAATGTCCCAACTTTTTTCTGATTTGGGTTTGTAATACAATATCTGTGAAAAGGGATAATTAGAACATAAAATAAAGAACAAAACAATGTAAGTAATGTAATGTATTTTAATTGCTTAGCTATACCATTTTTTTAATATGACACACATTTTCTACATTAACATCCACTCACCCAGCATGCCAGAGTCCACACCAACAGATTCCACTAAGAAATCTGCTGACAAGCCCACAGTCCCTCCCTCTAGTCCTGGTCCCCATGCTCGAATCTTCTGTGGACCAGCTTCTGAGCCAACATGGACTTTAAATGGGCTGTAATAGAGAATCATTAACATTTTATTTCAATAATATGCTTTTCAATGTTGAACTTGTGTGAATGAGAGCTAACCTCTTGGCAATGTGCTGACCAACCCAGGTGATGTCCACTGTGTGATCTCCTTTAGCAGTGGGTGTATATTCAAAGGTATATACACCTTCAAGTGCATCCTTCTGCCTGACAGACACTGCTTTGCCACCTGACAGAAAGGGGTGACATTTAATTTAGACCACAAAGGGGTTACATAATTGTGTATCTTTATATAGATTGTGGGGAGTTTATGGACTCACTGGGGTCTCTAATAAGGACCTCCAGATTACCAGGCCCAGCTTTGCAGGTGTCCACTTTAAATTCGGCCAGCTGACCTACTCTCATGCCTTTGGACTGCAATCCCCGTCCTGTGGCACGACAGGCTTTGGGTTTTGGCACTAAAAAAAATGTATAATAATAATAATAATGATAATTGAAAAGAAATTTTTTTTAAAGGTGAAACATGAGAAGGTGATAAAAAAAAAGTGTTGTGGCAGCTTTAAGGTCTCTGGTTCATATCTGCAGTTCTCAAAGTCTTCTAAAAATAAGTCTTCAAAAAAGCTTTCAGAGTCGAAGTTCCAGGTCTCAGAAGTAGTAACTTTATTGAGCAATTCAACAAAGTGAGCTGTTCAGCTGATGCATCTGATCTTACAGTGGTCAACATTCATGTTTATACCTTTTTCGTATCGCAAATACCCAATTAGCGTCTGTTCCGTTATCTCTTTTCTTATTGCTCCTCCTCGGCATTCTGCCACGATTAGAAACACCTGCACCGAGGCCTTCTTTCTATTGGTGGCGAGAGATTACGTATGCACTTTTAAAAATAAAAAATCATTATACTTATTTTTAGTATTCCTTCAAACCCACGTGGTTACAAACTTACGTATATATGTTTTTTTAGGTACTTTTCCATCTCTACATGTCCTATGGCCTAGTTTCTCTACTCAGCATTACAGCATTCAGACTTGCACATGAGACAGAGGAGATTCCCCAACAACCCAAGGTTATCAAGTTTGCACACTTTATGAAAATAACTGGATTTGGGTAGCTGACACATAACATGTCAATGGACATGTTTTAAAAAAACAAAACAGCATTAAGGTATTGACTGTAGGTTTGAGGACGCATGTGCTGCTTATATTGAGACCAACAACAATATTTCTAATATTATTTTGCTCCAACAACGAAAAAAGTTGCAACAAAGCCAAATCAGAATTTAGAATGATAACTGGGCTATTCTACAGAATTGGTGCAAACTGCTGTCTGAAAACCAAAGAACACATTTAAAAAGCATTTAAGTATTCAAATTTTAGATGTTTATTAAGATCCTTCTATTATCTATTGAATTCCACAATTATATTTAAAGGATAAGTAAGCTTAATATATATAAAATCATCATGTATTGGGTACTTTCAGTTGGGAGGGGGCTCTTCCCAAACCCTAACCCCTGAATTTCAACTTGTGAAAATTATATTGAAATATTTATTTCAATTTTTTCCATTGTTGTTTTTAAAAATATCATTTTGATTTCTTTTAAAATGTAAAGTTAAAAAACATTTATTCTATATTTTATTTTTAAATCATGAAACTTTATGTAAAAAAATGTGTCCCGCATTTTCATGTGACTATCAAAACGGTGTGTGTTTTAGGCCATTGGCTGAGACTGATTTTAACCACACCCCTACATTTTTGATCAGGAAATATTCTTGTGCGCCTCTCTCATAGCCTCTCTTTCAGTATAGATGGGTACCATCATTTTGAGGGAAATGTGTTCAAATGTCTGAAAATCTGTGTGTAACTTTAAGGGACATCACTACCAAAAACCTTTTTCTGCAATTAAGCAAACTTTTTTGGGTGTAATTTCATAAAATGTAGTTTTTATGTGTGTACAACTGTTCAGAACTGTGCTAGGTAACCATGTGCTGGCTATCATCTTTGAACTAGGCTCAAAAGTATCTTAAATTGTCACTACCGAAACAGTCATGACCGAAACATGCCATCATTGTTTTGGTAGTGACAAAAGGGAACACAATCATTTATTTGGGGAAATAATTTTTTTTTTTTGTACAGTTATGAAAATCATTGGTATCTTAGTATGTTTTAGTAGTGTTTTAGCATGAGAGTTACGACCGAACCATGCATGTTTTGTCTAAAATAAAGTATACTGAATTATCAACTAAGATGTTATTATAGAGTTTGGTTTAATGTATATTCAAAATAATGAATCCTTAACTTTGAAATCAGTATGATTAACTTAATGCCTTTTACAAAGAAGTATTGGGTTCAAAATCTTATAAATTACACTTGAAATATTGTTAAAATTGTAATTGTAATTGTTATTGATTTACCTATGAAAACTTTTTTTTTTAAATAGCAAAAAATATATTTACAAGGTAGATGTAAACAAAATATTAATAGGTCAATACAAGCCTTCTTATTAAATTATTTATTATTGTGTTTCGGTAGTGACAAATCTGGGGAGAGGAAAAATATTCCAAAACTTTCTGAAAATACAATATGATAATTAACACAATTACTAGAAATGTGTACCTTGGATATTATACAATTTACATACATACAAAATTTGTGGAAAAAGACGTTTCCGACTCTTTGAACCAATTCTGTAGAATGGCCCAACTATAACAATAACTACATTAGCATCCACACCAATGGAAAATAACATTCGGTTGCACTGCACTTGTTTGAGCTCTTTAAAGTTGGGTGGATTATTATTGGCTGTTCATCAACTAATGAACAGTTTTATCCAACAATAGTTTCCCTGTGTTCTATTGTTATGGCTGTGGTGTGGACTTCCAAATTTTCATAGAATTAAAACAATTATCAAATGTAGTTTATATCATCATTGTTGTGAATGGGGCTTTAAAAATTATGCATTTGAACTAAAGTAGTGGCGTTCGTTCTTGAATGAATAAGTGTTTTCGAACAAATCCTTTAAATTAAGGATTTAAAGATTCACTTATAAAGACAGTAAATTGTCACCTACTGGCATATCAATGCAACCTGCAGAAACTCTTCTAGTCAACAAAATGGTTTAATAAAACATTTCTCATCAAATTATCATCATTGTCATCTTTTATCTCATCTTCGCTATAATTGAGGACATCAAAAAAAATAAACAGCAGTGGGTTTATAAAGGGCCAAACCTTTCTTTGGCATGAGTGGAGCTCCAGGTTTCAGTCTGGCTTTGGGGAAAAGTGAGAGGTATGTCATCACTGACTGCTCATCCACAGCTGGATCAAGAATCTCCTCTGGAGCTATGAGCTTAATACATTTATTAAAACAAAATAATAATAAAATAAAAAAAAGTCAATTGAGGACAACAGAATCACTAAGAAGGTTACCAAAATGTATGTACACCGAGTAGTCTATTCTGTTTGAACTCACCTGTGGAACTCCAAGCCAGTCATCTGCTTGCTGCATGGCTTCCTTAGTGTTACTCACCCGATGCACTGCATCCCAGCTCTCCCAGTCAGGACACAAGCCTGTGGAAGCACAAACAATCATTTGTTAAGATGAAAACCTCTGCCAAAAAAAAAAAAAAATACTTTCCCCCCTTTCAACACATGGGGAGTTTAAAGAAGACCATTTAAGAAACTTTTTTATACCTGGTGCCAGTCCATCCACTAATGCACCAAGAGCCTTGCCATCCTGCCAGTCCAGGCTGAAGTTAGTGATTGGCAGTTCAGGGACTTTGTTTTGGATCCATCCCAGAAGCCTTATCTCTGGAGTCAGTTTGGAGACAGAATCGTTTGCCTCATCCTCCCACGCCAGGGTGGAGATGGAGTAATGCTGAATCAAGGTCCAAACTAGACCCAGGATCAGCTTCAAATTCCCATCCACTATGGCCTTACTGTCTGTATGGAGACAGTGAAGGTGTGTGTCTATTTGTTCCTTCAAGATGGAGACCTTTTCTTGGTAACATAACTTATAAGTTGGTGTATATATATATATAAAAAAAAACTTAAATATGTTTTGTAAGTTAGCCATTACATTCAAATAAGAGAGTTCAACTGGGAACATTGTTCCGGTCCAGCTCACAGCTAATTGACTGAAGTGCCATCTCCAATTTGACATTAAAACTCTTTGACCCAAGGCTTTCCCTCCCTAATTAGGGAAGGGGCCACAGGAATTCATAGGAAAAACATGTTTTAGTGTCAGTGTGGGAGCAGCAATTCAGTTGTATTATAACATCCTTCTGAAGAAATGCTTGTGCTTTTCAGACAACAGGCAAAGAATTTGCATCTTGACTTTGCTGCTGACTTTTTTGACAAATTAAACTGTTATATACAGACAATAAAGTGTTGAGTTTATCATTTTAAATAGTTTTCATTTTTATGCTTTAATTTATTCTTATTTTAGCTTTAGTTTGAGTCATTTTAGTACGTCATCTTAGACTTATTTTATTTCAGTTAGTTGCCAAATCAACAATTCTAATTTAAGTTCTTCATCTAATATTTATTTAAAATTTATTTCAATTACCGAAAACAATTTTAACAGTTTTAGTCAACCATAACAACCCTTAATCGTATCAAAATGGAGGAAATTTAAAAATGTTGCATGTTTTAAGCAATACTTTACTGTAACTAAATAAATACCTGATGTTAACCGATATGGTTTAATAGCCTCGGCTTCTGTCAGCCAGAAACATTGTTAATAGCATAAAGACAATTATATTTAATATGTAGTGCAATTAGTATAATTAGAGGTGAATTATGGTTTGTTCATTCTAATTACTACATGATTTTAATTTAAGGTGATAATTTCACTTTAGCCATGTTTATCTGTGCTATAAGCACTTTAATGTTTTGCTCATATACATATATACACACACAGTATGCCAAATTAAATAGTATGGCACAGTGCCAATAGTGTTTCTGCTTATATAAAACAAACTTGATCATAAGTCTTTCATAACATTCCAACTCATCTTTATTCTTATTTAATTGGTCTTGAACTGTAAATATTTCCTAATTAACATACCTCACATTAAAACAGCAGATTGCTTTATTACGAACTTTATCATGACAATACTCAGAAACAAGATCTTTAAAATGTTGTTTAAAATATCTCAAGAAAACTAATACTGTAGATCTTTGCAAACGCCTTCGTTCGAAAGAGTTCAGGCAGGTTGTAACTTACCTATAGACACCAACTTAACCTTTTCATGGTCCAAAAACTCCAGAGCCACCGAAACGTTGTCTAGCTTGAGCTGTCTGAAGGTGGGTCGCGTGTGGTACTTTCTAAACATCCTCTTATGGCTCAGGACCTCCAGCAGCGAGATAAGGACAAGGCCATCGCTCAGACCAAACTGAAGATCGCTGATCTGCAGCTCCACAGACCTCAGGTGTTCATT
The DNA here is from genome assembly GCF_051911475.1 of Siphateles boraxobius. Lineage (NCBI taxonomy): Eukaryota > Metazoa > Chordata > Actinopteri > Cypriniformes > Leuciscidae > Siphateles > Siphateles boraxobius. Next base: position 8,323,489 of record NW_027509195.1, on the reverse strand, counting down.
GCACCAGCGTGTGAAGGTGTTCTTCTGTATCTTTTTCCACGGGGCATCATCTGCCAGGTTGATTGCAGCTGCAGTAACACTATCTTTAAAGTCACCCATCGTTCCCTCTGATCAGTGTGGAGTCCGAAACCTTTTATACCAAACTAAGAAGAAGCATGAAGCTTTCATGTAGCTTTGCTGGTGGTGGGAGTGCCTTACAACCCCTCATTCTGGCCCATAATTATTATCATACAGCACCTCTGAGAGCTGTTTTTACTCTGACATTAACTGTGTCATCATGCCGCAGCCCTGCATCGTGCAAAGGAATAATAAAAACAGATTCTAGTTACATCAGTGCTTGAAGAATGCATTTACTCGGAAGACAGAGGTCAGAAACGGGATCCTCAGGCCTGGGGAATTCAGCTAATTCCCACCTGCAGCCAGATGAAGGTCTGACATCACTGTTGCTGATAACCTTATCGCTGGTGACGTTACACTTCATTTACTCCAGAATAAACTGAGCGTATTATTGCCAGTGCTCTTTTGATCGGGGCACGTCCTCATATTTCCCATGCGGCATTGAGGAGGGATGACTCATTGGGGCGGACAGCATTACACCATGGAAGCGTGTGCCTTTGGCTGCAGGTTTATGATAAAAAAATTGGTTATAAAGCCATCATTTAGTGGGGGTGCGTTTATGTGCCCAGGGTGTTTTTGTGTGTGTGTGTATACTCAAAATCTTAACACTTTACAATAAGGTTCTTAGGTATCCATTTCACAATTTGATTCGATTCTGATTCACAAGCTCTTAATTTGATTAATTTCAGTTATGAATGTCCACGTTGTTTACATACTCTTACAGAAAGTAATATAAGAATTGGTTGTGCTGTTGATTGTTTTTGATTCACTAAAAAGAACTGCCCAATAAGAGACATTTATTTGTGAATTAGACTACAATGGTCAAATTGTATATTGCAAGGTCAACTAAATAAAAAATGCTTTGCTATAAAAAGTATATAAAGCTTTATATGAAGTATAAAGATATAAAAAAAGTATTTTGAACAAACATATTACATTAACCTAGGTGAATATGGTATTTGCTGTAAAAACAGTTTATTGCTAATTAATGGTACCTAATGATAACAAATTGACCCTATTGTAAAGTGTTTTCAAAATGAAATTCATCTGATATGCATAAAGGATTTACAACAACAAAAAAACAGGGACTTAACATGGCTGAACTACACTTTTGCTTATTTATTGGAATTGCATGTTTGGTTAATCAGGTAGCTATTCCTTAAATCTCTGTACAAGTAATAATAAACATATATCATAAACACTATATTATAAGTCTCTTTAGGACAAAATAGCTCTCTAATGTCCTAAGTGAACAGTGATTATTTTCATCATCATTAATAATACGTCAAATCCTTATCACAAAGTACAGTGCATAGACTAATTACTAATGGCTTTGTATAAGGTGCAAGGAGACATACACATTACATGGAGGATTTAGGCCTTTACGCCACAGAATGTATTAAAACTTAAATGGATGCATCATGTCTCGAAAGTGTTATTGCAGTGGGATTTGCAATTATCAATCACTTCTCATGGAAGGTATAAATGTTTGTTTATTTGATGCTACTGTATGTTATTTAAGGCAATTCACTAAGTGTTTGTTTGGCAAAGCAACAGTGTTCAATAAAATACCTGTTATTAGCCAGATACTTCAAATGCTATGCATACACAACGTCAAATTTAAAATATATATGTATGGTGCAACTGAGGGAATGATGTGATGATATTATTCTAAGGCCGTCGGTATGCGAGTAGAAAGTTGCATTTAAACACTTTTTACTCAAACTAACACCACACAGACTAAAAGGACACAAATGTTAACACGTTTGAGAAAGATTGACTAGGTATGCATGTCACGGTGTTTGCGCTTGTTACTGGTTCATCACGTTGTTCATTTTGAGGTCTTTGAAAGCAAATACCCCGTCACAGCAATGGTTACAGCGGCAACAGGCATCCACCTGATCCATTTTCCCTGCAAAAACAAACATGACAAGAGATGACATCATCTGTAGCACCAATCAGAACATGTTTACAATCAAGGATGCACATGAGCCGAGAAGGGGACACAAAAGCCACAAGGACGGCACACAGACAAGGACAGCAGAAGACATACGGTGCAGGACAAAGAGAGCCGGGATGCCTCAGAGCTACGCTGGAAAACTACACCCTACAAAATGGAGTTCGTCAGAGACACTTGTTAGTGTGCATCTTATAATACAAAGCGGACCTGTAGTAGGGAAACAGAAGCATTTTGCAAACGACCGGACAGCATTTTGTATCTTAAGCAGAGAACTGTTTAGTGGTCATGCATAGCCCTGAGGATGATGGATGCTTAAGCAGAGGAATGAGATGGGACAGGAGCACTGTGTACCTTTCTACCACAATGGGCCCAAGCACCAATACAGCAAAGCCAGGACAAGGCCGATGGCTACGGCTAGGATGGGCTGCAATAAAGACAGCTAAAGGAGGGAAGGGAGGGATATTACTGAATGACTGTCTTATGTTTATGTGCGCTATTATTGGACTGGTAAATTTTACTATCATCAAGAAAAGGAAATCAAAAGGTGAAGCGTGTAATTGTTTCTTTGTTAAAACACTTCCCCTTTCCAAGTTCAACGTGCAGAGACAACGCCACTGTTTAAATGTGACACGTCAACTTTTGGTTTAACTGATGCTGCAAGTGTGGGGCAGTACCCCCAGTCTGTCAATGGTGTGGGTTGATGCAGCAAGCCTTTGCCATCTCACAGTGGTTTATCAGCCAGGAAATTTGGAATTATTCCAAATTTTTATACATTTTTTTAATATTATTTTTAAAATAAATTAATGATTTAATAATTAAAACATAAAAGAATTTTGCTCTTAAGTGACTGTAAAAATAAAATATTTGATTCATACATGGAACTGTAACAAAAATATTAAGAAACTTTCTTCCTCATTTTTGTTATGGTGGCATGTTCGAAAAATATTCAGCATGTATTTTATGTCGTCACGTGGAATTTTGGGGGAAAAAAACCTTATGCATTTGCACTGAGGTGAAATCTGCATATTGCAACATTTTATTTACTCTTTTTATAGTGAGTGTCAGTTTTGGGCCCTGGGTCTGCAACTAGGTTTAGTGTTGTTATTGGCCACAGAAATTACACACTTCATCTTTAGGCTATACAAAATGTTGAAACAAATGTGGAAGTTTATTGTCAAACAAACAGTGCTAAGTTTTTCATCTCTGATTTCAAGGACAAACGACACTTTCCTCTTGAACTGTCCCTATTGTCAGTGCCCCTGTTGTTGAACATAAGCGTTACATGGATTGAAAACTCACATGGTTGTCTTTGTCCTGGAGAAGCCTCAGGCGCTCTTGGCTCTGCTGCAGCTCCAGACTGATGGAGCCTTTCTCCTCCTCTACATTCTCATACTTCTCCCTGAGGCCTGACAGCTCTGACTGGATCTCCTCATACTAAGAGAGAAAGAGAGTAGAAACCTTTCATAAGGAGCAAAGAGCCTAGTCAATAACACACACACACACAGTCTTTTTTTAGGTGCAGAGTTTTTTTTTGTGACATGCCTGCTAATGAGTCTCAGGCAGCTCTACTTTCATTCTCAACTATGGTGGGAATAACCTCTTTCTGCAGTTCTTTGATCCTGCTATTGCCTTGCTCCAGCTGGCTAGTGTCTCTCTGGTGTTCTTCCTGCAGGACGCTCAGCCGTTTCTCCATGTCCGCCTGCGTCTTCTCCAAGGTCTTGACCGTGTTGCTCAGGCTTGTGGTCTGTTTCTTGGAGCTGAGGCAGAATGCAGGTTCAGATTGCAGATAGATTACATCATTACATCACAAGTCTGCAAAAAGATCCTTTTCCAATTTAAAAATGAAGTGTAAGGCTGGCTATTGAAAAAGATATAACTATTCAATTCAATTTCAAGTCAGAAGCACTAGATTTCAGTTGATTCTGATTTGATCAGGTGCAGTATGTCCATTTATCTTAAAGGGGAAAAAAACAAATTAAAGCTACAAAACTATGCAATATACTGTCAATTGGTAAATTCCTAAAATATTAAAATTAAGTCCAAATTCAATTGCCATTTATTTTTAGATACAACAAATAAACACTCAAACAGTATAGTATTGTATTTGAAAACAATTTGCAATTACATTTGGTACTTCTAGTGGCATGGCAATGGCACACTTCACGTTTAAATTAGCTGTAGCCGACACCGCTTAATACAGACCTGTCCAGCTCTTTCTCCAGCTGCTCTTGTTTCTTCATTAGCTGTTCTTTCTCTGAGCGCAGGGTGTTGCTCTCACTCTGCAGGCTGATCTTCTCTTTCTGCTGTTTATCAGTCAGCTGCTCTCTCTCTGACCTCAGGGACACACACTCCCTCCTCAGGCTCTCACAGTCCTTCTGCAGCCGCTCCAGCTCGCTCGCTGCAACACAAACACACTTAAAAACATACACAAAGACATGCACACAAACTCACAGATATAGCTCGTGTGTGCACACACAGACACAGACACAGACACAGACACACACACAGTTACATAACGGTGTAAGTGATGTGAGAAATGTGAGTCATCTTCTGAATATCTGTCGGATTACTGCAAACACTGCTGTGAATGTTGTTTGATGGATCTAGGGCTTGATTTGTAACCTCCACAAACACATTTTCCTCATTCATCAGGTTTCTGGGAAAGGAGGACAAATTCCTCTAATAGATAATAAACGTGTAAAAGACATAAAAAATCCTTCATTTATTTGGGGCAAAATACAGGAATTTCACCTGGCGAGGCTAAAGTTATGCGATTTTTCTTTGATTTCATTTTATTATTATTTTTCCTCTGACATGTATAATTTAACTTATTTTTTAAGGAAATAACCTTTTAAAATGAACACTAACCAATGCATAGTAATGATTACATTATTTTTATTACTATTATAACAATATTAGAAATATTTAGATTTGTTAATGCTAATTTGATGAGTCACACTTACTATTTTTTAAGAGGTATGACATTTTTGTGTATTTAAAATGTACAGTTTTTATTACATTATTATTAGTATTTTTAACAACAACAATAAAAAAATTGTAAAAATGTAAGTATAAATATGAATGAATTTGCATTTTGGTTTAGAAAAACTCATGGATGAGAAGTGTTGACCTTCTCACATAATTTCATGATTTTTAGCAATTAAATTATGCCGGTTTAAAATGTAGGCTTAAAATTCTGTAGGCCGGTCCAATCATCTGTGAGGGGGGAGGTGTGTGGGGTTGTGGGTACCTTGCTGTTTGGCAGATCTGTCTCTCTGCTTGTTCTGCTGTTGGTGACTGGCCTGTACACTTTCAAGCTCACGCTCATACTTGTTTGCATCCAACTGCCATTTCTCCAGCTCAGAAGTTAGCGTCGCCAAGTTCCCCTTCAGCGCGCTGACCTCATGCTCTCGCTCGGCTGCCGTTTTCTCTATAGCGCGGCGCAACACCTGCACTTCCTCCTGAGCTGCGTGCGCTTCCTGTCTCATGCTGAAGACAGCGCTGTCCTTCTGATCCCTGAGATTCTCCATGTCATCCTGCAGCTTCTGGAGCTGAGCTGAATAAACATGTAGACCATTTGGTATAATACATGGTTGAGTAATAAAAACTTAAGACATACACACCCTCCTTCACTTACTCTGCAAGACCTTTATCTGTTTTGCTGACTCCTCTGCCTGCTGCTTATTGGCTTTTTTCTCCTCCTCCAATAGACCTGTAATACACAGCACAAGCCATCAGGGGGATCTATTGAGGATGACTGCCATTACAAATCATTTCGAATGTTCACAGGCTTACTCAAATGTCCAAATAATAATAATTATCATGTGTAATTTAATATTTATTATTTAATCATGCATTTTACATAAATAAAAAAAATATATGTAGTAAGGCAAAGTTCAGTGCTGTTTTAGGATCAGTTTGGTCGCTCATATCCTAATGTATAAGACATTAGAGAGTAATCTGTGTGAGCTTACCTTGGAGTTCGACACACTTGTGTTTGCTCGAGTTGGCCTGTTCATTGGCCTCCTGCAGTTCCTGGTTAAGCCGCTGGATGACCTTCTCAGACTCACTGGCCTCCATAGTGCTCCTGCTCAGCTCATCTGGATAAATGATTACATTATCTAATGGGAACTATTAAATGCATAATTATATACTATTATGGTGCTCTGCTGTCAGAGAATCACTCTTTTATCAACAGTTAATGGGGGATCTTTGTCTATTTCTGTATCAGCATCAATGAGTTGCATTTCGACTTCGCCGGATTGTTCTGCCCTCTGACGAAGTGCAAACCCTGTCTCCAAAGGTTAATTAAATCAGAATGAATCGCATGGTAATTTCCCTGGAGATCAGAAAATGGGTCTATTCCATGAGTTAATAACTTCACTCAGAATAGATCCATCCTAAAAACATAATGTGATCAGTAGGGTTTAAACTGGGATCTGCAAAAAGGATGGCTGGGGTTTCAATAAACCTGGCATTTGAATAAAAGTTTGAAAGGTTCTTATGTTACCAATGCCATTTCATTATGAATCAGAAATGTTTTTAAACTTATTTGTGAAAACATTCAAGAAGATTTATAACCTTTAAATAAAGATCCGTTGCTCTGCAAACGTTACGTTTACTGGCTGCAATTTAGTTAGCCTAAACTTAGAAACAAACCTGTCCTCTTGCTGAAAACCAGGCCATCTTATCAAATGCTCCAGAAAGATATGACCTCATCTTACAAACTCAAGGGTGTATACCATAAATGGGCATATCAAGGACATATCATTGCAATCAGAGACACATAATTCCAGAAAATTGTACTTCACATGCCTTGCTTGGATGACTAAGCTAAAATATACTGAAATCCTGTGCAGGCTGCTAGAGCAGAGAGGACGAAGGCATTAACGTTTCATGAGGTTCTGCGGTGGGTAATGTTTATGGATGCCATTCTGCATCAAAAACTCAATCTCTCAGCAGAGTACCAGGGCACATTGAAATGCTTTGGCCTAATTTATTTGTGAGTGTGTGGAAAAGGAAGACACAGTCAGGTGGACAAAATATCTTCTGAAAATGCTAGTATAAGCAAAAAGTATTAGCAGAGGCTGGAAACTGTCCCACCGCAACTAATGATAACAAAACACTGCCATGCATGATTACATTTGGGCATTATAAAATTATTTTTGTAAAATCACTTGTTCAGAAAAAAGGTTTTATTCAATACGCTTGAACTGCTGATGAGCAGTTCTGAGGTATTTAGTTACAGACATATACAATTCATAGTTTACAGAAATTTCACTGACACTAAGCATGAATTTTATTTCTCACGGTCTGTCATTTTCCATGTTAAACTTAATAAAAATGCATTGATGAATGCAATATCTTAGGCAAAAATATATCAAAGAATTAAATTAACCAATTGCTCACAAGTAACTCAATAAAACTTTATACCCAGTGAGTCAAACAACAATTTTTAGATTTTTAGTACCATGACATACTCGAAGTATAATGATATAAAAAACAAGGTTTAATATCCCCTAAATGAATGCTTATAGGGACAGTACAGCACAATATTTTGATTCAGAATTCTTCAGCAAATAAATATAAAAACTCAATAGCAATAAAGTATTTTTACCTTTGATCAAAGACACTTTATTAATAGGATCTTTCAGCTTCTGCTCCTCCATTGTTTTCCCCTCTGTGAGAGAGCACGAGAGCAATTACGTTAATGCCACTTTAAAATATGAACTTTAGACAATTTTTTTTTAGATATCAAAGTTTAGATATTTGGTTAAATAGAAAAGAAATTGTAATATGAATTTCCAGGTGACGCCAATTATGACTCAGCTAGTTAATGAGGCTAAAATAATCAGTTTTCCAAAAAAAAGGCAACAGAACTGTAAGAAAATAAGCACAAGCCTTAATCTTTTCCCGTTTTAAACGTCAAATTATAGCTTGCACTCAAAACATAACGTCATGCCAGTTATATAATACAGCTTAGCATCATTGCATCAATTGGGAAGACTACTACTCATCGCCTTTACTTACTTAAGACTGAGGACTAAAAAAAGATGCCATTACCTGTAGTCTCGTGATGTCACGTTCTGTGGGTGCCGAAATAGAGCTGCAATATTCGTGCTTCTTTAACTATCGATTCGCTCTGGTGATGAGGACTGGACGAATCCATTCTGAAGGGCGGGGGACCCCGACGCATCTAAATATCTTGTCTAGGGGTTTCCATGACCAAACAAGGCAGTATCGGTAGAGTGGAGATGATGCAGATTACACTATAAGAGAGCTGCTGAAGTATATTTAACTCTGAGGGGTCATTTTCTTTGGAAAGTATTTTTATGCCCCTTCTTGTGACCCCCTCCCCCCGCAGGTGATGGTCTGGAGGTCTCGCTCACATGGGCATACAAGCGTCCTGAGGCATCTAAAAGAGAGGCTGCAGCTGCATGGTAGAATACACTCAAGCCCATTGTTTCACTCGTTAGGGCGTCTCTTATATAAAAACTGTTGACAATAGGGATCATTCGTGCTTGTATCAGTGCCAACCAAAGCACTGTGATTTCAGTAAAATATTATCAGTTGCATGTCAAAATGTCAATCACTTTGGCTGCCAAACCGATCATTCGAAGGTGTCTCTTCGATAGAAAACAGGCAAAATACACCATTGATCTCTAAAATAAATTCTTGCATTTCTTGCCAGTAATGGTTTGTGGTCACTTGTTTATTTATTTGTTTGTTTATCCAGATGTAAACACAAGGCTGATTTTGTGTGCTGGATCCTCAAATTTTAAACTTTCAAAGTCTCAAAATCTGTGATATACCGCTAAAATACTTGAACATGGTAAGTGACATCCTGTTCTTTTAAATTGCCTGTGGGATATTTAAAACTTTTAGAATGGATGTCTCACATTGCATATTTGAACATAATTATCATCATTGCACATTGCTGTTTACTTTATTACAGGCCTGCTGCCTTTAAAAACATAGGCCTATGTGCAACCTTGATGTGGAGTTTTATAATTTACCTAAACAGGACATTAGATGTAGATTATATAAAACTATGGATACTGTTACGTTAAACATAAGCATTGCATTTCCAGTGCCATCTCTTTAAATATCTCTATGAAATCATTATGGGGTTCTTTTCCTCAATTTGACCAACCAAGGCTAGGCTACTGATGTGGAATTAAGAGAGTTTGCATGCTCAGAGTTTGTATGGATCTTTCCTTTGTTGTCATGGTGATAGAGCAAACCTGTCTCATTCATAGTTCTTGGCCATCTAAGTTCTGACCGCACAAGATAGACTGAGAAAAATCACTCACCATTACCAGCAGAACATATTGAAGTCACCTTGTCCAGTGCCATCACGATAACCTTGAATCCTTGAAAGGGATGAGTCATGGTCATTAATCTCTGCGATGTAAGATCTACAGCTTTTAATGACAATAAAAAGAAGCTGCGTTTATCCAAGATTTGGATCTAAAAATGGGTATTATGGGTGCCTGAATAATTCAGTGTTTTGTAGGCTAGATTAAGAAGATTAAGAATATTTCTCTGTCTCTTTCTTTCTCTTTTATCCTCTCTAATACAGTACCTAATATACATATTCACCATTATAGCTTAAAAACGTTACATATAATGTATAAATACATTATTTAATTTATTTTTTTAAATGTTAGCACATGACTGACCTTCAACACTGAAATGTGGTTGAAATAATGTCATTTGTTGTTTCAACTATGAAAAAAACATTGAAACAACATTTAATGCTAGATGGTTTTAACAAGGTCTGTAATTTAAACCAACGATGTCTTCAACAGCATACAAAAGAAATTAATGCCGTTTTATTTTATTTATTATTTTATTATTATTATATTTTGATCAAATGAGACCTTTTCAAAAATCGAAAATTATTTTTTAAAATATAATTATTATAATTATAGGGAAGGACACTATTGCACAAATGCAGACTGTACATTAACCTGCACTACTGCCAAAAAAAGTGAATACGTGGCCATGAAACATTAATTTGAGAATTACTTTATAATTCTACTTTTATAATTTTCTTAAAACTTCAGCTAATAAAAACAGTCCATTAAATGTACAAAATAATCAGCCTAGCAACAAGATGACCACTGCAACTAATTACAGTAATATTAATAGGCTACTGAAGTCTTCTGAGGTCATAATGGTGCAAGTTGTGTTTGTCTGAGGTCATAATGGTGCAAGTTGTGTTTGTATGTAACAAAACTGTCTGTTGAGTGATACAAGAAACATGAAAGTAGTGCCAGTTTGGGACACTCAAAAAAAAAAACGCTTAACTTGGCTTAATGTACTAAGACAGTGGCATTAACAGACCAAACTCAGTAAACACCTTATTAATAAAGCATACTATGCACAGAAAAGCAGATGAGCCCAGAATATGAATGCAACACGTTTAATTACACGTTAAGTGTTTTTTCTCCTATAGAAAACCATTATAAAGAAAACGCTTAATGTGGCTTAATGTACTATGACAGTGATAACAGACTAAATTCAGTAAACACCTTATTAATAAACCATACTATGTACAGAAAAGCAGATGAGCCCAGAATATGAATGCACCTTGTTACACGTTAAGCGTTTCCCTCTCATAGAAATAAAGAAAACATTTAATGTGGCTTAATAGGCTACTAAGACAGTGATATGAAAAGAGCAAATTCTGTACACACCTTATTAATAAACCTCCCATAGAAAACATATGCAACATTAAGCGTTTTCTTTATAATTATTTTTTATATGGGAGGAAAACATGGGTAATTAAACACCTTGCGTTCATATTCTGGGCTCATCTACTTTTCTGTAAATATAGGCTACTTTATTAGTGTGGTGTTTGCTGAGTTAGTAAGTTAATATCACTGTCTTAGTAGCTACATTATTAAAGCCAACTGTTTTCTTGAACAGTTCTGTATGGGAGGAAAAACGCTTCACGTGTAGTTAAACGCGTTGTGCTCATATTCCGGTCTCATCTGATTTTCTGCAGTATACTTTATTACTACGATGTTTGGTCTTTTAATATCTCTGTCTAAGGAGAAATATTCGTTTCTCTAAATACCCGGCTATGTGTAAACGTAGCCTAGTAGCCACGTGTTTTAGAATGCCCCGCCAGTTTCAGTTACCCGGATGAGCAGACTGCATGGACGACGACCAATTGACCAATCAAAGCCGAGTATTATTCCAGAGTGCAGTGTAACGAAATGAAATAATTAAGGAGATAACATGACTAAACCAGTATGATATTGTTTGTATATGCACAAAGCCAGACTAATGCCAGTTTTGTGAGGCTGTTAGGCCCTGCAGGAAAACACACTCGGTGCTGTGAGGGGCAGTGACGCAGAAAGTAGATGTGTGAGTAAAGTTTGTTTCGAAGGCAGACAGGTAAACTGTCCTGGTAAGAAGGCAGCGCCGCAGGCTCCTGCTGAGAAGTGTGAGATAAAAGCAGATGGCAGAAAGGGCTGTAAAAATAGAACAGGAGGGGGTTGCTGCCTTTTCACCTCAAAAATCCGGGGCCATAGCAGACGGTCAGCATGAGGTGGGTTAGAAAGACCCCAGATTTGCCAACTTTTGAGTTTTGCTTGGAGTGAGATTTGTTGGGGTTGAACTGACGCGCTACAGCGATCTGTCACATTTAAAAGCGCCAAACCGCACATCTGACAGCTGAGAATTTGTTCCATATCGAAAGTAACCTTCTCTGTCTAGTCCAGGGGTCTCTACCCTTTTTTCATTTGAGAGCTACTTTTAAAAAAAGATAGTGGCCGAGAGCTACTCATGTAATACAATACTTTAATCTCTTAAATAATGTCTCATAACTCTCATATTAACAACTATCTAAACTGTTTTAGACCTAAAACAGTTTTTGTAGGCCCATATATGTCACCCTTAAATGTCAAAGAAAAGAACAGAATCAGAGATGGTTTTAAAGAAAATTGTACTTTGCATATTATACTGTAAAAACAAAACATAATTATAGTTGATTTTATGTTGCATCTTAACTAGAGATGAAATGGCATGGAAATTTCATTTCGTGATTATAGTGACCAAAATGATCAAGGTTATCACAGAATCCTGTTCAAAAAGTACTAATACTACACAATTAAAACAATTCACCAAGTTTTATGTCGAAAACCAGCAAATAACAAATATAATTATCATTAATATGCACTTTTTGTTTACATAAACATTAGATTAACAACATTAAAAATGATGGCCAGATTTTAAAGGAGTACTGGACATGTTACCTACTAGTATGTAGTCTACAATTTCAGTAGAAATCTGTCGGTTGGAGACCCCTGTCGGTGTCAGTGTCCTCTTTGTCCGCGATTTTTCTCTGCGTGAGAAAATGCAGTGGTCCAATCAGTAGTTAAGAGCCTGAACTTGCTTATAGTAGCCTAATTAGGAAATTAGTGCACATGATTGAAAAAAAAATACAGCACAGAAGAATGTCTAATTTAGCGTGAGATTTCTTTGTTGAGCGTGAGACCGTGAGATTGAGGCTGAATGCGTGAGTGTCACGTCAGATGCGTGAGAGTTGGCAACCCTGAGACCCTAGCAGCAGTTTGCATGGCCACGAGTCACGACCACTGCTTTACCATATAGTACACGGAGAACATCACAACAAACGCATGCAACGTTTTTCTACTATTAAGATGTAAAGGTATGACTCACTTTTTATTTTGATCTGTTTATTGTTCAGAATGAATTGACTGATGTTCAGAAAACTTCTTGTGCACTTAACTGTGTATGACCATCATTCAAATGAACACCTCCAGAATCAGACGTGCCATGGTAGAGGTTTATCTCTAGTCATTGTCATGCTGCAGGTTATTGTGATAATGAGTTACTGATGTTATAATTGTAGATATAGCGGTATACTGATTATGATACTGAGGGTATTAAACACTTACATGAATAATTGTACAGCATTCTTTCAGCATTACCTCACTATAGTTATACTTTCTGTACTATAAATTCTTAAGGGGTGCTAAATTCATCTATTAGTCCTAATATATTCCACCTGAAAAGGGACGGCATATAGATCTAGCAATTATGAGATCATATAAAAATGTTCTGTGCAATATATCAGTTTCCGAAGCTTAAAAAAGGTATTTTTCTTGCTATACATTTTAAGCACTTAAAATGTATAGATTTGAAGGTGCTTAATACTGGAAGTTTGTTAATTATTGAATCAGCAGTTTAATCTAGATCTATATGAATATCTAGCTGATCATTTAAAGCCAAAGAGTATATTTATGGAGTTCCTGAATCTATGTTGTATAGTCCTGGAATACATAAATAGTATTAAGCACTGTACATTTATCGTTTGTTTTGTATGCTCCATATTCACATTATTACTGTCAGTTACCCATCAAGGCTGACAAATAGTTTTGCACCACTTTGGCAGTCAAATAACAGTTCTTGTAATTGGCAGATCAGTCTGCGGACTCCATTACAGATGAATGAGACAGTGATTTTTGTACTGTAAAAAAAAATAAAAAATAAAAAAAAATCAAGCCACAGTCATTTGTTTCACAGTCTCTTCTGCTTTTTCAATTCATATATTTCTAACCACAGTACTTGTATCCAGTCAGTGAAGTGCTTTGAAAAGCCCACCAGAGTGGTGGTCTATTAAAAGGCAATCTCACTTTTTTTTGTCCCTATTTCATAGGCTTCCAAGTCCTGGTCCTGGAAAGCCGTGATATGTCCAGGTTTTGGCTCCAGCCTGGGTTTTAACACCTGATGAATCAGGTAATCTCATCCTCTGACTGTAAGAAGTTAGGTTAAGACAGTGATAAAGGGAGGATTTAGTGCCAGGCAGGAGGAAGACCAAGAGGACAATGCAGCCATCCAGAATCAGAACTAGCAATCCTTTCCACGCTGGTCTTTTGCTGCTTTTACAGCACTGCCATCACTCCTCACACGCTGTTCTTGTCTGGGAGCTCAGCCTCGGGGGTGCGGGGAAAGTAGACCGTGGTCTTGTGCTCTTCGTAACGGTCAATGTGCTTGAGGTGGACGACCATGTGCAGGGCGTAAGCCAACACAAGTAGCAGAATCAGAGATGTGATTAGGCCCATCAAGATGGCTGGAGTGAAGAAAGTCGCACAGTCACTTGCTGAAGCAAACTTGTTGGACTGGACATTAAAGGCCTGGATCTGAAAAAGAAAAAGTTATAAAATAAATGTTTTCTGTCAGAGAAAGTTATAAAAAATGTATTCATTTACTTAACCCCTTATTTACACTTCACACATCTGCGGCGCATTACGGCTCCGGCGAGGTTTTGTTCTGTCCTCCACGCGGTGCCAACTCACACAAGGAGCATATCAGAAGAGAAGTGACTGGATGCGCAAGACCACAAGATTTGCATGTCCGACGTTGTTTTGGTTGATATTTCATGTTTTTTCTTGGTTTTGGGGTTCTTCAATGGTTAAGTTTGCTAAATGGTTATGTTTTGTCCGGGCTTAAGTGTTTATTGCTATGTCCTGCTTTGTTGTGCTGTAGCCTACAGACAAAGTTAATGTACTTAAAAGTCCAGTTATGAAGGACAAGGATAAAAGATTTGTGTGTTTTAGTCTTTTAAAATACATCCTCAATTATCTTGTATCTATATTTCACACACAGTGCCTTTGAGCAGGAGAAGAACACTGGCATGTGGACGCGGCGTCCGTCAAAAATAGACTAGGCGCCTATCTTTAGCGAAGCAGCGAGGAGAGCCACTTCTGGGATGCTTCTGAAACGTGACGCGGCACAACGCGGCTGGAATAAACCATAGACTCTAAAAAAAAAAAAAACACAAGCATTGACTAGAGTGCTCTCGATGAGCTCCGGTGGCCGTGTCAGAGCCGCAATGCGCCGCAGACGTGTGCAGTGTAAATAAAGGGTTAAGAAATACAAAAATGTATTTTTAAATAAAGTTACGATGCTGAATATTTTTGTTACGTTTCATGTTTATCATCTTAAAATAAATTGGACAACTTTGAATTTTGTAACACATCTCGCTGTTTTTTCTGCACACTTTCTCTGCACTTCTGCACATAGCAATGCTGTGTACAGCCCCTTAAGCAGTCTTAAAAATAAAGGTTCCAAAATGGGGGTTTTCGCAGTGATTCCATTTATGATTCCCAAAGAACCTTTCAGTGGACAGTTCTTAAAAGAACAATTTTTTTCTTAGTTTAGAACATTTAAAAAAATCTAAAAACATTTTGTAGAATGGAAAGGTTCCATGGATGTTAAAGGTTCTTCACGGAACCATACATGTCTATATGCCAATAAAGAACCTTTATTTTTAAGAATGTACAGTTTTGTTAAGCATTTTCTATAAATTAATTTAAAGTAATTTCCAAATACAATAATATCAGCAAAAACCTCTCAGAGACTCTCAGAAATATGTAATTTCAGTAAACTTTTAAAAACACTCAAGCACTTTTAATGGCAGCTACCTGAAAATCTGTAAAAGTTATGTGCCAGTTTGCCGAGCTGTCAGTGTGGGAGCTGGGCACCAGTAGGGTGTCATATTTCTGTAAGCTGCTGACATGCTGGCAGTGGTAAGAATAGGTGGCGGGGGCATAGACCTCCGTGGCATTGAATGTGGCCTCATGAGTCCAGTTGTAGTGGATGTGAACACTGTCCAGAGTGAACCAGTTCTGGCTTACTGATTCGTAGAATGTGTTGGACATCTGAAGCCTTCAGAAAACAGACAAGAGGAAGTAATTATCAACTGAATGTAATTATCAGCCCTTGAGGTTTTGTGTAAGCTTCAAAAGGATACGTCAAGATGAGTGTAGTAGAAGTAAAAGAGTTTTTACCTGATGACAAGTCCCCTGATGTCTTCCAAATCGCCCAAATGCAACGATAGCCTATAAAAATGCAAGATTGTCATCAGATTGTCATATACAGATATATAACTAACGTTCAAAAGTTTGGAGTCCGTAAGATTTTCTTTTATAATTATACGATTTTTAAATTTATAATTTGTTCACCTAGGCTGCATTTTTGTAAAATATTACAATTTAAAATAACTGTTTTAAATGTTTATATAACCTATTTTAAAATGTAATTTTAACATTGAACAGTATACTGCTTAATATTTTTTGTGGGAACTGGGATGCATTTCTTTCTGGATTCTTTGATAATTAGTTTAAAAGAACAGCATGTATTGAAATTTTTATAAAATTATAAATGTCTTTACTGTCACTTTTGATCAAGTTAAAGCATCCTTGCTGATTAAACTATTAATTTCTTTAAAAAAATCTTATTGACCCCCAATTTTCATCAGTACATGTATACATACATTTAGTGGCTCCAGAGCCTCACATAAAATGTATTAAATTATCTGTAAATATTCAGTATCCACAAACATGAATTTAGTGGTATGTATGATGTCAGTTCACTCAAAAGTGTTAAAATACTTTTTTAAATTTTGAAGACCAAAGCTATTATTTTATTATCTTTCTTTTAAATAAATGCCACTTGGTTTGATATTTTGTAATTTTAGGGTTATACAATGTAAAGTCTAAAAACACCTTTTGGGGCCACTGTATATACTACAGAATGCGACTGAATCTGTGGCAGGAAGAGTTTTCAAGAATACTTACGTAGCCTTCTCCTTTGTACAAACAGAGTCTTTGGTGTCTACTTGTGCATTGGGTCCAAACACCCTCTCTGTGAGGTCCAGGAAAGTGTTGTTCCTATATCGAATAGCCAGTCTCTTAGCTTTGAAGAGGATGCATATCTTGCCGTTGTAAGCTACAGTCAGTGGGGAGTAGGGTCCCGAGCTGGTAGACTGTAGTAACTTCCGTTTGGTTCTGGGCTGGGCATGCAGATGCCACCCGTAAGGCTGTTTGAAAATGATAACGACAAACTAAGCGATGATGTATGAAACGTGCATTATTGATGGGCTTCTCTGATCTCAAATGTTTTCTTATAAAAGGAAATGCTCAGGCTTAAGATAGCAGATGACAGATATTTCCTGGATATTTCCCTGATATGTTAGTTCTAAATCCATCACTGTGTTATTCTTGTAGGATGCTGGGTGAATTAAGGCAGAGATGTTGCTTATGGAAGCCAAGGTCACATTGACTATCAGGGAAAATGCAATACCTGCAGTATTCTTCTGAGTGGGTTTTCAGCTGCAGGCGAATAGCTCTCCCCGTGTGAGGCACTTGGACTCTCAACATGTTCTCCAGCTGCATCACAAATTTTGAAATAGGACAATGGGGGAGATGGCATGGTGAGTACTTTCAGCACAGAGAATCACTATATTTTTAAGCACATAAAGTGAATATGCAAAAAATAAAGTTAAAATTTTTGCGGTATGAAAGTATACATTTAAAAAGATCTAAGAGATAAAACTTATAGTACCTTACATTCAGCACAATATGAAATAGAACAACACTAGTATATTGTTTATTTCAATCAAAGGTAATATTCCATTTGCATTAGCTTCTAACAAACTTTTAAATAAAAGTTAATGCTTTGTCAGTGTGGGTTATTCAGTGATTATTTCTATGGCACACCAGTGGGTGGTGATATAAGCGATTCATTGAATCATTTTCCGGCAACTGATTTGCTCAAAAACAGTTTTATTCAGAAATGGTTTTCGTTAGTAAGTCATTGAATTGTTCACTTAACCAATTTGTTCAAAACACTGTTTCATTCAGGAATGAAACTCCACTGCTGTATGTTATTCGGAGACATAACTGCTGTGGCTTCGTTTTGAAGTATTTTCGCTAGTGGAGCAAATATAGTTAACTTGAGCTCCTCCTTTGGTGAAAATCAAGATTTTAAAGTTGTTTATATCTCTATGTGGTGTTTTTAATATGCTTTAAGACAAACCATGTGCAAATTCCATTCCATAAGTTAACACCATTGCTGAGTATTTTCTCTTTAAAACCACAGTGATCTAAAGACAGTCTCAAAAACACGGTTTGAAATCGCTGGTGTTTCTGAGGTCACAAACTAACTTGTAACCAAACACGTCAACATGTGATTGTCAACGAGTGGCTCTCTGAGCTGGTGTGAGTTGGTGTAGGCGGGGCTAATTTACATATTCATAGAACCGCCTATATTAAATGAGGCAAGTGTGTAGAGTTACATTCAAGCTATTTTAAGGCATGAAGAAATTTTCAAGGAATTTTTTTTAAATGTCATTTTGGTGATCATGGTGATCAAGATGAGTTTCAAAGGATACAATTATTGACTACAGGCCAGGTGACTTTAAAATATTGTGTCTAAAATTTAAATGACGCTTTATTAACTTGTTTATTAAAATGTAGCATAAAACTGTTTCATTCGACCTTGCAGTTTACACAGTGCTCAATAATGTAATGTAAATAAATAGATAAACAAGTTTGACTTACACTGTTATGCACAACAAAAATGACAAAAAACTCACACTCAGCAGAAAATGAGACTACTATATTTAAAAGAAGCAAAAAGCATAACTGCCACGAAAGTAATAGATACTGACCTGTTCTAATTCTCACAGCTTGATATGGTGGGACCTCCGAGCTGTGGTGGAAAAACAAAGCAAAACAAAAAGTGGGTTGATCTCTTTGTGTCAGGCTGTGGCCTACTTATCAACCTCTAAGACAGATTTCCCATAGATCCACTCAGCTTGATGCACCAGTCATGCATGACCACAAGTCTGACATCTTCAGGCCAGATTAGTGTCTCAGGAGATGACAAGACATTTAGTCGAATGTCATGATTCTCACGTGCTTAGCACCTTGAGTCCATCAACAAAGTGGGGGCTAAAAATTACTTAATGGCACCTTGCGTGTACATACGCACATGTATATTTATCTTGTGTCACCTAATCCCTCACGCTGGATTATCCTAAAATGAACCATTTATACATCTAATCTCAGAGATAATGAGCTTGGCGGACGATCTCCTAAAACCTTATTAAGAATCTGCTGCCCTATCTTGGAGAAGGTTTCCTGCTGTGTGAATGTGTTGACATCCAGGGCTGGATCTAGATTCAGGCCTGTTCACCTGCAGCAAAGTCAGCAGGGTGTGCGATTGTGA
This sequence comes from Siphateles boraxobius, assembly GCF_051911475.1. Lineage (NCBI taxonomy): Eukaryota > Metazoa > Chordata > Actinopteri > Cypriniformes > Leuciscidae > Siphateles > Siphateles boraxobius. The sequence continues at coordinate 8,304,360 of NW_027509195.1, read as the reverse complement.
ACGAGAGCATCAGATGACCCTGGCTCACTCTCTTTAGGTCCATCTCTTACGTACTACACCACCCCACCCACCTTTACTACACTGGACTTTAGCGCTTAGAGCTTTGTGATCATGTAAGAGATTAAAGAATACAGCAAAACATCAGACTTGTGGGGAAAATAAACAGATTACTGCATGGAGCATTTAAATTCATTCAGTTCTTAAGCGTGATATGAGCGTTGAATCAACAGTGATGTGGCACATTGACTCATAAAGCCCTTATAATCCAATCAAATGCAGGTGCGAAAACCAAAAAAATGACATGTGAAGAGCTCTTGAAGTACAGTTGTACAGTTTTTTTTTCTTCTTTCTGGGTTGTTCTGCTAAAAACTAAGAACAATAAGCACAGCAAATATGGTCAACACGGCCCTGCTGAGGAGTGTGTGTGCACGAGGAGTGACTCTCCCTTTGTTCTAATGCCAGTTTACCGAGGTCAGCAGCTGAGGACTGCGCTGCTGTCATTGGTTATGGCTGGACACAGTAGCCTAAGTGCTGAATTGGGCATTTATGTAATGAAAAGCAGCGTTCACACTATGTCTTCACCTCACTGGCCCTTTCAGAGCTCAATATCATCTTTTGCATATATAGATTATCGGTTTAGCATACGGATTAGCACAGTACACGGTCACAGTACTCTACAAACATAATAATGCTTTAAAATAGATCTGTCTGTTAAATGTTAATAAGATTATAGCCTTTGGTCTAATTCCACTTGCTGCCATTCTTGACTGTCTGTTTTGGTCTGCATGGGCACTGACCCTGAGAAACTTGAGGAGGGTTGTAAACCACTCAACACTTTTTACTCCTAAAACACATTTCTGGACTAACAAGATCCCAAATGTTTTAACAGCCTGCAATGCTGCTCTTATCCCTATAAATCCTAAACTTTAGATTCTATCTAGGGAGGGATGGGCAAGTTAGTAGGTTGTTTACCATAGCTGCAGTTAACAGAAATAAAGAAAGAAAGACATTCAATCTTGATCATATAATATATTCATATATTTGCATATAAAGGCATCAATAATTCTAGGGGGTAACGTATATCATATAAACACAAAAGAATAACCACTTATTTAAATGTCATTTTGGCTCTTTGATCAAATTAAAAATGTCATCTCATGTGACAAATCATCCAGGCAAATAGATAAACTAAATTTTTATATAAACTTAATATATACAGTAGACACTTTGTAAATCTCATATAAAATATACAAAAAGTAGTTATTAGATTATACACCTACAAAAAAAAAGGCTGTAAAATTTAAAATGTGTATTTTTTTAGACATTTTTGTGAAACTTTTTTTTGAAAATTTGAACAATTCAATTTAGATTTAAACTAATTCTATCCTGTGTGGTGAGCAATAGAATACTCATAACTAGTATTCTATTTTTTCCCACTCTCAAATACATTAATATCAGATAAGTCAATAATTTCTAAATAAATAAATATAACTAAATTAACATATTTATGCTAGTCAAGCTTTGATATGAGTAAAGGAATTCAGCAACTGTACAATAACAATAAACTGACTGGGTATATTCAAAGATGCTCATATAGCCAGAACCGTCTGAATCTCACTTCTTTCTTTTGTTTCTTGGAGTAGCATCTGTAAACTGACTCCTACAGACACTGGATAGGGTCTGCCTGCTGTCCCATTGTCATAGCCATGTTTGAATGTCTTGTACTTACAGAGAAGAAAAACTGCAGCAAAACCACAACACACTCTGAATCTAGAGCCCACGTACGTCAAATTCATTTATGAGTTCCACGAATGCTCTTTTAGCATTCTCCTAATAAAGCGCATTTTCTTGGTGTCTCTTGCCCACTGTAAAAGACTAAGACAGTGCATCAGCTGCACAGCATCACTGCCCCATTCCCCCTCCCCACGCTAGAGCTGAAAGCGCAGCTCTTACCTCCTGTCCAGGATCGCAGGCACTTGATCGAAGGGCAAAGACAGAGAGATAAACACACACAGTAACAGGGAAAAAAACAGGAAAAGCTTGTGTTTAGCCATTGAGACAATCTGACGAGACTGCCAGAGATGAGGTCTGCTTCATAATCTGCTCTGAACACACATCCCTAAACCTGGGCTCTCTGACGGGCGGCCCTAGCAGCCAATCAGCGGGCAGGGGGGAGATAATCGTGCGTCATTCGCCTCACAGCCTTCATTCTTGCAGCCTTTCTCTCCCCCCTCTCTCTCTCACACACACACACACACACACACACACTCTACTGCCCCTCCCCTATCATTTTCTCTCTTCTGCACCCTCTGTCTCATACAAACATCCAGTAGCTGCCGGCCAACCTCAAGAAAAGGGGTTTACGTGTTTCAACGTTAGTCCTAGGGGCCTAGTTTCATAAGCACTTGATATCTGGCACGCCTAAAAATGAGTTGAGAGCGTGAAATTGTTTAAAAGCAGAATTAAATGTCATGACAACTGACCTAGATTTACACTGAAAGCTTTGATAACCAAAATCAATCAAGCCGTAAAAACATCTACACCTTATCAACCTCCATTGTGCATAGCATAATAACCTTAAAGGGATAATACACCCCCATTTTTTTACTCACCCTTATGTCGTTTTGAACCTGTATTACTTTTTGTTCTGTGGAACACAAAAGAAGATATTCTGAAACGTTTTAAATGTTTTTGTCCATAAAACAACATTGGACCCCATTGACATTCATGGTATGACATGCTTTAAAAAAGCAAGAGATTAAATACTAAACTGGAGAAAAAGTTCTCTGTTTATGGTCTACATCTTGTTATCTAGATTTGTATTGTGTAAATGAATGCCAGCAGAGTGGTTTTAGTGAGCCAAGTGGGTCGTTTGCCCCTTGTCTCGAATGTGCTTACGGTGTGATTGATAAGCAGAGTGACAACTGTCAGTCATCTTCATTGGGTAAGACAGACCTATTTTAATGTTGCCTTCACGGGCCTTAATACAGTGAAATGCAGCATAGACAGACGTTAACAATGTGTTGTGCTGCTTTTACTCAAAATGGTAGAAGTATAATCATGAAATGTGCAAATAGCTTCCTTTGTCACTCAGACTGCAGAACATGTTTTTTTTTCAGACCTAAGGATAAACTACTAACACCCTAAGGGGCCGTATGAAACAAATTTGAGGGCAAATTTAGTTTGCAGTTTAAGACGCCTAATGTTATTGCAAACTGATCTAAAACCACCCAGGCTGTCTTGTCCTCAGTCACCCCTTTATTATAGTTTTACATGAGGAGTCATTTTCAGGGCAATGAGGTTTCCTGGCTAAATGAATCACACCCAGACTGTTCACACCTAGACAGTCTAACTCTCTGAAGGTAATTAAACTACAGGGCATCTATCAGTTCCACATTAATCACACCATGTGCCTAATTGTAATGATGGTGGGGAAATGTTGCCATCTTGTGGTGTGTATTTCAAGAGTGATGAATGGATACTTCGTTCTGCACCAAACTTCATCCTTGCTAATTCTTGACATCCACATTAGAACATGCAAATGAGTATGCTTTTTTGTTGCTAAGGTATCACAAAAATACATGAATAAAGAACAAATGCAAATGTACAGATTTAACCATATAAAGCCTACCGTATCATAATTGCTTCAAAATTATCAACATTAAAACTTTGCTGAAAAACCTTTCACAATCTACTACATGCTTTCCCTCCCTCTGATTAATAGTTCATACCTTTTAGCAAGTAAAAAGCCTTTTAGTATAATTGTAAAAACGTCCACCTTCAGATCGTGATCCGTATGTCTTTTTAGTTTATAAAAATCAAGAATAACTTTTATATTGTTTATAAACATTTATAAACCTATTTTATATTGTATATAATATTTTGAGATTACCACTTACTGGACTGAAGCAACTTTACCTGAAAATCATGTTAAAATGTATCTCATAGGATACATCAAGCTTTTGTGGAACGCATTGCATTGCATTATCTGTTTAGCCCCTCTATAAAAACTACAGAGCTTTCATCATAGTACTAAGCATTTGAAAATATAATCGTAAGACGTATTATTGGAAGTTTTAGGGCGATGACTGATGGTTATATGCATTTTATTATGTAGTCTGCTATGAATATCTCATTGATTTACATTGCAAGCTATCAGAATGGCATCTTAATTTTTGGCAATATAAATAATTAAGGTGTTTTTGTCCTCATCAAATATGATATAAAACATATTCAAACTTTTTTTTTAGGATTTAAAAAAATATTTTGTCTACTATGATTACATTTAAAAAAAAAGATCAAAAGATTTAATTTGTCAAGCTTTACATAGTTAATAGGCTATATAGTACATATAACTAGGAACGAAAGGCACCAATTATATAAAATATATGATAAAAACATCTCAACATAGTACATTGGATCCTAAATTTAGAAGGCAAAACCTAAATTGTCATTGTTTACTCACCCTTATGTTGTCCCAATCCTTTATGACTTCATTTCTTCTGTGAAACAGAGAAGAAGTTAGAATGTTTGGGACTGACTGACATCCTAATTCACCATTTGTAGTAATGTTAGGCTACTTTCACTGGATCGGTTATCCATACAATAAAAATGAATGGCTTACGTGTATCCTAAACTGATTTACTTTTGCAGCACACAGAAAAAATGCATAATCATGAGTAAATCAAAATAGTTTATTATCACTATTTATTTATTTTTTGGATGATCTATCCCTTTAAGAGATATCTCACTGACATTCCTCAAATGCGCTCCTTATGTGCGGTGATAACAAAGCACTTCCGATTGTGCATCCATGGTAACCTATTTGTTGACGGAAATTCCACAAGTGCAACAAACTTGTATCAGTGTGGAGCAAGGAGCTCAAAAATACCGTTAGAGGAATACGAATGACGTCAAAACTACGATAAAAACGGCAAAATGCGTGATCACTTCAAAACTGATTTGTAATTAATTTAGGTATGAACACGTACCTTTGGTTTGGAATTTGTTTCCCTCACAGTTTCTAGCAATACGAACGAATTTTAAACACATTAATATATGTTTAAACGGGACAAACCTTCTTTCAGTCGCTGAAATGCCGACCTCATCATCGGCATTTAGCTCTCGGGCGGAGGATGTTTTGAGGAGGTACAATGCTCTGCCCCCTATCCCAAGCCCACCGGTTCAGGAGGGAGAGTCAGGCCTTCCAGAGAGCAGGCTGGCCGTGAGGAGGAAACTCCTGCGACACAGAAGGAGCAAGGAACAGCGACAACAGCTCCAAAAAATGATGTAACTTAAGAGCTTTCTTTGTTGGTGTATTTAATCGTTTTATTCTTTCTTAATAGGTTGTTCATAATTAACCTGTGCGTTTTCATTTAACATAAAAATGTTGGTTGAACTGAACATAACTTATATAACTACACTAAGTTACCGGTCAAAAGTTTGGGGTCAGTCTTTTTATTTATTTATAAATAAGTAATTTTATTCTGCATGGATGCATAAGTGACAGTAAAGAGATGTATAACGTTAGAAAAGATTTATGTAATAAAAATATTTTTCTTTTCTTTTTTTCTATTCATCAAAGAATTGTGAAGAAAAAAATCAGTATATTTCTGAAGGATCATGTGACACTGAATACTAGAGTAATGATGCTGAAAATTCAGCCTTGCCATCACAGGAATAAATTACATTAAAATATATACATATAAAAAACAGTTATTTTAAATTTATCATTTTCACAATAGTACTGTTCCTAAAACATTTATAAAATCTTACAGACCCCAAACTTCTGAAATGTAGTCAGTGTGTATTGCTTAAACGTGTTTCACTTTTGTAATCACATTTTAGCTTTTTGTTGCAGTTCACTTTAACAAATTTGTATAGTTTTAATGTAGGCCTATACATTCAAATAAGTGATCTTAATTAATGTATAGTCATCACAATAGCATTTGTAATAATTACTCAAAAATCAGAAAAATTTACTTTAGCTTTAGATTTAAAAAAGAAATCCGGATATTACTGCTGTTTCTGCTTGAAATGACGATGTCAACTACCTGAATATTTGTCATTGGGTATTTGATAGTTTCATATTGTAATGTGATATCTATAATTGTGGTAGAGTTGACAGGGCAATGCAAGCTTACATGCAGGCCAAGGAAGCAGGACAGGTATCTCCATCTCCTGTTCCAGAGCTTCCCTCAACAGTATGAACCTTTTACTTGCTCATACATCTCACACACTTTAAGTAGTCTCATATATATTCATTGTATTTGTTAATAATAATATAATTACATTTTGTTTTCTAGATGATCAATGAAGAGAGGAAGCGATATGTATGCTATTATATTTGAACTCATAATTAACCTCTTTTATTACATGAGAGATCTTTTCATTTAATTGTGTTTTATACTTTTCCCTCCCATTGTCCTTGTAGATGAACTACTTGTTCCTGAAACAGTGTGTTGAGCAAAGTCCTGTCGCGCCATTTCAACAACAGTGGATGGATGCCATGTTGGCTCGTGTGTCCCATCGGCACCGTCAGGGGCCCGGCAGAGAAGAGTTGCTTAAAGACATATGCAAGGAGGTCGGTGAGACCTATCTCAGAGTCATGATCAAGCACAGAGGTGAGTCAAATATCTGCTTTGGAATATAATCACATTAAAACATCACATTATCATTGACATTGTTGCCTTGATAATGTCAAAGTGTTCATTCAAAATCGCATTGGTCCTGCTCCTTTTTCATAAAGATGTTAAATGATTATTCTTCTCTTGTGATTTAACAAGGACATTTTCCTGAAAACTAACTTCACAAATGACTATAGATTTACAGAAAATAATATAAATTCTATATTAAGATCTGTTTTTGTGTGTTTTTAAAGTTTTTATGTAGAAACTGGTTATTCTGGGTTTTTATTAGTTTGTTATTAATGTTTTTTTTTTTTTTACTAGTAAGCACTATATTGAAAGATCCACAGTCAAATGACACGATTTCTCAAGAAAGCAACAGATCTGCTGAGTAAGTGTGCTCATTTTTACAAAGAAAAATATACATGTTCTAGCAACATTTAACATAATTATCGTAATATGGCCAGTTTATAAAGTGTCTTACGACTTATGATCTTGGTTTTACTTCACCAGGATTCTAGATTTCTCCTGTCCATGGCATGACAGCTTTGTGCATAGTCGAAAAGTGATACAGAAGAATCTACACATATTGCATCCAGCCATGAAGAGTGTCCTTGATATTTGCTACAGCACATTCTCCCACCTGCTCCTTATTGATCTCTCAGACTGCAGGTACTGCGTGATGATGATGTTTGGGATCTGGGATCACTCTTTTTCTGATTACATGCTGTGTATTTGTTGCTTGGGTCAATGGTAAATAACATTTACAAGATGATGAAAAGGAGAATATTTTGCACAAATATGCAATCTTTTATGTTCATGTTGGTTTCAAACATTATTAAAAAGCTTTTACGCCATTCTCAAAAATGTGTGAAGTTGTGCAACCATCATAAAGGGTTATACCACACCACTTATATTAAAACTATATTAAAGTAGTTCTCCATATGAATTGAAATTTGAATTTGAATGAGTAATGTGTTTCTTAAAACCGGTTTTAAAGGTCCACAGGGCTTGTAGACTGTGAGAGTCTGAAGAACAAAGTGGCTGTGGAGTGTGAGCGAGTCAAGGACACACTCATGAAAGCCTGGTACCCCAAAGTCATTCACCTGCTCACCAGCAAAGGCACTCTGCAGAAAGTCAAACCCAAAAAGCTTGACTCTTTTTACAACTGTGCCTCAACCCTTATATCCAATCAGGTGAGCTGCTGAGTATTGTTTTTCATGTAGTTTCATATCTGCTAGCAGTAACTATGAGATTTATTTCCCAACTGTTGCTGTTTTTGTGTGCCTATGGGTAATTGAATAGTTTGTTTTGTTTACCCTTTGTTTTTCTTTTAGCTAAAGGCTCTAGTTGAGAGGAGTGTGGTGGCATTTGTCAACTTGTTTGATCCTCTCAATATCAGCAAACTCCCCCAATTCAAGATGGACTTAATATTTGATGACGAGAAGATGGATTTTTATCCTAATTTTCATGATCTAGAGCAGGCGGTGCTTGAAATGGCAAGCCTGATCAGCAATAGTATGCAGGTTAATATGTTGTTGTGCAGTTGGTTTACACATAATTATTCTGACTATGTAGATAATAAGATCGGATTGATCTATGTGCACATGTTAAATATTAAGCCCTGCCTGTCCCACAGAAAGTGCAGACAATCCGGTCATTGTTAGCTGAGGGCAACGTTTCTGTAGTGGATGCTAAGCTCTCAGATCATGTTCAGATGTGGGCAGAGACCACTCTTAGGAATGCTGTAAGAATAAACTTGAATGGACCTGCCAAACACTTCCAGAGCTATGGTGAGTAACCAAAACCCAAAACAACACCTAACACTAAACCCACTTAGATGTTTTATGACTACTGTTCTGTTGAATTTTGTAAAATTTGTTTTATATCTTTTATTATCATTTAGTTGACAGCTATGACTGGTTAGTCAATGGGACAGCACAGTCTCAAGTGGAAAAATTAATTGAAGAAGAGCATTCTTTCGATGAGTACACTAAGGTCTGCTCAAATTCATTTCAATACATTATGTGCACTACTGTTCAAAAGTTTAGTCGGTAAGTTTTTTTTTTCTCATAAATTCAGTAAAAATCGTAAATATCATATCATTATTAAAATAACTGTTTTCTATTTGAATATATATATATATAAAACATGTATTCCTGTAATAGATATGCTGAATTTTCAGCTGCCATTCCTCCAGTCTACAGTGTCACATGATCCTTCAGAAATCATTCTAATATGCTGATTTTCTGCTCAAGAAACATTTATTATTATTATTAATGTTAAAAACAGTTTGGCTGCTTATTATTTTTGTGGAAACTTGAATGAATTTATTTGAAATATATAGTTAAAATCTTACTGACAACACACTTTTGAACAGTAATGTATTTTTAATTATATACTAAGGTTTTTTTATTGTTTTGTGTTTAATCCTTTTTACTGTAAATGTCTGTGTATTCTTAAATCTTAAATGGCTGCATGTCAGCAAGTGGAATTGTTTCGGGCACTGTCGCAAGAGATATCTGGTCTTCCTTCTTTGATCCATTTTGACATGGTGCGACTGGACTGCGAGGAGCTCAAACAAGGTCTTGCAAAGAAAGCGAAAACCCTTTCCGAAATCATTGTGGGAAAGCTTGTCAGCTCACACCATCAATGCAGTCTTCAGTAAGATCAGTGTTTTGCTAATGTTTGCAATAGTTCACCTCAAATTGAACATGTCATTTGAACAAAATTAACATAATTTATTCACCTTTATGTCTTCCAAAACCTGTGAAATTTTTAGGTATGTGGTATATGCTGTATATTTGAAATTTAGTGAAGACTTGTTGGGGTTTTTTCAGGATTTGTAAAGAGTTTGAGGCCATTCAGGACAGGGCTTTGAAAGTCCCTGAAACAACAGAGGACATGATAGAAATGATTACTTACATTAATGAGGTGAAAACCAAAGAAATAGAGGAGCTCAACAATAAGATAATGGTGGGTACCTCAGAAATATTTACTATATATTTAAATATTTATATGTCTGGATAACAATTACAAAATTTTAAAAAATTTTAAATACTTTTTTTACCCAGGAAACACAGCACAGGATGAATTATCTGATGAATGTACATATTTTTGAACCAGAGCACCTTAAACTGAATGCCACAGTAGTGCTCTGGCCACAAGACATTTACACCATCTTTGATCAAAGTGACAAGGTGAATAATTTTCCAGGGATGGATTTAAATGGATATTAAATATATAAACTTAAAATTTTCTGTTAGAAGGACTTACACAATTGTTTTTTTGTAGGTGATGGAAGAAGGCAAGCAAAAGAGTCAGCAGGAACTTATGGGTCGCAGAGAGAAGCTGCTGCTAGAACTAGAGAAAGTAGGCCACAGGATTGAGGAATTTGCAGAGTGCTCTGAACTCGATATGATTCAACAGGTATATTGCAAACTGAAATGTTCCGTTTATTTGTCCAGTTAAAGTAATAGTTCACCCAAAATTAACATTTTGTCAGTCACATCATTTCGATCCCAAATTCCTTGAACACAAATGGATATCTGTCCGGCAGAACCTCCATGCTTCTGCTTTCCATACTTTATGATGCTTTGTCGTTTTCTTTTTTGGAGCTTGTCATGGTAAACCCTTTCTTTCATCTAACCTGTCATGATTATTGGACTTCTGAAAAATAGTATTGCGATACTTCCTCGTCTTTCCAGTATGCTTCTGATGTGAGAACAGTGCAGAAAAGGATCCAGGACATTGAGGAATCAATTGATTTTATCAACAAAGAAGAAGCCCTTTACAAGTGGGACCAAACCTTATACCCAGAGGTAGAGGTGATCAAGGAAACTATTGAGCCCTATCAGAAGCTCTTCAACTTGGTTCTGAAATGGCAACGCACAAGAAAGAAGTTTGTGGATTCATGTTCCTCTGATTTATAATTATAAATTGAATCACTTTATTGCCACTATTTTCAGACTGTTTCTTTTCCTCTCCAAGAACTTAATTTATGTTTTAAAGGATGCTATCTTTTCTTGTCATCTGAGTGTAGATGGATGGACGGGTCTTTTTTGGATTTGAATGGTGAGAGTATAGAGCTGGAGGTTGAGGAGTACATCAGAGAAATATACAAGATGCTGAAGTTCTTCCTGCAGAGACAAAAGAAGGCTGAGCAAGAAAATGAGAAAAAAGCAGGAAAAAAGAAGAAGCCCAAAGAGGAAGAAGACAAAAAGGAGAGTGCCACTATTCACATCTGCTCAAGTGTTGTAGAGCAAGTCAAAGAGTTCAAGGTAATGTTTCCACCCTACAGATTAAAGGATTGGTTCATCCAAAAATGAACAATAATTTACTCACCCTCATGGAATTGCATTTAGGAAGATAAATTACAGAATTTTTTATATTCTTAGGAGTACATTCCAATGGTGTCCATCCTGTGTAACCCCGGCATCAGACCTCGGCACTGGGAGCAAATGTCAGAAATTGCGGGCCATGACTTGACCCCTGATTCTGGCAGCAGTCTGCGCAAAATCCTCAAACAGAACCTCACCCCGTATCTGGAACTTTTTGAAAGCATCAGTGCAGGAGCCAGCAAAGTAATAACACTGTGAATCCACCCCAGATCATTTGGATCATTTGCCATATGGACAAAACACCTCACATATTTTTTGAAACTGTTCACTTTCAGGAATTCGCTCTGGAGAGGGCCATGCATAATATGGAGGAGGTTTGGGAGACGGTGTCATTTACATATCATCCATACAGGGACAGTGGCGTGTCCATTCTCTCCTCTGTGGATGAGATTCAAACCATGCTAGATGACCAGATAGTAAAAACCCAAACCATGAGAGGCTCTCCTTTCATCAAGCCTTTCGAGACAGAAATCAAGGTGAGATAGTTAAAGTCACTTTGTAGTCACATAAAAATCACAGAGTCATTTTGTATTTTGTTTTATTCACAATCACAAATGTGAATACCAATAACAGTTTCTAAACAAGCCTGCTTCAAAAACCTATGCATTTCTTTTAGAAATAAATATGTATTGATAAAAAAAAAAAAAAGAATGAAGGAATTCATCTGATAAAAACTTTTCCACTCACCTGGAGCTTAATGCACTTATAAAAACGTTTGTGTCTATATAAAGACTATTGGATTTTTATTGATTCTTGGCATATATGTTCTTGGCAATTGGTTTAGTTTGTGCATAAGAAATATTCAGACAGATATTCAAGTAAAGAACATATTATGAGCTAATTTCTGGTCTGTTTTCTTTATCGTTGTTAAGGCATACCGAGTTAATTTGGACAGACTAATTTAGATTTTTGCTGATTCAAACCAGGTCTGGGAGGAGCGATTGATCCGTATCCAAGACACTATAGATGAGTGGCTGAAGGTACAACATCAGTGGTTGTACCTGGAGCCCATCTTCAGCTCAGAGGATATAATGAAGCAGATGCCTGAGGAGGGCCGTCTCTTCCAGATTGTAAACAAACACTGGAAGGAGGTCATGACACACTGTGTGAAGGACCCAAAGGTGATAAAACAGACAAAATATAAATAATAAAAACATTGGAGGTTTGGAAATTCATTAATCGATTTTATTTTATGTTTGAAATACCAATAATCCCCCCATTTGCACAGGTTTTACCTGCAACCTCTCTTCCTGGCTTGTTTGAAAATCTGCAAGAGTCCTACAACCTCCTTGAGAACATTATGAAGGGCCTGAATGCATACCTTGAAAAGAAAAGATTGTTTTTTCCACGGTAATATATATTTTAAAAAAATCTGATTTCATGCTTACCACTCAGGTAAAGTATCTATGTTTTTTAAATGTCAAAATAAGCCATTCATAAAGAGATTTTGCAGAAAAATATAAGTGCTATTTGTTTGATCATTCTGACAAGTCCGGGGACAGCAACACTAGCTTAAACAATTATGTGAGTTTGGAGTGGGGCTATTGTTTTTTTGGACCAATCGTAGACAGGAGTTTCGTTCAGGAAACATGTTTGGAAATAGTCATTATATTTGCAGTTCCATTTAGTGATAGTACACAATTGCAGTGTTTTTAGCATGTATTACTATTTACAATTAGCTTTCATTTTTATAATTTCCATTTCAATTTTCATTTTCATTTGTTTTATTGCTTTTATCATTTTTATTAGTTTTTTTAAAAAATATTTGTATTTAGCTTTAATTTATTTTATTTCTAGTTTATTTATTTCTATTTCATTTATTTTGTGTTTGTTTTCAATATTATTTTAGTTTTAGAAATTTTAGTATTGAACTTTCAGCTAATATTTATATTTTATTTGAGCTTTATTTTAGTTAAGGAAAAGAATTTAAATAGTTTTAGTTTTAGGTAACAATATCAAAACTGCACACTTCACCTTTAAGTTAGTGCACCTCATCATACTATCAAACTGCCTTGGCATATAACCTCTGTATGTATTAATAATCCTTTTCACACACTGTAGATTCTTTTTCCTGTCAAATGATGAGATGCTGGAGATTCTCTCAGAAACCAAAGATCCCATGCGAGTGCAGCCTCATTTAAAGAAATGCTTTGAGGGCATTGCCAAACTGGACTTCCTGCCCAACCTGGACATCCAGGCCATGTACAGCAGTGAGGGGGAGCGTGTGGAGCTCATCGAGAGGATCTCTACCTCTGAAGCACGAGGAGCTGTGGAAAAGTGGCTGCTGCAGGTGGAAGACATCATGCTGAGAAGCATCAGGGATGTGATCAATCACTCCAGGCTGGTAAAACTCATGTTTTTCTATTTGCACTTTTCGTTTAAAATTCTTTAATCTTATTACATTTTATGCACCGTGTTACTGTGATGAATGTGTTCAGGCTTATCCAGAAACTAAAAGGAGTCAGTGGGTACGTGAGTGGCCTGGACAGGTGGTCCTCTGTACTTCTCAGATGTATTGGACACTAGAAGTACATGAGGCCATCAGGAGTGGAGCTAATGTAAGGAAACCACTCTGAATATCAGTGGACCATTGAATTCTCTGTTTATTTTGCTATTTGTCTAAGATGTTGATGATTTCATAGGGTCTGAAGAACTACTATAAGCAGCTGCAGAATCAGCTGAATGACATTGTGGAGCTGGTGAGGGGGAAGCTGCCCAAGCAGACACGCACCACTCTTGGAGCACTAGTGACCATAGATGTGCACGCAAGGGATGTTGTCATGGAGATGATAGAGAAAGGTTCTTTTGTTTAGATTTATCTGCTTGGTAGCTGATATTATGTAGTTTATAAAGCAATAATTCAGTAATCTTGTAAAATACATTTTTTATTTAACTTGTAAAGTTATCTTTAATATATGACATAATTATTTGAATATGTGGTTAATATATTGAACTGTGGGTTTCTTTCAATATCCATTTCAGGAGTTTCAAGTGAGACAGATTTTCAGTGGCTTGCCCAGCTACGTTACTATTGGGCCAACGAAAATGTTCGTGTTCGCATTATAAACTGTGATGTCAAGTATGCTTATGAATACCTTGGAAACTCTCCTCGCCTGGTCATCACACCATTAACAGACAGATGCTACCGAACTTTGGTATATTTAATGGATAATTTATTTTATGCTATTTATTATGCAATGAGGATACAGAAAATATTCAGCTATGACAATTTATTAACTTCTAAACTATAATCAAATGAACACTAATCATGCTAGCTACATTTTTCTATTTTTCTATTTATATATTTATATTTTATATTTTGAGGCATAATTATTATCTTTTCTGATATCTGGCTTATTGTTCTCTTTCAAAGATTGGAGCATTTTACTTGAATTTGGGTGGAGCTCCTGAGGGACCTGCAGGCACAGGCAAAACTGAAACTACCAAAGATCTGGCCAAAGCCCTTGCTGTTCAATGTGTGGTGTTTAACTGCTCAGATGGCCTTGACTACCTAGCCATGGGGAAGGTGACAGTTTTTACTTTTCAAACATAAAGCTGGTGTTCTGTAATACATCAAAGACTCGTCCATGACCAATTTATCTGGTTATTCATCAGAAACATACACTCAGAAATCTGTTACACTCAGAAATCTCTTGCACTCTAATTTCATTAGGCTATGTTCACCAGTTTATCTATAATTTACTCAATGGGCTCCGTGAATAACATGAAAACTTAGTGACTATTCTTTCCTAGTTCTTCAAGGGATTGGCGTCTACTGGTGCCTGGGCTTGCTTCGATGAATTTAACCGGATTGAGTTGGAGGTGCTGTCGGTGGTGGCTCAGCAGATCCTGTGTATTCAGAGGGCCATCGAAATGAAACTTGAACATTTTGACTTTGAGGGCACAGTGTTACACCTCAACCCCAACTGTTTTGTGGCCATCACTATGAACCCTGGATACGCTGGCCGATCTGAACTTCCTGATAATCTCAAGGTGTTTTTTTATTATGTGTAACTTGTTTCATTAACATCAGGCAGTGCAATGTGGCTTTAACTATACTTTTCTGTTTTCATGTTACTCAGGTCTTGTTTAGAACAGTGGCAATGATGGTGCCCAACTATGCACTGATCGCTGAGATCTCCTTATACTCGTATGGCTTCCTCAATGCTAAGCCTCTCTCAGTGAAGATTGTGATGACCTACAGGCTGTGCTCTGAGCAGCTATCTTCTCAGTTTCACTATGACTATGGCATGAGAGCTGTTAAAGCAGTGCTGGTGGCTGCTGGCAACCTCAAACTCAAATTTCCAGATGAAAATGAGGATATGCTTGTAAGTAAAATTAATTGAAAGAATAGTTAGCATAGTATCTTATACCCTAAGTTGTCTGAAATCTGATACGTTATCCTCATTCTGTTGATAGCTTCTCCGGTCCATCAAAGATGTCAATGAGCCTAAGTTTCTTTCCCATGATATCCCTCTTTTCAATGGAATCACCAGTGACCTGTTCCCAGGAATTTCTCTGCCTGTGGCAGATTATAAGGTATGTTTTTTGCTTGTTTGTTTAGCTTCTCATTTAGATTGCTTGTGAGAAATAAGAGATTTCAATTACATCTTTGTTCATGTGCACTAGTTGTTGCTGGAATGTGCTCAAAAGTGCTGCAAAAAGCACAATGTTCAACCTGTCAAGGCTTTCCTGGACAAAATGATTCAAACATATGAGATGATGATAGTTCGTCATGGGTAAGTGTGTAAGTGGATTTTTATCCGATGGTAAGGTTGGACCAAGTAATAAAATATTCTCTTGGCTTAAAATATTCCATAGGTTCATGCTTGTCGGAGAACCATTTGCTGGAAAAACCAAAGTACTTCATGTTCTTGCTGATACTTTGACCCTGATGAATGAGTGGGGCTATAATGATGAAGAAAAAGTATTTTACCAAACTGTCAATCCTAAATCTATTACGATGGGTCAACTGTTTGGTCAGTTTGATCCTGTGTCCCATGAGGTGAGAGTTTGAATTCTACATCAGACAGATTCTAGAAATAACAGTTTGTTTATTTGTGCATTTTTTCACCTGTTCGTTTCGGTTTTATCAGTGGACTGATGGGATTGTGGCAAACACCTTTCGAGAATTTGCCTCCAGTGAGACCCCAGACAGGAAATGGGTGGTGTTTGATGGCCCCATAGACACGCTGTGGATTGAAAGCATGAACACTGTGCTGGATGACAACAAAAAGGCAATTATATTATATCTATACAGAAAAAATATAGATATGCCTTTATATCAATGTTGTTGGAGCATTTGCCATTAGACAGGAGGCTGGTGGCTGTTGTCTTTGAAATTTTGTTTCGTTTTAGCTATGCCTCATGAGTGGGGAGATTATTCAGATGTCCAATCAAATGAGTCTGATATTTGAGGCCATGGATTTGTCGCAAGCCTCTGTAAGTCAGCTTGTCTCAATATTCACTATGAAACATCAGCACTGTCCAGATATACAGAATAGTCAAAGCCACTTTAGCATCATGATCCATGATCTACAGCATGCTTACAAATTCTGATTTCTGAAATAGCCGGCCACAGTGAGCCGCTGTGGAATGATCTACATGGAGCCGTCTCAGCTAGGATGGTCTCCTCTGGTGCTATCATGGATGAGAAATCTTCCTGAACCACTTCAGGCACAAGACAATTTCACACTACTGCAGCAGCTCTTTGAGTGGTTACTTCCTCCTGCACTTGTTTTGTTACGCAAACAATGCCGGGTAATTGCTTCACGTTATGAATTGCATATAGCATAACCATGTTATATTATTTTGATCTTAGATGTTGTCAACAAATCAGAAGGAGCTCATTGAGTTACATTAAGTTTCATATTCCAGGAGGTCATTCCCACTAGCAACAGTAATACTGTTGTGTCTCTCACACGACTATTTGAGATGTTGCTGACTGGACCTTTAAATGAAGACCCAGGGAACAAAAATATACGCACTTGGATCAAGGTAATTATTTCCTTAAAAGGGACAATATACAACTTTTCAGAACACAGTTGAATGTAAACATGAATTTTGGCATATGCAGGCTGCTTTTGCCTTTGCCCTGGTGTGGTCTGTCGGTGGGTGCTGTGATACAGACAGTCGCAGTCGATTTGATCAGTTTCTGAGGGAAATTGTCTCAGGAAATGCAGAAGACCACCCCATACCTGCTACTGTGTCAAGATGGGAATGTCCCTTTGACGATAAAGGTCTTGTCTACGACTACAGTTATGAGGTTGGTAAATAAGAGTTTAGTAGTATGAGAATTTGAGACATATTACTCCAGATAATGACTCTTTTTCCCTTCAAATTAAGTTCAAAGGAAAAGGACGTTGGGTACACTGGAATGAGTCGATCAGAAATGTACCATTAGGGGACAAGAATACCAAAGTACAGGATATTATTGTCCCCACAATTGACACTGTACGATACACTTATCTGATGGATCTCTGCATTCAATTTGGGATGTAAGTATTATTTTTTATTGTCTTTATTGACAAACATTAGACCAGTGCTCCTCAACCACATTGACTTTTAAAGACCACCCCTTGTCCAACACAATACCCCCCATATAGGCTAAGATATGTCTGCTATATATATATATATATATATATATATATATTCTGCATTAGACCTAATCTTTTTTTAGTTTTGATAGTTAAGCTATAGATTTTGTTTTATTCCATTTATCCAAACTCATCTTATTTTTCCATTGAACTTAGGCCGCTTTTGCTCGTCGGCCCCACTGGCACTGGAAAATCTGTTTATGTGAAAGAAAAATTAATGAACAATCTCGACAAAGACCTTTTCCTTCCCTTCTTCATCAACTTCTCCGCTCGCACCAGTGCCAGTCAGACCCAGGTAACCACTTTACAATTACCATGATGTCAACAAATTAGAATGAACCCACTGAATCTATCAGTGGTATTTTTCCATGACACAAACTCTCTTTCTATCCTCTAGAACATTATTATGTCCAGACTAGACAAAAGGCGAAAGGGAGTGTATGGACCTCCCATGGGAAAGAAATGCATAATTTTTGTGGATGACATGAATATGCCAGCAAAAGAGGTGTTTGGTGCACAACCTCCAATTGAGCTGCTTCGTCAATATTTTGACCATGGGAACTGGTAAACTAAACTACACTACACTACTACACTATAAATATGCAGTACACTATAAATCAGTATTGTCTTCTGTCCTTGTCTTTTGATTCTGTGATTTGCTTTGCTGTTATAATAAAGTCCTTATGCTGTAGGTATGATCTCAAGGACACCTCAAAAATCACACTTATGGACATACAACTGATCTCTGCGATGGGCCCTCCTGGTGGTGGGAGGAATGCAGTGACTCCTCGTTTCCTTCGCCATTTTAACATCTGCAGCATCAATTCATTTAGCGATGAGACCATGGTGCGCATTTTCTCTAATGTTGTGACCTTTTACCTCCGGACCAATGATTTCCCACCTGACTGCTTCACGATTGGCAATCAGATAGTCACTGCAACACTTGAGGTGAGTCATGGGGTAAAAAGGCAATTAAAGGGTTAGTTCACCCAATTATTAAAATTGACCTGTAACAATGTAAACATCTTAACTGTCAATTTTGATCAATTAAATGCATCCTTGCTTAATAAAATAATTAATTTCTTAAAGTAAAAGCTTACTGATCCGTATTTCCATTATTTGTTTATTTTATTCTATATGGTCTAATTCTGTGTTCTGTGTGAAATAGGTTTATAAAAAGGCCATAGAAAATCTCCTTCCCACTCCAGCTAAGTCTCATTACACTTTCAACCTAAGAGATTTCTCAAGAGTGGTGCAGGGCTGCCTGCTACTGAAGAAGGATTCACTTGCGGACAAGCGAACAATGATCCGGCTTTTTGTACACGAAGTGTACCGCGTCTTTTATGACCGCCTTGTGGACGACCAGGACCGAGCCTGGCTCTTCACACTCATAAGCAATATTGTGAAGCAGCATTTCAAGGAGAACTTTGAAACAGTCTTTGAGCATCTTAAGGATGGTAACAAACTTGTACGTAAAAAAACAAAAACATCCAAGGGTTCCTTATTGAGTAAATGATTCACTTGAATATTACGTAACCGTAACTATAATTTTGTATATATTATCTTAATATTTGATGTAATTGATGTATGTGATGAATATGAAGGTACTTTTGACCCTGTGTTTTTTGTATGTTTTTTCCGTTAGCTTTGTGATGAGAATATGCGAAACATGCTATTTGGTGATTATATGACCCCTGGCGTGGATGAAAGTGAGAGGCTGTATGCAGAGGTTCCCTCCATTGAGCGTTTTGGTGAGGTGGCAGAAGCCTGTCTCGAGGAGTACAACCAAACCCACAAGAACCGCATGAACTTGGTCATATTTCGGTAACTTTTCAAAAGCGCATGATGTAACGTACTGTGAATCTCCAATAAGAGGAATCAATCAAAAGTCTGACAGTGCTGATTGATTGTCTCCCTTGTTCTGTGTAGTTACGTTCTAGAGCACCTGTCCAGGATCAGCCGTGTGTTAAAACAGCCTGGTGGAAATGCTCTGTTGGTTGGAGTTGGAGGCAGCGGCCGTCAGTCCATCACCAGGCTTGCCACTTTTATGGCTGATATGACTTTGTTCCAGCCTGAGATCTCCAAAAGCTATGGCATGAATGAATGGAGAGATGATCTGAAGGTATTTTTTTCATTATTTACTCACCATCATGTCATTCCAAACCTCTATGCTGTTATTGTTTCCATGGAACACAAAAGTTTTTTAATGAATCTTAATGCAGCTATTTCCATACCACAACAATTTGTTGTGACCAGGGGATGTCAAGCTTCAAAAAAGCACAAAAAACACCATTTAAGCACCATAAAAGTAATAAATACTACTCATGTGCAATTTCCAAGTGTATATTACAATATTTCTGTAGCTTGACAGCACCCGGTCACTTTGAACTGTTGTTGTATGGAAAAGAGCTATGTGAAGATTATATTAGAAGGCAAATGTGCCCCCTAATGGATTTTGTATTGTCTAGCGCCTGATGAAGAATGCTGGAGTAAAGGGCCAGAAAATGGTGTTCCTGCTAACTGATGCTCAGATAAAGGATGAAGCCTTTTTAGAAGATGTGGACAGCATTTTAAACACAGGAGAGGTACCAAATATTTTTGCTGTGGATGAGAAGCAAGAAATCATGGAGGTAAGATACCGACGACAAAATAAATGTAAGAACTATAAAACTTTATTCATGTGTGTATTGTATTGTATTGTTAGAAAATTATATATATATTATTTTTCTGTGTCCCCTACAGGCTGTACGACCCATTGCTCAGGCAGGGAATAAAAATGTGGATTTCAGCCCTCTGGCTCTGTTTGCTTATTTTGTGACTCGCTGCAGAGAGAACCTACATATAGTAGTGGCCTTCAGCCCAATAGGAGATGCCTTCCGCAACCGCCTCAGACAGTTCCCTTCACTCATTAACTGCTGCACCATAGATTGGTTTCAGGTAAGGTTGGTAAGGCCAGGGAAGAGATGGTTAAGAATTTTAGTAATTATGGTCATTTTGAATATAAACCTTCTCTGAAAGTGAATTTAAAGTTCCGTTTCTGATCTCCCCAGCCATGGCCTGAAGAGGCTTTGGAGCGAGTGGCTAATAAGTTTTTGGAGACATTGGAGCTGAGTGATCTTGAGCGTCAGGAAGTCGTGCCAATCTGCAAGACCTTCCATACTTCTGCTATTGATCTGTCTCACAGGTATGATGCTTAAGCTAATATAGAGTTAGTTCCTCCAAAAATCACTGAAGATGAGTGAACCATTTCTTTAACTTGTGACTTTTAGAACACAAGCACTTTGCAATGTTGAACAGTAAAGTTATGACAAATATTCTTTCAGGCAAGAGTAAAATTGTGTCATATATTTTCAGGTTTTTGTCAGAGCTGGGTCGCCATAACTATGTGACTCCTACTTCCTACTTGGAGCTCATAGCTGCCTTCAGAATTCTTCTCACTCAAAAACGAGATACTGTTATGAGTGCTAAAAACAGATATACAAATGGACTGGACAAATTAGCTTTTGCAGAGTCTCAGGTAATGTGTTGGAAATAATGTACAGAAGAAAGTTGCAGATAATCGTATAATCACATACAATGGTGTATAGAATACTGAAATGGAAAACCTCATAGCCTTTTTAATTATGGTCAATAAGGCAGAGAAGTGATTTTAATGCATATATGCTGGTTTAGGTGGGTGAAATGAAGAAGGAGCTGGTGGACTTGCAGCCTAAACTTGAGCAGGCTAAGATTGACAACACCAAAATAATGAAAGTAAGAAAGAGTAACGTCTATCATACAGTACCTGTGTTTAAAGCAAATTATCATTTGTTCATTTTGTACTGCCAAATGTATCATTTACAGTGTTTCTGTTGTTCCTATTGTGATTTTTCAGGTATTTTGACTTTATTTTGATAAATATTTGCCTATATATGTTAGGGTACCTTACATGTTTCTCTTTTGCAGGTGATAGAGGTTGAGTCAGTGGAGGTTGAGGCGAAGAGCAAACTTGTCCGTGTGGATGAAGAAACGGCTACTATAAAAGCGAATGAAGCCCAGGCTTTGAAGAATGAGTGTGAGAGTGACTTGGCTGAGGCCATCCCTGCACTGGAGGCTGCACTGTCTGCCCTGGACACACTCAAGGTCAACTATGTATTTTACATACTGCTTTTCACATACTATATAGTAGAGAAGTAGGGATATTCAGACACCTGGAGAATCACTCTGCTGTGTGAAGGCAGTTATAAAAGGTTAAATACATGCAAGGAAGACAATACCTGTAACAAGTTACGTATGCAAATGAATGTAATAATGAATACCAAACACAAGTTAGTATGCACTGATGTCAGTTACATTTTGAATGAAGAAAGTTGTGTCAGTGGGTGATTTTTAGGGTTGCACCGATACCACTTTTTAAGGATTGAGTACGAGTACCGATATTTTTTTCCTGGTACTCACCGATACCGATACCGATGCCTGTTGTACCGGGGGGGTTCTCGTTTTATGTGGCAATTTTCTAAGTACAACACAATGAGACTAATGAACATATCAGCATCTTTATTTTCAACAACTTAAATAAACTTAAAAAAACAAATCATTCTTATGTGCTTATCACAAATTTTCAAAGCCCACATTTCACAGTGTCCAATAACCTCCAAAGGGCAAAACCAAGGACATAATGAATGTAATTTTTACCTGCCTGTCACAAAGTGCTAAAGAAATCACAGACAACAAGACAATCAAATTTGTCATATAGTGCCAAAGAAATCACAGAACAAATGTTTAACATAACACTGAGTAACAATGTAATCACAGCCGAAAGTGTAAAGTGAAATATTAGAGTGTACAATTAAATCTAGCAACACTATAACTGCAGGAAGAGTGTGCATAAGAATTAAGAAATATAAGCTAAGGATATATACGTGAGGTCACGCGTCACATGAGGTATCGGTCTTTGGTATCGGGGTATTTTTACGAGTACGAGTACAAGTACATGAGCTTGGTATCGGGCCGATACCGATACTGGTATCGGTATCGGTGCATCCCTAGTGATTTTCAAATTGTAATCCATGCTGAATGCAGAATTTCAGAAATGTCATACTTTGGGATCGGGTTTAGATGAAACACTTCTCAGAATGTTTAAAACATATCAGTAAAGACCTGTAATAATTCATGTATGATTAAAAGTTGGGAATTGTTGTTTATAAAATGATAGATTATTATGTAAGATGCGGGCTTATTTTTGATTTCAGCCGGCTGATGTGAGCATTGTAAAAGCAATGAAGAACCCTCCATCAGGAGTGAAGCTGGTGATGTCAGCGGTGTGTGTAATGAAGGACATCAAACCAGAGAAGATCAATGATCCTGCAGGAACCGGACAGAAGGTCAAAAGCAAGTCTAGTCAGGTCACATGTCGAGAGCTGTCTTTGTTTTTATGTTTACCAACAGCATGTCATCTGTTCTAATAGATTCTTGACTATTGGGGTCCAAGCAAGAAGTTGCTTGGGGACATGAATTTCCTCAAAGACCTGAAGGAATATGACAAAGACAACATCCCTGTAAGTTTTTTGTAGTGTAGGGTTGTGTATGTTGTTTTGT
Source organism: Siphateles boraxobius (assembly GCF_051911475.1). Classification (NCBI taxonomy): domain Eukaryota; kingdom Metazoa; phylum Chordata; class Actinopteri; order Cypriniformes; family Leuciscidae; genus Siphateles; species Siphateles boraxobius. The sequence goes on along the minus strand of NW_027509195.1, from coordinate 8,281,161 downwards.
AACACTGTGGCTGATGTATTTTATTGATGTTGTTTTGTGATAGGCTCAAGTGATGCTTAAAATCCGTAGTGAGTACATGACCAACCCTGACTTTGACCCGGCCAAAGTTGCCAAGGCCTCATCTGCTGCAGAAGGGCTTTGTCGATGGATCACTGCGATGGAGGTTTATGACAGAATGGCAAAGGTAGGCAGACCCTATCTGTATCTCACAGAGTAGTTTCCTTCTCTACAAGAATTTTTAGATAAATAGCTACTTCACATATTTTCTAGAATATCTTCTTACGTCAGATATTATGTATTGTGTTTTATTTTTTTCATTTTTTATTCTAGCTTACTCTTAGTATTATTTTATATTAATTTTTAAATTGCAATGTATTTATTTATACACACACAAACATTACTTAAAGGGTTAATTCACCTAAAAATGAAAATTCTGTCATTAATTACTCACCCTTATGTCGTTCCAAACCCGTCAGACTGTCGTTCATCACAAGAATACAAATGAAGATCTTTTTGATGAAATCTGAGAGCTTTGATTCTTAAATAGATCCTAAAACTAATAATTTTGAATTGAGCGGTTTAGTCCATATTTTCTGAAGAGACTTGATCACTTTATATGATGAACAGATTGAATTCAGGCTTTTATTCACATATAAACATTGATCAGAGAACATAAACACAAGCTCAACCGAACCTGCTCGACACACGAGAACAAACCTCTTGCTGGAGCTCAAACGAGCTGTGTAACATGAGAATGAACCTCATTGGTTCTCGCATGTCAAGCGGACATACTTGAGCTTCTGCTTACCACAACTGATGTGTGAGTTGATGAGTGTTTATGTGTGAATAAAAGCCTAAATTCAACCTGTTCATCATATAACGTGATTGTGTTTCTTCAGAAAATGTTGGACTATAAACCTTATTCACAGCAGCTTTGATTTTTAATGGGAATGAAAGCGAGGCTGTGAGGGACAGACATGCATCTCTTCAATGGTCTGTACAGTTATTTAATGTGTTTTTGGATTGTTCTGCTTATGAAACACTGGAAAAATATCTTTCCAAGAAATTTCAGTTGACAAAAAACTCCTGACAATATAAGCTATGGAAAATTGTAAGTAATCTAAGACCTTTATACAGCTTTTACAGCGGATGCCATTGGAAACACGGCAAGTCTATCCCTCACAGCCTCACTTTCATACCTGTCATGGCGCTGCTCTGAATAAGGTCTATACTGCTCAATTCATATAGATTAGTTTTACCATCTCTTTATGACATTTTTGAAGCGTAAAAGTGTCAGTTGTGTAGCAGATGACTATGAAGGGACAGAAAACTCTCAGATTTCATCAAAAATATCTTCATTGGTGTTCCAAAGACACAAATGCTTTGTTTTTTTTAAGTAAATGTTTGGGAGAACTATGTTATAGTATATATGGTATATTTTGTAAAACATTGTATATTCTATTGTTTTTGTATATGCATATACGTATGCATTCTCTTTTTCTTTATTTTATACCACTTATTGAAATCATAATTATTTTCTCTTTCAGGTGGTGGCACCTAAGAAAGCTAACCTGATTGTAGCTCAGGAATCCCTTGCCACCACTATGGCCCTGCTGAACCAGAAAAGGGCGGAGCTAAAGGAAGTGGAGGATCGTCTGGCCTCACTGCAGAAGACTTTGGAGGAAAAGACTGAAGAGAAAGCTCAGCTGGAGTTTCAGGTTGACCTCTGCGCTCGCAAACTGGAGAGAGCTGAAAAGCTTATTGGAGGCTTAGGAGGAGAAAAGTCAAGGTTTCAATCAACTATGACCAATCTTAGAAATCCATACAGCCAGTTAATTCCTATATTCAGGCCAACTGAGTATGTGTTCCTGTATTTCTACACAGGTGGTTGAAAGCAGCCAATGATCTTCAGTGCACATATGATAACTTGACAGGTGATGTGCTGATATCTGCTGGTGTTATTGCTTACCTGGGAGCTTTCACTGCCAGCTTCCGCAATGACTCTACTAAAATGTGGGCCAAGCTCTGCAAGGTACTGCATTGCTCCTCTCTGTAAAAACCAGTCTTGTTTGCAAATGAATATTCAGTGTCATTTATTCAATGTATTCAATTCCTGTTCTACTCAGTCAAAGAAGATCCCATCCTCTGATGACTTCTCTCTAAGTAAGACACTTGGAGATCCAATAAAGATCAGGGCCTGGAATATCGCTGGCCTGCCCACTGACAGCTTCTCCATTGACAATGGTGTTATAGTGAGCAACTCCAGAAGATGGTATGACTCAACAAAGCCAAAATCTTTCAAAATTTGGGTTCGCAAATTATGACAAATCATCAGTTATCAGAACCAAAATGTCATGTTTTACAACCCTGTTTTTCTTATTGTCAGGCCGTTAATGATAGATCCACAGGGCCAGGCCAACAAATGGGTGAAAAACTCAGAAAAGGAGCATAACCTGAATGTGATTAAGCTAACCGATGCCGACTACATGAGAACACTTGAGAACTGCATCCAATTTGGTACTCCACTACTGCTGGAGAATGTAGGAGAGGAGCTTGACCCCTCCTTAGAGCCACTGCTTCTCAAACAAGTTTTCAAACAAGGTATTTTACTTAAACTTAAAACAAACATTTATTTGAGAGAGTTGTGTTTTTGATTACTTGATTAGTTTGCCACTCAAACAGGGGTTGGAAATCAAAGTGAGTTCCTGCTTTGTTTTTGTAGGGGGTGTGGACTGTATCAGATTGGGCGAGAGTGTGATTGAGTACTCGACTGACTTCCTCTTTTACATCACTACAAAGCTGAGGAACCCTCATTACATGCCTGAACTAGCTACCAAAGTGTGCCTGCTGAACTTCATGATTACACCAGAAGGCCTTGAAGACCAGCTGCTTGGCATTGTGGTAGCCAAAGAGAGGTGATTAATAATAAAAAAAAAACTTCCATACACACAAATATGCAACTGTTAAAAAAGGAACAAAAACCAGCCAGTATTTAATGAATCATATAGCCAGAATGTGATCATTTCTTAACTCAGAACGTAGTTTTTGATTTTATTCCTTTGATTTCCTGAGAAATATGATTCAGAATTAATTTCACTTTATGATATTTCACTTCTGTTTTCCCTCAGACCTGAATTAGAGGAGGAAAGAAATGCCCTGATCCTTCAGTCTGCAGCCAATAAGAAGCAGCTTAAGGAGATTGAGGACCAAATCCTGGAGACTCTGCAGTCCTCAGAGGGGAACATCCTGGAAGATGAGAGTGCCATCCAGGTCTTGGATGCTGCCAAGATCATGTCTAATGAGATTACTAAGAAACAGCAGGTGTAGTGCATCAAAGAGCTGGTTTAGAAGAAATCCCTTTACTTATGCCATGATAGTTTCTAGTTTAACCTCTGAGCTTTGCTGTGAACTTTCAGATTGCAGAGAAAACTGAGATTGAAATAGCTGAATCGAGGGAGGGCTACAGAGCCATCGCTAAGCACTCCTCCATTCTCTTCTTCAGTATCGCAGACCTGGCCAACATCGATCCCATGTATCAATACTCTCTCAACTGGTTTGTCAACCTCTATGTCAACTCGATACATGACAGGTGGGGAAGAACTGCACACAGGTTTACAAGTTAAGCACTTTTCTTTGCATTTATTCTTATTGTTCATATGTATTCTATAGCAACAAATCAAAGAATCTAGAGAAGAGACTCCGATACCTGACTGACCATTTCACCTACAACCTGTACTGCAATGTGTGCCGTTCTCTCTTTGAGAAGGACAAACTCCTCTTCTCGTTCCTGCTCTGTTCTAACTTACTGCTGTAAGTTCAAACATATCAAGCTTTGATACAGTCCCGAATACAACATTGTCATGTTACTGTCAGATCTCATGGTAACATGATGAAATTTATGTCCAAAAATAATATGGTGTTGATTGAATCTGTGCAATTCTAAGGGCTAAGAAGGAAATCGAGTACTCTGAATTTATTTTCCTGCTTACTGGGGGTGTTGGCCTTCAGAACAACGTCTCCAACCCTGATCCAAACTGGCTACCTGACAAGAGCTGGGATGAGATCTGCCGGGCCAGTGATCTTCCTGCCCTTCAGGGTCTCAAGTATGAAGTCTCTGCCATGCCATCTGAAATGACTAATATGTTACATTTGCATGTTATGTATATCAAGTTTTGTGCAGCTGATTATATGACATTGCTTTGCTTGAATATAGGGAGAGCTTCACTAAGAGTCCTGAGAGTTTCCTGACCATTTATGACAATAAGGAGCCTTACAACACAGCTTTGCCTAATCCTTGGTGTGATAAACTCAACGAACTTCAAAAAATGATCATTTACCGATGCCTCAGGCCTGATAAAGTAAGTTGTCATTGAGTATAAAATTGACATGTTTTTATCATAGTCCAATAAAAAGTAATAAAGGTATAGTATCACATCACTCGCAGGAAATTTTTTTTCAGTTATTTTAATTTGACTTTAACCTTTCTTCAAAGATTGAGCCGGCGATCAGTAAATTTGTGACTGACAAACTGGGAAAGAGATTTGTTGAACCACCTCCGTTTGACCTCAGTAAGAGCTACAGTGACTCCAACTGCACCATTCCACTGGTGTTCATTCTTTCTCCTGGAGCAGATCCTATGGCTAGTAAGTTTTTAATCACTCCAGTTTAAATAGGACAATACATTTCTCTCATTTAGTACACTTAGGGAAGAATACATTACACAACTTTTCCAACCGCAAGTTTGTGGCCCCCCTCAGTAGAAATCATGGGGGGATCAACAGTCATAGCAAGAGACATTGAAAAACAGCTAGACATGACCAAAGACATCTCTCTGACAATTAGTAACAGACAATTAGTAAATAGTAAAGACGGAAGGCAGGATGTCCGTGAACTTCTCCTTATTCCTCTTTCTTCAATTTACAGAATTATTATTTCTCAGATGGAAAATGCATCTTTGTGTTAATAGCAGATATGATTTGATTACGTCTACAAGTAAAATCATAATTAGTTATTTTAAAGTCACTTGGGCTTGGCAACCCCTATAATATCAATATAATATTAATAATAGTGTATAATATCATTTTCTTTAAGGTGTTAAACCTGTTAAAAACTACAATGAAACACTGTTTTGCCTTTTCCTTAGGTCTGCTGAAATTCGCCAATGATCAGAATATGGGTGGTTCCCAATTTAAATCCATCTCTCTGGGACAAGGCCAGGGTCCCATAGCAGTGACAATGATCCGCTCGGCCATGAAGGAGGGTACCTGGGTGTGCTTGCAGAACTGCCACCTGGCCGTGTCCTGGATGACCACTTTGGAGAAGATCTGTGAGGACCTCTCCCCGGACTCATGCCATCCAAACTTCCGTCTTTGGCTCACCAGCTACCCATCACCCATGGTACACATACTGTACACTTCTGAGTAGACAATTGTTTTCTTTGCTTTGAACTATAATTATTGTCTAATCAGTTCTTTACCTTCCTGTCTGTGGAATGATATATTTGATAAGATGTTTGCTCTGTCAGTTTCCAGTGACCATACTGCAGAATGGTGTGAAGATGACCAATGAGCCTCCGACTGGCTTAAGGTTAAATCTGTTGCAGTCGTATATTTCTGACCCCATCTCAGACCCTGAGTTTTTTGCAGCCTGTCCTAACAAAGAGCCAGTGAGTACAGTAACTGTTTGCGGTCTTATGTTGACTCTCCCTCATGTTTCGGTTATTCAGTAAGAGTATTTTATTACTGACTGCTGTTGTGTAGGTCTGGGAGAAGCTCTTGTACGGGGTTTGCTTCTTCCATGCTCTTGTCCAGGAGAGGAAAAAGTTTGGGCCATTGGGATGGAACATTCCTTATGGATTTAACGAGTCTGATCTGCGCATTAGTATCAGACAGCTGCAGGTAAAGCACTTGAATTCTCACCACAGTGTAATTTCCACCACGTAATTTATTGGGTTTAATAGCACTCTGGTGGAAATGACATTTTTTTAATTAATAAACTCTAATTTATAAAGTCTAATTTCATAGCAATTATTTTATTCATCCTAAATACATTTAAATAATATGTCTCTTATTATATTTCTAACACTCAAGACATTAAGGGTACTAACTTTTGAAAAACTTCATTAGGGTCACAGTTGTTTGGTATTGTGGAAATTATATTATTATTAAAATAATATTTAATTTATGTACCGTTCAAAAGTTTGGGGTTATTAATATTTTATAAAATGTTTTCAAAGAAGTTTGTTATCCTCAAATAAGACTGCATTTATTTGATCAAGTGTCACTACTATTTTAATACATTTTAAAATTATTTTAAATATGAAATTTATTCCTGTGAAGGCAATGCTGAATTTTCAGCATCATTACCCCAGTCTTCAATGTGACACGGTCCTTCAGAAACCGTTCTAATATGATGATTTGATGCACAAGAAACATTTTTTATGTTTCTACCAACATTGAAAATGATTGTGCTGCTTAATATTTTTGTGGAAACCATGATACAGAATAACAGCATTTGGAATAGCATTATAAATGTCTTTACTGTCACTATTCACTCAATATCGTAATGGTTTATGCTTATTTCACTTCTTGTTCATATTATCATAGAGTTCAAAAATGAAAAATAATATTTTGTAATAAGATAATGTTACACTTTATTTCAATGGTCTCCGTTAGACATTCTTTTGACTATAAGTAATGTTGCACCTACACGTCAACTAACTCTCATTAGAGTATTAGTAGACTGTTAGGGTTAGGGTTAATAGAAGTTAGGGTTAATAGAAGTTGACATGTACTTGTACAGTTACTTAAAGTCAGTAGAATGTTTGTTGGGGGAGCATAGAAATAAAGTATTAGCAGATATTAAGCAGACAGTCTACTAGTTGAGAGTTAGTTGACATGTAGGTTCAACATTACGTATAGTCAACAGAATGTCTTAAGGGGACCATCAAAAAAAAAATTAGCAATAGCAACTTTATTTATATAGCACTATTAAAACAACACAAGTTGACCAATGTGCTTTACAATGTCACAGAACAAAAAAAGAGAAAAGAGCATCACATAGGCAACACATAAAATATAATTGTCACAAATTCAAAGCTATTGAAAACAGATGTGTTTTGAGTTGTCCTTTAAAATCCTGTACAGTAGCCGTGTCTCTAATATGTTTAGAGACAGTAGTTTCTCTATCCATTTACCAATATAATATTGAAATCTACACATAAAAGTCATTTGAAAAGTTTCAATGAAGGCATGAAAAAGTCTCCTAGATGGTTTAATGAGACCTTAATATAACAAACTATAACAGTTGAAATCTGTTAAACAAAGATTGGAAAAATGTATATTTTTTATATTTCCTTTGTTGTGGCAAAAACAATAACTAAACAAACAGCATCACCACGTAAGAGACAGTCTGATCCGAATTGTATTTTCAAAAGTATTTGTTCTTGCAAGAATAGGACCCCATGTCACCCACACACTCCAGCTGTAGGGTGAGTGAAGACAAGGAGGAGAATTTGGGTGGCAGTCTTATAGTGTTTCTCTTCAAAGCTATCTCTTGTCAATTGTTATTTAGACAAGAGGAACAAAAGGACTTTATGACTACCCTTTAGATCTCCTAACCCCAGGGGTTTTCTCACTTTTGAGAACAGAGGCGACACCCAACCGTCTTCTGATTGTCTTTACTCATGCCTTCACAGCTGTGTGAACATAATATAGAAAACAAGGTTCTTTGTTCTCGTACTCAGGAATACAGAGATCATATGGTATTTCAATGCAATTTCCATTATTAATCAGCCAATATAAAATTTTCCAATACACCTTCTTGTGCCTCAGCTCTTTGTGAATGAGTACCAGGAGGTTCCCTTTGAGGCCATCACGTATCTGACTGGAGAGTGTAACTACGGAGGTCGTGTAACAGATGACTGGGACCGCCGCCTCCTCATGACGATCCTCGCTGACTTCTACAACAAAGACATTATTGACCACCCACGCTACTCCTTCTCCCCCAGTGGCAATTATCATGCACCTCCAAAGTCCATATATGAAGACTATGTGGAGTTTATCAAGGTACGACTTTATGATAGCTGCTGACTTCTAACTAAATTCAAACTCTCATGAAACAATGATAATATAATACACTCACTGCATATGCTCCACAGAACCTCCCTTTTAACCAGCATCCGGAGGTGTTTGGCATGCATGAGAATGTGGACATCTCCAAAGACCTTCAACAGACAAAACTACTATTTGATTCCCTCCTCCTGACCCAGGGCGGTGGCTCAAAGGGAGGGGGCGGCTCTGGCGGGGACACCACTCTACTGGACATTGCTAATGACATTCTGTCCAAAGTAACTCATCATTCTTAAGATTAGAAATTGTTATTGGGATAAAAAGTTATTTGCTTATTGACTTTCTGATTTCGGTCATGCAGCTTCCGGGTAATTTTGATATTGATTCTGCCCTTGCCAAATTCCCTGTGTGTTATGAAGAGAGCATGAATACGGTGCTTGTGCAGGAGATGCAGCGGTATAACAAGTGAGTCCGCAGAGCTCATTCTAGATCAAAAACATCTGTAGAAACAATTCTACATACGTGAAGACGTTTATTCTATAATTTCTGTGTACTTTCTTCTCTCAGTTTGAGCAGTACTATACGTGTAAGTCTGCAGAACCTGATAAAGGCCATTAAGGGGCTAGTGGTGATGGATGCAGAGCTAGAGGCTATAGTTGGTGGTCTGCTGGTGGGGAAAGTGCCAGAAAAGTGGGCCAAATGCTCCTATCCCAGTCTCAAGCCATTGGGCAGCTATGTCAACGACTTCCTAGCCAGACTCAAATTTCTGCAGGTCAGTGATCACGAACAGACAACTCTTCACAGAGGCCAAAGGTATCAGACAACTAGTGAAAACTACACTGTAAAATTAGAAAAAGACTGTAAAAATGCTACAGTAAAAAATATGTTAAAAACATGTTAATTGGTTTTAAGTGTAAGTTACCTATAAATGGTTTAACGTCACATTCTTTCTAATTTTACTGTAAAATGTTTTTGCTAGTAAAAACAATTGCAATATAATTTACGGGGGGAAAAAACAGTAAAAAAACTTTCCCAGAAGTCCTTGCGTTACACATCACATATAATTAAAAAAAATTATAATTATTTTGAACTCTGATTCATCACGTGGCTTTCTATTTTGCCACCTGTATTATTGTGGTGGTTATTGATACATTTTAGGCTTATAAGGCAGATTTTGGGAGTTTAAGTAGGTAAATTAACATTAAATTACATAATGAAATATACGGTTTTAAGTTGTAAAATTTACAGGCATCCTGTAAAACTGGAAATATTTTGCATTTTTTGCATCTAATACATATTTTTTCAGTGCATGTTATAATTAACAATTTGAGTGAAAATTTTAATTTGATAACAGCAGCAATCAGTGTTCTTAAATTTGCTAGCGTTTGATTAGTAACAGAAATAGCGCAGAATTTTTCTATCAATATACAAAACCCTTAAACTTTTTGTTCAGATTTTCAATGTGATCTCTTTTTTTTAGACTCCAATGAAAGATTGCAAATAATGAATCTGTTCTCACTAAAACTGATAATGTAGAAACAAGTTACTCACCATTCAAAAGTTTGTGGTCAGTTTATATATATATAACTTCTTCAATGGTGCATTCAATTTATCAAAAATAATAGTAATGATAAAAGATTTCTATTTCAAAATAAAAAAAATCATGAGAAAAATATTAATCAGCACAACGGTATTCAATTGAGCACAATTGATAATAATATGATAATAAATGTTTTTTGAGCAGCAAATTTCTGAAGGATCATGTGACACTGAAGACTGGAGTAATGATGTTGAAAATTCAGCTTTGTCCTCACAGAAATAAATTACATTTAAAAATATATAGTTATAGTTTTATTTGATAGTTATATATATCAATATATATATATATATATATATATATATATATATTGAAAATTCAGCTTTGTCCTCACAGAAATAAATTACATTTAAAAATATATAGTTATATATATATTTTTTCCCCAATATATATATATATATATATATATGTGTGTGTGTATATATATATATATATATATATATATAAAAAAATTTTCAATCGTAATAATATTTCAAAATTGTATAGTATTTTTGATCAAATCAAGTAAATTGAATTTAAAAAAATATTATTTGTCTTTGTTAATATTTCTCTGTGTCATATTGTTTTCCAGGACTGGTATGACACCCAGAAGCCCAATGCATTCTGGTTGTCTGGGTTTTTCTTCACTCAGGCTTTCCTAACAGGAGCCTTGCAGAACTACGCCAGGAAGTACTCCATCCCCATTGACCTACTTGGCTTTAATTATGAGGTATCCTCTACTGCAACTGTCTTTAGGTTGAGAGTACTTTCATCAGAAAGAGAATATTTGAGAGCTGCATTTTGTTCTTTATTGCTTCAGGTTCTGCCATTCGACACCTCAGACTCATCTCCTGAAGATGGAGTCTACATTCATGGCCTTTTCCTGGATGGAGCTCGGTGGGATACAAAAAGGCAAGAGAAGCTTACATGGCAGGAAGATGCTGGAAATATTTAGCTATATTTTGATGAAATGTGTTCTTCTTTGCAGTGGAGTGTTGGCCGAACAGCATCCAAAAGTTTTATTTGATGCAGTCCCTATCATCTGGATCAAACCAAGTAAGATAATAAATGTTATGTGATGATTATTTAATACATCTATATATATATATCATTTCATGCTTTTGTAGCTAAGCAACCTCTCTAAACCTGTCTTTAGCGGACAAGAGGGGCATGGAACACCCCCACAGCATCTATGTGTGTCCCCTCTACAAGACCAGTGAGCGTAAAGGTACTCTGTCCACCACTGGCCATTCAACAAACTTCGTCATCAGCATGATGCTCGCAACCAGCAAGCGTCCTCAGCACTGGATCAAGAGAGGCGTAGCTTTGCTATGTCAACTAGATGATTAACACCGAGCTAGAACTTTATTTACTGTTCCCACACACAGCTTTTATGATTTTCCACTGTGTCCATTAAAAATATTATCTCAGCAGTTGATTTTAAATATTTTTTTACAAACACCATCATAATTTGATACGATTGTCCTCTTTGCATGTCATTGTGTTTTCCAAGTTCATCTAGAATATCTACATTGATCTTTTATTCCGGGAGATCCAGACTGGTAAAACATATTTTTCAGTATAGAATTTTAATTAGATCTAAAACACACTTTCAGTCCGCTAATGTTAATATATTTGTTGTAGTCTTCTGTACTTTCTATAACTAAAAACATTATGGACACCTTGCATTAAAAGAGAAACTTGTTTTGCTGCTCAAATCTACTCTATTTCAAATAAATGCAACTTTCACACGGACATTTTAATATTTCTTATTAGGATATATTATATTTATGCATAATTATATATTTTTTATATAATATTAAATGCTTATATTTTTTAGAAACAATTTAGTAGGGAAATATGCTTTAAACAAAACATTTCTTCATTAAACACTCTATATTATAATGTTTCATATAATAAAATAGTTTCAACACGGAGAGTTTTTTTTTTTACATATTTCAGTGTTATTTTAGAAGTTAGCAATTGTTGTAGCTTAGTGCTTAAAATGGCATATTTTTGCTTGCCTACATTACTGTACATTAAACATTAGGATGGAATGGAATAGGGTGGATCAAATTAGGAATATATTCTTGCTTTCAAGTACAAAGGAATATTCTTCAATTTTTTTTTTCTGTTGTGATTTAATAATTCATACATCAGTGTTAATGTCCATCTCTGGTGGGATTGCTTTATTTAATCAATGCACAGCTTCCTGTTTCTCTGAGAGTAAGCGTTTTGTACTGCCCACTGTGAATTTCAAGCCGTGTGGTGAAGGCTCAATTCAAATAGACAGCTGAATACAAAAGAAAGCGTGGTCCATTGCATGTTCACCAATGCTGAGAACACAAACTCTAAGGTCAGCTGTCTGGTAGGGTAGAATTGCAAGACCGACTGTCACGCACTGGGTAAAAGCCAGGTGTTGGTTGGTTGGCCCAGGCCCCATGAGCAAGTATTTTTAACCATGCAGGGATATATATAGTGTAAAGCAACCAAAAACACAGTACAGATACAACTGCCACGACTGTTTTCAACATTTCCTGTTGTCTCAAGGTAGAATGAACATTTGCCTTTGAATTGTAAACAGATTATTCCTCCTGGAAAAGCTCTATAGAAATAGATTGCATGGGATGTGTTGCATGTTTACAAACCATTCTCAAAGTAATTAGACAGTCATTTCAAGAATGAAGTTCCAAAAGCAGCTAATTATGATGTTAGGCTCTTATTATTCCTTTTATATTCATTCTAAATATGAATTTTACAGTTTAATGCAACAACCAGAGAGTTTTGAGTGCCGGTTACATCCTTTTGTAATTTAAGCCAGCTCAAGAGCGGATATTTTCAGCTTTGGCTATTGTAAACCAATGCTCGCATGCATGTTCAATACAGTCTCTTGCAAAAAAAAACTACTTAAAACATTGAATTCAATAGTCTAACAGAATGCTAGTCATACTTTACATAATATACAATGTTTTTCTATATTAGACCAGTCTGTTTATTGTGGTGCTTAATTTGAAATGGCGAAAAAGATACTGATCAACTATTTTCTGTCATTGTAAAGACATTTGTAGTCATTTGTTAAGTCCTGTGATTTTGGTTGCCAAATTCGAGTTAATTACTGAAAAATGGAGGAGGTGTATGATGCTGCAGAGGATGACTGGGATGAGGATGAAGATGAGGCCACTCAGTACATGATTGAACAGAGTTTATTGGAGTACAGCAAACATACGGATTCAGCTACCAGGTACAGGTAAATCCCACCTTTTTGAATACACTAATAGTGTGTGTCTTATGATAAAACATTTTGTTTTGATGTCCCTCTGCAGTAATCCATTAGACCTCATTGACCATGAGGAACTTTTCACTGCTATACAAGCTGGTAAGAGCTAAATCCACAAATGTTGATGAGCATTTTCAGTGTTCTGCTGTAGAAGTTCTGGAGACTTCATGCCGTTCGTTCCATGTGTGATGTCAGGTAATGAGGATGCTTTGAAGGTCCTGGTGCAGCGTAAGGAGGCTCTGTCGAATGCAGACAGCAGGGGCTGGATCCCTTTGCATGAGGCAGCGGTGCAACACAAGAGGAGCATTCTGGAGATCACGTATGCAGGTCCATGAGATTTATCTACCTCACTAAACCACCCCAAAAAACATGTTCAATTATTCTTAATGAGAATTCCTCATTCAGCATCTCCTCAGGGGTCAGGGCAGTGCCGTACTCTAAGAGGGGAGACTCCGTTGTTTCTCGCTGTTGTCCACGGTCTCCGAGAGAATGCCACATTCCTGCTGCAGAACGGTTGTGACCCTGACTGCAAAAACGAGGATGGTGACTCTGCATTGGTTGCAGGTGTGGAACACAGTGCTATTTTTAGCATACCGTTTACTTAGTACGCACACATTTAGGATTAGAACCACTAGACAAATCTTTGTCTAAAAAAAAAAAAAAAAAAAAAGAGTAAGTCATGTTGCTTTAATTCATGTTTTACTGATAAATGACATACATGTGACATGCAGTCTAGTGTATTCCTTTAGCACTAAGTAAAGTTTAGCACCCAAGATGAGGCTAGGGTTGCACAATATATAAGCCATACCAGATAACAGTGAATAGTTTAAAAATATATATATTATTAATTTGAATTATTTAAATTGTGCATACACATTTCCTATATTTTTACATTTAGATGACCTTTGCTGTCTTCTAACACTCACTTAAAGTGAATATTTAAAAAACAGTAATAAGTTAAATGTAATCTTTATCAAATATCTCTTTCTATCTCTCTCTAAATCAAATTTAATCTAAACAAGATTAGTGCAATTATTTAAATTCAAATGATTATTTAATTTTAAAAGTGTGATCCATAGACCTGAAAAAGTCATGTACATTATTAAAATTTTAAAACACAGTGGACGTTTTTATGCCATGCTCTAAAATATTTAATCGGGTAAAAATTGTGAGAAAAATTATTATTATTTTTTTTTTATCCTGATCATTTATCCTTTGAATATTGTTGTGGATAATTGGGGGCCTTGGAATGGTTGATAACAATTGTTGATTTTGATTTTAAAAAAAATAGTGTTTTATTTTAAATTTATTTAGACAAAATAGTATATGAAATTTTAACATCGTAGCATAAGAGACGATAGACTATATTTGACAATAAATACATGAACTGACTTTTGTCCAGCCGTAAAGAATGACCAGTATGACCTGGCTCTGCTGCTGCTACGCTACAATGCCACTGTGGACCAAAAAGGAAGCCTTCAAAGAAGCGCTCTGCATGTGGCTTCCGTGCTTGGCTTGGATAACTTCGTATATCTGCTCCTACAATCTGGTGCTGACCCAAATGCCATTGATGTCTGTGAACACACTTCTTTAGGACTTGCGGCTCAAGCTGGACATTTGAACGTTGTGGAGGTTCTACTTCAGAAAGGTGATTCTGAAATGTGCCTGCGACTCAAAATTCAGTAGCCTATCTGACTTGATTGTTTTTTTTTTTTTTACTGCTACTCATAACCGATAAATAGATACTAATTATGAAAAATATAATATTAAATAGTTTAGATCGATAGATAGAATGCTTAACAGTCTATCTATCTATCTGTCTGTCTATCATTGATCACTTTTTTAATAATGTTTAATAACCCACTCATGTTCAGGGGCCAGTGTGTGGTCCAAGCCTCATCTTCCAGGTTCAGTGTCAGTTTTATTCGATGCTGCGGCTTCAGGAAACCCTGATATCATCTCACTGCTGCTGGAGTATGGAGCCGATCCCAACGTACCCAACAACACAGGCCATCTCCCGATCCACCGTGTAGCCTACCGCGGGCATCTACTGTGAGTAACTCACTGCTGATGTAGTGTTACCCTTGATCCAACCAGAAGTCACGGAAAAAATCTGTTTGTGTCTTTCATAGAGCACTGGAGCAGCTGATCCCTGTGACTAAGAAAGAAGTGATCAAAGAGAGCGGCATGAGCCCGTTACACTCCGCCGCTGCGGGCGGTCACTCTCAGTGCCTGGATCTACTCCTGAGCTCCGGGTTTGACCCTAACTTCATGTTACACCCAAGAGTGCGCAGGAACTATGAGGACGAGCGCAGGTCAGCGCTGTTCTTCACTGTAACGAATAGTGACGTCCAGTCAGCGAGGCTGCTTCTGGAGGCCGGAGCCATGCCCAATCAAGACCCAGTCAACTGCCTGCAGGTAGCCATGAGACTGGGCAACTACGAGCTCATCAACACTCTGCTACGCTACGGTGCCAACGTAAACTACTACTCCCGTGTCAACACCACCCACTTCCCTTCCGCCCTTCAGTACGCTCTAAAGGATGAGGTGATGCTGCGCATGCTGCTCAATAACGGTTATGACGTGCAGCGCTGCTTTGACTGTCCGTATGGACAGGCCTCACATGTTCCCGTGGATTACGAGGGCTGGAGCACCTCTGTCATCAAAGATGTGGTGGTAAGGCCAGTCGCGGCTCATTTTTAAGTTGTGTCTGTATCAAGGAAAATGATCTGATGTGGTTGAATGAATAATTCTATGATCATTTACTCACCTTCATGTCATTCTAAACATGTAGCCTACTGTACACTACCATTCAAAAGTTTGGGATCGGTAAATCTTTTTATTTAAAATTTTTTAAAGAAAGTAATACTTTTATTTGGCAAGGATGCATTAAATTTAATAAAAGTTTCAGTAAAAACACGTTTATAGCTTGTATCTATTGCATCAAAGAATCCTGGATTTTTTTTTATATCAGTTTCCATAAAACATATTAAGCAGCTCAATGTTTAAGCCGTTTTCAACATTGATAATAATAATAAATGTTTCTTGAGCATCAAATCAGCATATTAGAATGATCTTTGAAGGATCATGTGACATGAAAGACTGGAGTAATGATGCCGAAAATTCAGCTAAACCATCATAGGAATAAATTACATTTAAATATATTACAATAGAACATTTTAATTGTAATAATGCTGTATTTCACAATATTACTGTTATTAATATTTTTTATCAAATAAATGTAGCCTTGGTGAGCATAAGACTTTTTTCAAAAACATTAAAAAATCTTACCAACCTCAAATGACTTTCAGTTTTCTGCAAAACACAGAAGAAGATATTATGAAGAATGTTTGGGCCCAAACAAAATTATACCCCACTCACCATCAACAAAAACAAAACACAGAAAGAAAATCATACATATTTGTAAAAACAAGAGGGTGAATAAATGATCATTTTTGGGTAAATCTAAACTTGTTTTTGTGCAGTTCTGTGAGGTGATCACAGTGTACTGGCTCAAGCACATCTCAGCTCAAGTAGTGAGAATCATGTTGGATTATGTTGATCACGTGACTCTCTGCTCCAAACTGAAGAGCGTTCTGGTTGAGCAAAAACAGTGGCCGGAAATATGTAAGATTCAAGGTGGGTTTCCTGTCACATCTTGAGATTGAGATCCAGAAAACCTTTAACATGGAATTCTCAGCAGGGCCGGTTGCATAAACTGCTAAGACTATAGTCTTAAAAGGTTATGAACAGTTTTTAAAATTAAATTATTAACTTGTAAGTCTTTATAACTTTTAAAGTTACAGATTGGTCTAATTTGATACCAAAACATAAAACTGATTACCTCTAAGCAACAGTTATTAAGACAGTCTTAATATAATGGCTATGTTTATGCAACTGGCCCCTGATGTAGGCTATAGATTTCAAATGTGCTGTTATATTTGTCATAAGTGAATATGTAGATTGAAATGCAGCATATTCCAAAATATATTTATGTATGTTTTCTGCTTTCATCAGAAAATGCTCGAAGCCTGAAGCATCTCTGCAGACTGAAAATTCGGGATTCTTTGGGTCGTTTGCGTCTGAGGGCTCCAGTTTTTATCAGTTTCCTGCCTCTGCCTGCCAGTCTCAAAGACTATATTCGCTTCAAAGAGTATGATGTTTACAGTAGAGGAACTATGACAGAATAAGAGTAAAACTAGATGGATAAATCTGTACATGAGAAGCAGCTGATGGATATGGGTTTTTTCCCCACTTTTTATTAAACATTTTGTGAAATATTCGTTTGTGTTTTAAAAACAAATACAGATACAGTGGGGCCACATTGAAAATCTGTGATTTGAAATTTAATTTAAATTAGAAAAGACAGAAGTTTATGATTTTGGCTAATTTAAAACTTGAAACTGATTCACTTTATTTTGATGGTCCCTTTAACGTATTCTGTTGAAAAAAAAATATGGAAGTCAATGGGTGTCGTCAACTGTCTGGTTACCAACGTTCTTCTTTTGTGTTCAACAGAAGACAGAAACTCATACAGGTTTGGAACAACATGAGGGTGAGTAAATGATGACAACATTTTTGGGTGAACTATCCCTTTCAGCAGACAGTCTTCTAATACTCTGAGTTAGTTGACACATTTTTGCAATGTTATTGTCAACAGAATGTTCAAAAGGGACCATCAAAATTAAAGTGTTACTATTGAAACAAATGTATAATTGTGCAATATGTCTAGGTGAATAGTCAAAAAAGCCTATTTATGAAATTGATCATGTGATCTTTGTTCAGCAGTCAGAAGTTCTTCCACTGAGATGCATCTTTAAGAAAACACTTATCTGGGTAAAACCTATGAATTAACTTAGAAGGGGATTTTTTGCATTTTGTTAGTTATCAGGTATTTGTGAGGTAATGTCAAAACTTTTTTTCCAGGGAATGTCACTTACAAAACCATTCCAATAAGAAATTACATATGGCATAGAAACAGACTCCTCCTGAAACAAGAATAGAATTTTCTTATTGTTTTTTGATTTAGATGAAGACACTGTTTACCTACAAATGTCTTACACAGATCCACTGAGCAACAAAGAGATGAAAAAGAAAATCCTTTAAAAAGCATCAGTTGCTGGACTGCATCAGCCACAATTGCAAACTTTTTTGGAGTAACAGGAATTCCATCCTTTACCAAGAACTCTGAATAATTACAAATTGAACCATTTTGATTGAAAAGTTGATATAAAAAAAGAATTCCATTTTTAAACCAACTATCAAAGAAAAGAGATTTATGTTTATACAGTAGGTCCTTATTATTCCAAATTATAGAAGAGTGAGGTGTAAAATTGTGTTTAAAGATGAGGGACCAAGAGATAATTTGATTGGGATTTTCATTATGTTATAATTACAGGTTAATAAGAATTTTAAACCCCCTAGTTTAGAAAAAATAACATTAGGGATCAGATTCCAGATAGATGCAGGCTTATTAATAAAGTTCTTTATCCAATTTATTTTAAAGGTGTTGTTTAAAGTGGTAATTCAAGAAAGTTTAAACCACCCTTCTAAATGTTGTTCATAAGTACAGATTTTCTGACAAAATGAGTTTTATTCTTCCAAACAAAGTTGAGGAGCATTGTATCAATTATCGACACTCAAAGGAAGAGCAGCGCATGTTAACCTTGACAAGCCCTCAGCTTTGGCTAGTAAAATTCTTCCCTTTAATGACAGATCTCGCTGAAGCCATATATATAGTTTTATCTGTGTACGCTCAAATAGTGGATTAAAATTTACAGAGCATCTTTCTAGTTCATTTTTTGTTATAATAATACCTAAATATGATACCTGATCTCTAATTTGAAGATTACAAATTTGTGACAAATTACACTCTGTGAATTGATGGACATTCACATTTCGAAAGGTTCAAGACTAAGCCTGAAGCTTTGCAGAATTGCTGGATATACTCTAGTGCTAGTGGAACTTGGTTAGCATCATGCAAAAAAAAGTGTGGTATCATCAGCGATTGAAGAGTATCTGTTTGTCAGCAATAGAGATACCAAGACCACTATTAGAAACATAAGCAGCAAATATCTGGGAAACTAGTAAAAACAAATAAAGGGATATTGGACATCCTTGTCTAATACCACGTGACAAGTAAATTCTAGGAGAAGTACCATATTTTAATTTGATTGTACTATTACTATATATACACTACTATAAAGAGTTCTTACCACCTTACAAAAATATTCACAGAAACCAAATTTTTGCACCAATTTAAAAAAATGTTCTACTGAATCAAAAGCTTTATAAAAATCCAGGAAAAGATCCAGGAAAAGACAAAAACTATAATGTTCCACCAAATTGCTATTATCAAATAAATCTAAAACTAATCTAATGTTATTC
Organism: Siphateles boraxobius; assembly: GCF_051911475.1. Classification (NCBI taxonomy): domain Eukaryota; kingdom Metazoa; phylum Chordata; class Actinopteri; order Cypriniformes; family Leuciscidae; genus Siphateles; species Siphateles boraxobius. The sequence continues at coordinate 8,261,852 of NW_027509195.1, read as the reverse complement.
ATTATGTGTCGGTCTCTCATAAATCCAGACTGAGTCTCATCTATAATGCTATCTAAACATTCTTTAAGTCTTTCAGCAAATATTATGGCAACATTTTTATAATAATTGTTAAGGAGTGTGATGGGTCGCCAATTGTCCAAATTTGTAAAATCTTCCTTTGGTTTAGGAATTAGTTTGATGATACCCTGCGTTAACGTAGAAGGTAAAGCTTCTTTATCAATACTCTTTAAAAACATTTGTTAAAAACTGAGAAAGTTCATCAGCAAATAATTTGTACAGCTCAGCTGTAAGTCCATCACATCTTGGGGATTTTTTTTTTCAAGCTCCTAATTGCGCTTATTACTCCCTTATAAGTAACAACTCCATCACAACACATTCTATCACTTTCAGAGATAGCTTTAACATCAATAACTGAATCCAGAAACAAAGTCGATTTCTTTTGAACAAAGATTTTTATAAAAATTGGCACTGAAATTGGCTATATCCTTTGGATCTTTTACAATTTTGCCATCAACACATAATTTCTCAATTGTTGAAAGGGTAAAATTTCGTTTTTGTGTGCCCTTCATTAGGTAAGAACATGGCGTCTGTTCTGGTTCTACATCAGGCTCAGTCCATCAAAATTGTCATCAAGAGGGACACGACGCCTAGTGGCGATGTTATGCAAAACAATACAGGCAAGGATTCTGTTGCATGCCACCTTGGGTTATACTCACAAGTAATTAAGACATGCAAACCGTTTCTTCAGGACTCCATTTAAGCGCTCAATGGCACATCTTGTTTTGCAATGTGAGGAGTTGAAGCGTGCCTGCTCAGGTGTGTTTGCAACTGGAAAAGGGGTCATTAGCCATGGTAGGAGTGGATATGGGCTGTCTCCCAATACTATGCCTTTTGGTCGGTGGGATTGAAGCTCTCTGTATAGTGCACTCTCTCTTAGAATACGTGCATCATAAACAGACCCTGGCCATTTCACAACACAGTTGGTTATTATGAGGTCGGCGTTGCCCACAAGTTGGATGTTGATGCTGTGTCTCCCCTTTCGATTGACACACTCCCACTCCCTTTCACAAGGTGCTTGAATATGCACATGAGTACAATCAATAGCACCAATACTGCTAAGCATGTTCCCCATTTGAAAAAAAATTGTGCTTAGTCTGAGCTGTCTGGCCATCCTTGGGAAAGGAAACAAATTGATTTCATCAGACTGCCCAGTGCTACTGACACAGCCTTCACCACATTACTCACGGTTGATTTTCTCACTCCCATATTGTCAGCAATTACTTGGTAGAAAGTCCCACATGCGTAAAAGCACAGAGCGATTGATAAACTGATAAAGCATGACTCCTTTGGGTTTGGTGTTGGAGTGTTGGCCTGACAAGATCTGCAATGTTCTTAATGTCATCTCTCCCAAAGCGAAAACGTACATACAGTTCTTCTGATGTGTATTGCTCAAGTGGTTTGGCACGCTCAGCGTGCACCCTTTGACGGTACCTTCTCCTACGGTAAAGATACCTGCCATGTGGATGCCTCTGTAGGTTAAGAGAAATGGGTGCAAAGACATGATAGCTGTGTCCTAATGTGAAGGCTGCATCCTCCGAAGGACGCGTCCTTCGAAGGCCCCAGCCTACCCAGCCTTCGAAGGACGCTCCGCATGTAGCCTTCGTATGATTCCCGTATTGCGCATCCAGGTGTTCCCGATTACCGCTCATGGCGCCAAGCAAAGGTGCGAGAGTAGCCTACGGCTGCCATCCTGATAAACCATTTTATATAATTGAATAAACAGTGTTTTGTTTATATTTTACTGGAGGACATGGTGAGGATGTTTCAGTCATGTATTTTCGACTTTAATAGCCGGATCATGGCCAGAGGTTTTCTAAGTCCCAATTCAGAAGCTGCTTCCTTAATTGCCAGATTACACTTTAAACTGTTCAAGTATTGGGTGTTAACTTACGTAAATAGTGTAGTGAAAAGAAAAGAAAACATACATGGGCATATGGTTCAAATGTTCACTTATATCTTACCTTGATGCGATTTTGTAGGCTAGTGTATTCATTTTATTATGTAGCATAAATGGACAACATAAATGATGAATCTTAATATGGTAAATATACTGTATATTTAAACCCCGTATTATGGAGGGAAAAAAAACTCCATCTGTGGGAAAAAACAAAACAATCCGTGGCGACGGTTGTGCAATCCGTCCCCTTCATTTTATAAACTGTACTCACAATATTTTTTATGTGTAAATAAAAATACACAATTTTATAGTTGTAAACTCACAATAACAAGAAAACTTTGTGCTTTTGTAAAATAAAATAAAAAATTAGGCGCGCTTTCATGATCTCCGTGAACTGGAGCGCATCTCAAAAATTAACTGAAACAAAATATGGCCTACCTATACAAAGCTTTGTCCACTTTTAAACGAACAAATTCGAATCTAATTTCCAGGTTCTAATTCGGCCTTAGAAAACCAGTAATATCGACATTTTTTTCCCTATCAATTTGTGAATATTTCAAATATTTAATAAAGGGGAAAAAGTCAGAAACAAAAATCTGAAAATACGTCAATATTTTTTATTTATTTTTTGCGCAGCATTTGGTGTGTAGGCTACAATTCAAATTCAAATTTTGGTGCTCAACTTTGCGTTTTAAAAATAGCCTAACAACAGTTCATTTTTTCGTTTTTCAATTACGGGTTTAAAAAAAGAAAAACGAATGGACGCAAAATTACACGGACCTTATAGCCTATTATTAATATAATTATAAATATTTCAAATAATTTAGGCTATTTGTAGAAAAAGTTAGTGTTGGGTCCGTGTACTTTTGCGTCCATTCGTTTTTGCACAAATAAAAGTAGTTGCGAATGATGTATTATTATTTTCTGTATGACCAGAAATGATAGAGTAGCCTATTTTAAGTTGTTTCCACTGTTGATAGAAAAATGCAAGTGTCCGCGCCCCACACGCCTCCACACAAACACTTGGATATGCTCAAAATCTTGTTTATTTATGATAATCTTAGCCCTGTATTATTAATTTTATTAGTCTAATCTGTATTATGACTGACATTTGACGAATTGCTTTGTTCCTTTTTGTTGTTGATAAAAGCAGCTTCTAAATATGTAGCCTCAAAATATGTAGCCTCAATGTAGCCTAGGCCTACTAATAATAATGATAATTAGTATTATTAATATTTGTGTTTATAATTATAACTATAAATGAGTTCACTGAAGACAGTAGGCTAATATGTTAATCAAAATAATTTATGAATGTTTTATTTTTATATAATAAAACCTAACCTTGTATTTGTGTTATATTTCTTTTTTATATGTGAAGTATTTTTTTGCTTATTCTATTATACTGAGTTTTTTCCTCCCAAAAATGGAGTTTTAGAAAATTGAAGAAATTATCCATCTAAAAAAATGAAGTTTAAACACAATGCAAAGCATCCCTCATAAACAGGTGGACTGGTTGAATCATTGTGGGCACGATTTGTTAAACCGAGGGAACAGTTTAAGAATTCATGAGTACAGTTTATAAACTGAGGGGACGGATTGCACAACCGTCGCCACGGATTGTTTTTTTCCCCCACAGGAGACTTTCTGGGCTCCGTACTACGGGAATATAAAACCCAGTTGAATATAAAAAAGTGCAGTTCAAATGTTACTCCCGCTCGTCATCGGTAGCTGTAACCTTTGCTAGGCGACAAGAACAATCATCCGCTATTTTTTTAAATAAAAGTGCTGTCGTCTCCGGCACGCAATGACTTATGGGGTAGGATCGGGAAGGATAGACCGAGAAGGATCCATTTATGTATCCTTCCTTTCACGGGGAAACGAAGGGTGCATTTGGTGTCGCTTTTGAATCAGGGTAGCCTTCGTCGCGCCGCGATGACGCAACCGGCCTTTGAATACGGCCTTCGAAGGATGCGAAATTGAATTGGGACAGCCTTCATCGCGCCGCAGTGACGCAATCGGCCTTCAAATGCGGCCTTCGAAGATGCAGCCTTTGAATTGGGACATCCTTCGTTGGGCCGCTGTGACGCAATCGGCCTTCAAATGCGGCCAATCAGCCTTCAAATACGGCCTTCAAAGGACGCAGCCTTCACATTGGGACACAGCTGATGTGTTTAAATGGTGTCACCTATTAACCAGCAATGAGCTGATTGGTGTAAGCCTAATTGAGCACAAGCCAAAGCAATCATGCTCAAGGCTTTTAAGATCAGTGTTAGCGACACCACAGAGTTGGAACCATGGAATCAAAAGGGCCTAATTTCACTGTGGCAGAAACCTGTGCAATGCTGGAGGGTGTTCGCGACAATTTTGCCTCGATAGTAGGAGGTTTCAGCTCTGCAAAGGGTGGAGAACTGACCAAAAAAGCAAAACACAACATTTGGGAGGACATAAACAATCATGTCAATGCCATGGGGTCGGGCCAAAAGAGGACCATAAAACAAGTTATGTTGCGATGGAAGAACCTCAGAGCTAAGGCAACGAAAGACCTTACTGAAGCCAAGAACCCCCAAACAGGTAACAAGCCAAATAAGAGGGGTGATTTCACTGATATGGTCCTTGACATCATAGGAGGAGAAAAATCAGAGGCTCTGCATGGCATTGAAGGCATAGAAGCAGATGGAGAGGCCACAATTACAGAGATTAGGACTTCAAAAGAATGCGAGCAAAATTCTCCTGCAGAGTAAATGTTTGTCCTGGACTTGACTTCAGTGAATGAGGAAGAAGATAAATCCCCAGTGGATGTAATGAAGAAAGTCCAAGACGTTCCTTCCAAGAAAACGCAAACGTTCCTCAGCTACAAACCAGGATGGTGACAGCTATAAGTTGCTTATGAAACGGGAAACCGAAAGAGCAGAAATACAAATCGAACTGGGTAAAGAACAAATCTTTCTTACCCAACTGCAGCAGAAAAAAGTGCAGATGGAGATACATCTCCTAAAGGCAGAGATGGAAAGAGCTGGTATCCGTCCTGTAAATGATGTTTGACTATGGATAGTATTGTTTTTGTTTTGTTATTTAACATTATAACAAAATAAGGAAAGAAAAATGTTTCTGTTTATTACAGTGTTTCTGTTTCTTAAAATTTAAATAAACAATGGCTATTTGTGGCCACTGGTATTTTGCCGACCTGTTGTTCTTTGCTAAGCCAGTAGGCTACACTGTTGGTTACATTTAAGGCTCTGGTAAACAGGATTTGGTAATCCTGAAATTTGGTCACAATGATCACAATGATGCAATCCAATGTTCCTTTAAAAAACTAGCATAAAAATAAAATGGATCAGGTGATCCTGGATAGCAAAACATGGGATTTCCAAATCCGGATCAATTTGATCCAGATAAAAAAAATTGAAAAACTGGGCCCTGGTGCATAATCTGCCGTTAAAGGGCTATTAAAATATAGTTAGCTTTATGGTCAATCAAAGGGTATAATTGTTAGAGTATCTTTCTCTCCAAATGTCCACCAATTCAAACTTATTTATTAGTCCCAACAGTGCAGGGCTAAGACACGCAGTCCCCTTTGGCGGATATCTATCCAAATAATTATTAATTTATACATTAAAGTCTCCTTGTATGAAAAAAGCATTAGGGAATTTATTTGACCAATGTGTGAGTTTCTCATCTAACTTGTCAAAATAAAAATGTATTATCCGGAGAAGTATTGTACCCATATATATTTCCCAGAATTATTGTTTGTTGGTTAAGTGAAATCACTAATAAATGAAAGTGGCCCAAACTATCTGAATATAATATATGCCCAACAAATGTATTTCTCAAAATGCTTACTCCAGCAGAGTGTTCAGTGCCACTCCAAATATCATTACCCCACTGAGATTTCCACCATTTGTAATCATCTTTACTAGAATGACACCCCTGAAGGAAACAAAAATCTGACTTGTGTTTTTTTAGCAAACAAAAAAAAGAGCTCTCCATTTGACACTATCTCTGAGCCCTCTGGCGTTAAAAGATATTAATGACAACATGGGCGTCGGAACCATTGTATATGGGTGGGACAAGACCCACCCACTTTTTAAGACCAATGATATTGGACCCACTCACTTCTACCGTCTCTAATTCAGCGCATATGTCTGTTCACTTTTCAGAGCGCCGTCAGTCAAATTCATTCCACTTGAGAAAAGCCCTAATATATTTAACTCCATTCCGCGTTTTAGCTGCAGCCTTTATTTCCACGCTTTGCCAAGGCAGCAATCTGCACGAGGATGTCATGTATTACAGAATTTTACCTGATAGAAAAACATGCTCAGTTTAAATCTTATTTTAAGGTGAGGTCGACTTAAATGAACGGCAAAATTCAGCATTTTGTTCCGGTACCCCCTATCACCTCACGTACGTAACGTACAACAGTTTGAGAACCACTGCCTTTAAATTACATATCTTTGTAAAGCGACCTTGGGAGTTGGAAAGACATATAAATACAAATAATAATAATAATTATTATTAATAACCACCAAAACACATTTTAACACAAACTGCATGATACCAGTGCTTCGTGCTAAAGTCAGTAATTATTTAATGCCATATTACAAGGCTGAGGCATTCTTTCACAAAAACGAACAAATTGCAAAAACGATCCATTTGCATTTGAAATTTAACTCAAACTGTTTACTTTCTCAGACAGGTGCTGCTTCCCTCACTCCGGTAACTGTCCATGCTGGATCTGTCACTGTTGTTTTAAAAAGTAATTACCAAAATAAGGCATTAGCATGAACGCATCCAGCTAGCCAGGCCTTTCTAGTGTACAGCTCCGATAGTGTTGCTATCATAGACTGTAAAAGGTTGCTATCGAGATAGAGATGTGGGCGCAGTTTGGGGCGCTAAAAGAATCGCCCATAGCTGACCTGATTGGAGCTCGCTGATTGGCTACAGATTATGTTAAACATTTATATCTTAAATCAGCAATTGGCTAAACTGCTCCAGAAACCCGCCTTTCTGGGGCGATTTCTCCAGCGACTTAGTTAATTTTTGAATCTTAGTTGATTATTGGCTATTAGAGCTGATTTGGTTGCTGAGACGGAGACGCGCAGAGATGGCAATAGACGCTCTGTTTGATTTGTGACAGTGCTGTGCTTATTCCATTCATTCGAGCAGCCTATCTTATCATATTGTACAATGCTGAAAATAATTTAAATATACATACAATAATAGGCCTATACGATATCATATCGTAGAACTAACATGTAGTAGTAGCCTACTTGAGTTGATATTACTCTTGCCAAGCTCTGATTTGAGATGCACAGACGGATTTGCGCCAGTTTCATTTTTACTCTCACTCTTCACTTCACTCAAGTAGCCTATTTGGCTTCGGGAACATACGGAAGTACGGAAGCCCTGAACACCAACGTAAAAAAAATAAAAATTCTAGCATTTCGAGATTAAAGTTGAAACACTACGAGGATAAAGTCGTTGGTGGGGACTGTGGGGACGAGCACATATGTGGAGCTTGGAATTCTATATAATTATTTAAAAAACAAATATTGCCACATTGATGGCTCACGAAGGTGTAATTGTTCAAATAACATTGTTTTATTTTAAAATATAAAGAAATTGTAACCCTAAAGTGTTTTTCAAGTGTAATGTTTCTGTAAAGGCTAGGGACAGACAAATTGACATTTCCATAATGGCCAAGATACAATACAATACAAGAATCTTCAAGTTACAGTACAATCTTCACGTGTATGAAGGATTGTCGCCTTAAAAACAGTCAACTAATTTAATATAAAGAGCTGGATACTAATTAAGTAAATAATGTAAGCTAAATTTATTGATTATTGCCATAGACTAAAGATTTTTCTAGTGATGAGTACTAGTAGTCATTTATTTATGTAATTAGTCGACTAATCACAGGTTTATATTCATTTCTGCTAAAATACTGGATGCATGTAGGAATATAGCCAATCCCGCGTGCAAGCACTTGCATAATCTGGCCGCAAAACCAGGCTAATGATAATAAATGTGTCTGAAAAAGTAACAAGGCATTTTAATTGTTTATTAATAAACTAATGTTTTCTAAATCAATGTCGACTGCAAACATATCTCCATCTCCGCTGTAGACCGGATGTGCCTTTAGAGAGAAATGCACCTTTCATAAGGATAATCAGACGGTATTTGCTTTCGATTCGAATTTGTTCATTTAAAAGTGGACATTTCAAGCTTTATATAAGTGTATAGGTTAGTATACGTTGTTTTTCAGTTCATTTATCAGATGCGCTTCAGTTCACAGAGACCATGAAAGCGCGCCCTGATTGTTTTCTTTTATTTTATTTTACAAAAGCACAACGTTTTCTTGTTATTGTGAGTTTACACAAATAAAAGTGGATGCGAATGATGCATTATTCTTTTCTGTATGACCAGAAATTATGTAGTATTTTAAGTTGTTTCCACTGTTGTTGATAGGAGAATTCAAGTGTTCGCTCCGGCGACTCCATGTCATGCAGCGCGCTCTCCGCAATAATGGTGGAATATGTTGGAATAGGGTTGACGATTTAATATGAATGATTTGCGTCAAAATCTTGTGTTTATTTGTGATAATCTTAGCCCTTTATTATTATTGTCTAACTTGTATTATGACTGACATTTGACGAAGTGCTTTATGTTCCTTTTTTGTAAATCGGTTTGGATAAAAGCGTTTTTTATGTAGCCTTAATAGGGGATTTTCAAATTTATTCTCAAAATATTTCAACTTTACTCTCGAAATAATAAAGTCTTTTTTTACGTTACGGTTCAGGGCTTCCGTAGTACGACCCCTGATCTACTCCAGTAAAAAAAAAATCTGGAGGATGACCCACCCACATTTTTATTGCTTCCGACACCCATGAATGACAATGGCAAACAACGAACAATATAATGACAGAAAAACTACTAAGTAACTGAATGAACCAAAAGAGTACACCTGTTCAACTCACTTTCCTCAAAAAGTGCAAACAACCACAAAAAAATGCCCACCCGGTGCTAAAGTGTTCATATTTAAGTTCAGAAAATAACAAAGATTAAACTTAAATTTCTGTTTTCAAGTAGTAGTAACCATTTCAAAGCCCAAAGTAAAAATATAAATAAATTAAACCAATATTTAATCAAAGCCTTTCAATAAAATAATATTTATCTATAAAGGGGAGGCTATAGCTATTGATAATGATATGAAGTAGGCTAGTCTGCTTAATACCATGAAGATGTTAATACGTCTATTTCTAGGGCAAAAAGAAACCCCAATATATTTGACTTTAAGCACCCATTCCCCTTCAAAAAAAAAAAAAAAAAGAAATGTAACACGGATCCTAAGCAGATCGCACGCTAATCACTGAAAGAAACGGTTGTGTATGAATAAACGTTACTACTGTTACTAAGCAGGCCTGTTGGCTGAATCTTTAGCGGTCAGTCTTTCACCCTCAATGACAGCGAAGGGCCCGTGAAAGCCTCTTCCCTTCCCTCCTCGTCTTCTCTACTGTCAGCCACAGAAGAGTGCTTGCATCCTTGTCTTTCTGCAAGAGATCCTCGAAGCAGTGGCGGATCTAGAAAATTTTACATGGGGGGGCAAAGGGGTGGCAAGAGGTCTTGGCAGGGTGGCAGGGGCAGACGGTGGGAATCCCTATATGTGAATTGCTTTAACAAAACAAACACAAAAACAAAGTATTAGTTTAATCATGCCCTTACACACTACAAAGGTTTTTAATTCACAACAGGAATAAGCCCAGTGCAGCGTTCAAACAAAACAAAACCGTGCATCTTTTAAGAAGTAAAATTATAACAAGCAAAATGAAAATATTTTTAAAAAAAGTACAATAATTGTGTCCAAGGACTTTTAGCCTTAATGGTTAGGCTCCAGCTACTTTCTTCAACTACTCTTGCCTGCAAAAGTCAATATGTGAAAACCTCTGGTTATCCTTGTATTGGGGTGGAACGGTACACAGAAGTCACGGTTCGGTTCATACATCACGGTTCAGTACGATTTCAGTACAATGGAGTGAAAAGCAAAAAAAAATGCAGAAGGCATTTTTATAAATGTCTTAAGCCTTGTATTTTTTAAATAAGTTTTATTAATAAAGGCATAGAACTAGTTTATTTGTAGTGCACTGACAATAGTTTTATATAATTTAATTCGTTTATTAATTAAATTAATAAAAAGACAAAGACCTTGCGATGTTTTGAGAAAGCTTGCGAGTTGTTTTTTAAAGTACAGTTTTTGGATCATCAAAGTTAGGGGGGCAGCTGGGGGGCAAGGCTCTAGAGTGGGGGGGCACCTGCCCCCCTGTAGATCCGCCCCTGCCTCGAAGACCTTAATCTTCTTCTCCCTGTGCAAGTTGGATGTCTTGGCGTCTTATCAAAAACTGTCCCGCTGGGAACGCGATGAGAACAGGATAATTATGCGACGGGAGGATTTTTCCGCAGCAGAACGAGGCCCCAGTCGATGAGCGATGTCAATTCCGCGATGCAGATCAGCAGCGATGCTTGGGGAAACCTGGCTAAAGAGGTCGATGATCATCTGCTTCAAGTTCTCTCCTGATTTCTCAGGAATACCAGCGACACGCAGATACCACCTTCTCTTGTAAGCATCCAAATCGTTACATCTATCACGAAGTTCAATGTTTTCTTTCTCCAGTTTTCCTTTGCATTTCGTCAGATTTTTCATTCAAACCAGGGCTCAAGTTTTATCAAAAGTTTAGAGTGAGATTAAGGGGAGGAGCCACCCAAATATTTGCAGCAGCGGTCCCTCGACCCAACCAAATTCGCTTAAATTTTTGCTAGCAGTTCAATTTTGCCTATTGTTCATAATTGACCAGCACAAATGGAAATTATAACAATTGTTAAATCTGATAAAAAGACAAATTCATCCAAATAAAATAAATAGTTATATTTAAAAAATACAAATTTATTGAAAAATAAAAATAAATTTGACCCCAAACAAGCCAACTGAACATCAGTGCTCAATGTACATAACATTGTGTCATAACAACTTGCCCTGAGCATGTATGTCAAGACCCAAACCGGTCACCTTTACAGGGGTCATCGGATGCCCATTTTCCACAAGTTGGTATGATTCTTTTGGGTCTTCATGTGAAGTTTGTAACATACTTTGGTTAAAATTTCTCAATGGTTGTGTAAAACACCCTTTTTACCTCTTCAAAAAAAGCTCTGTTCACAGTGACCCATTTCGGTGCATGTCTCTTTAAATGATAATGAGCAACAACTTTTTGGCTTTTTTCGAGGATTAAAAAAAAGTGAATGGATTTTTTTAATTGCATGGTGATTGTGTCCACACACTGCAAAGACACATTTATTTGCAAATACCATATAAAAGTGTATTTTGCATCCGATGACCCCTTTAAAAGCAGTTGGAGAATTTTTGAATAAATCAAAAATATTTTAGTACGAATTTGGCTATACTCCTGAACATCAGCTCTCACTGTCTTTGATCACAGGCAAGAGATATCGTCCAGGAATCGTAAAATCAAAATGCTAAAAAAATAAATAAATAAATGATGTCCGCAAACCGCGTGTTGTCTAGTAACGAACGTACTTTCAGCGGGAACACATAATTTACTCGGAAACAACTAATTCTAATTTCTGATTGGCTGGTAGCTAGCATTTAACTCTGTATAACTCGAGACAGATGCTATAAACTCGGCAGAGAACTTCCCTCCGTTTGCCTGCGTCTCGTCCATTAATTGTGTAGCGGGACAAGTTCCCTTACTCCTCAGCGTGAGAAATACAAGGTGTGGCGTGTGAACGGGTTGAAACGCGTATGCGAGAGACTTGAGAGCCCTGTTCAAACACTCACCTGTTCACCTTGGAATTCGAGAGAGCTGATTGTCTGTTTAATTTGAGTTCGAGTTTTCAATGACCGTCTTTTCAACTCCTTCAATTCGACGCAAGATGTCTTCGTTAATGGCCTCCATTCTCTGCATGAATCTCATTAGCATAGTATCACTCACCACTGGACTATCAGAAATCGATTTGCTTTTTTGGCGGGATTGGGTTCAGGTGTAGGCTATCATAAAGGCACGAAACCACCAGACAGTCCAGCAACTGACTCCATATCAGTGCTTATGAGTACTCCTTGCATAACTGTGCATAGCAAGATGAGTTTTTTCTTCCATATTCTCAAGTCAGCGCAGCAGCCAGCAGTTGTAGCAAAAGCCACCTTGGCCTCACCCTTCCAGGTCAGCTACTAAAGAGCGGCTGCTGCACCATATATATATATCTATGCGGCTGCACAAGCACTGATGACGACAAAGCTGTTTCACGATTGGCCGGATTCCCCGCATGACAACGATCAAGTGCATTTCGTGTTTATTCTCATACCTTTAGTTCCACTAAAGCCCACAAATCAGTCTTTTATAACAGTAAACACTCTTTTCATGTTGTCGCGATGTTATATTGTTATGTTTATCAAAATAAAACTGATTTTAAAAAGTCGAGTCAATTTCATTGATAGTAGCTAGGATTATGTTGAACTTTATTCTTGTTCAAACAGACGCCGTATGAATCAGTATAAAGTATTGAATGAAAAGGTCTCTGTGTATTTGGCAAATATTGCATTTATTTCACTTCAGCTGTGGTAAAGTATGCAAACACCACGTGAGCGGTCACTACGGGGACAGAGAGTGTCCATCTTCATGTATCCGTTTGCAGCTCCTCCCCTCCGCCTGCACGCGGCAACTCCATAGACTGTAGGGCAACCATAGAGGGCAACACTCGCAGATCGGTTACATCCGGCCGCAGCCGATTCTGGGTGGGAGGAAGCGGAGGAAGTGCACAAACATAAAAGGGAAAGTGACTTTCCCCAAAGAGTTTATTGTAGTCAGACAGTTCGACTATTCGTTCTTGGCTACTCTTGTAAACGCTCTAGCCATCTGTATGTGAAGCTGCTCGTGTGCATAGCGGTCGTGACGTCTAGACGCTGCGCAGTTCTCCGTAGCGCCACCGGGGGCGTCAGGCTACGTGAATGTAAACAGAGTGACGCCAGAGTTTTGCAGTGGTGGGGAAGGTATACGTCACAGGCATAATGGCGGAGGCTGGTTGAGAAGGAGAATTACTCCGAGAAGCGGCATTGAAACCAACTTCATCGCCAGCTGACTAGGTGACTGCAGGTCCGAAAATGGCTTGCAATTTCAGCCAGGAGAGAAAAATCGACAAGGAGAGCAGCAAGACCGGCGGCCTAACATTGGAGGATGGCGACAGCAAGAAACAATTGTTGTCAGCCCCTAGCACGGCCACATCCAAGCAAAATGGCGATCAAGCTGAATGCGAAGACGAGCAAATGTCTGAACAAGATGCCTCTGAGCGGCGGCGGGCAGGGCTGTTGGACCTGAAAAATTGCGGCGTTGCACCCTCGACACTACCGAGGTCGAACGAGGAGCTGCCAAGAAGGAATTTTCAGATTCCGAGGAAAATCAAGGAGCGGAAAGGTTGTGTGTCCCATTACTACCACTAACGTTACTACTGCCATTCCCGAAATTGACTGTTTCGGTTTCTCAGCTTTCAAGTTCGCTAAAAGCGCGCTCTTTGGTGCTTCGGGTCAAATGAATAGACCTGTATTGATATATAAACGTGGGATCTATATAACGAAACACGTGATTAGTCTGAAAGGTTTGCACTAGTTACTAAATGGATTTTTTAGCGAGTGCATGCTCAGAGCTGCAGGTAAGTCGGCGCTCTAATGCAACTAACGCAGCACGTGAGGATTCGATTCGTTCGACGCAAAAAAGACGCACATTTTGTTTCGCTGCTTTAAACCTCACGGAGGCCGGTGTCGTTGCTTTTCTAGTTGGATCCTCCCACACCGTACAACACTGCTGCACCACATGACACACGTCTTCCCCTCCTCATCAATGGCACCAGTGTGATTCGGTTGACCACTGTATTTCCCCCTTCAGTCTTTACGCTCGACGTTTTAAACACCTGTCAGTCCTGAACAACCAGCCTTATTTGGACACCTCATTCAATCCCGTACTATTGTCGTATATAGCTAAATAAATGAAGATATTAGATCTTGCCAATAGAAAAACACTGCCTGAATGAAAGCGAAACTGGTGCTTGTAGTAATAGTTTTACAGTAGTTATGCATGACAACTCTCACTTTGTTACTTTTGTTGTGTAAGTTTCTGTCTGTAGGCGCTTTATCTTATTAAAAATAGCAGAACCGCCACTAAAATATTGTTCTAAAGAGGACTAGACATTTCAAATACATTTTAACCCCGTTTTATGTCCCCTCGTTAATGTTTTGAATGATTAGTGAATCGACCAAGAAGATTCGTTTGGCCATTATGAGGTCGATTAACGCAACCAAGCAAACATTCGATAGTTTTGCTTATTGATTATGAAAATGTTATTTCATTTGTTTTTACCGAATTTGTAGTAAATACGACAATCTATTATTTCATTATTTTGTGTGTCTTATTTGGCAACGTTATATTGTGTAAGTATCAACATAATTTAACCGTCGGCTATTAAAAACCCAATTTCACTAGTTTTGATCTATGTCTTTTATTGCATTGAACTGCAAGATGCATCGCATTGTACAGAGTGCCCGTCAGGTTATGTGCAACTCTTTACAATGCATTCCAGTTGAAAAAAAAACAAAACAAAATACACTATAAGCTTCTATAAATTTACTTGATAGTTTATTTTATTGAATGCATTGATGTTGTTCTGATCTAATGAGCTCTGTCTTTAATGTGTGTTGTCCTCCAGGTCTCCTTCAGCATTTGTCTCCAGATTCCAGAGAGTTTGAGGAAGTTGTGAAGCTTCTGTCCTCGTTCTACCTGGACGCCACATCCCGTGGGACTTTCACCTACACCAAAGCTTCTCTCATTCATAACGAACTCTTGGAGAAAGAGGTGAGAGAGCTACTTGCAATTGTAAAAGACTAGATTATTGAAATACCCATCATTCCACAGTGAATCAAATCACAGATTTTCAGTGAATCAAATACTGATATGGATATTTAATTTGTAATTTTTGTCTTCACAGTTCATCGAGAAGAAAAGGGAACTGAAGCAGAATGGCAGGACAGAGGCAGAACTCGCAGAGTCCTATGCTTTTCTGCTTCCTGATAGGAATAAGGTAAGGTTGTGTTAGTTTTGCTTAGTGACACAATGTCTGTTAGTGTTATTTTAATCGTAATATTAACACCTGGACTTTTTGTAGTCTGAGCTTGACCTCAGAATTTTGTACTACTACATATCCTCCTTGGGTGCAGTATAAACAAAACTCAATATTATTCTTGTTCTGTGTTTTCTGTCATTCCTGTTAATTTACCGAATTGTAAAGTGTTTATAATGCATTTACAACATAACTGCTACAATAATTACAATAGTGGCAGTACTTTGAATAAAAAATGTCAGTGTAACCACTTTCTTGTCTAAGTATTTATCCTAAAACAGAAATTTGAAAGGGCATAATTTAAATGGCATAATTTAGCAATAGTCTTGGTCAAAAGTGTGATTAACCAAAGGAATATCTCATTTTCTTTACCAGGCTCACTGGATTTGCGAAAAGGGTCTTTCTGTGGGACATTCGCGGGTCAACAATCTGGGAAGCCCTCTCAAAGGTGAGCGTTGTGATTCCAGTGAGCCTGTTATATCTGTTTAGCTCTAATCCTTTGCTTGGAAGGGTAGTCCTGGGAGGATTTTGTATTACCGTGGTCACTTGATCTTTGGTTTGGAGTTGAATTGGTCAGGGCCGAAAAGACCACTGCTCCATACTTTCTTGTGATCACTGGGCCAAATGTTAATTAACCAAACTTGCTACAAACTCTCATTTTTACATTGCTAAACTTTTTTTTTTCTGTTTTATATATTGGTCACCCTTATTACCTGGGTCTATTTTCAGAGCGTGTTTGAGGTTTTAGAAGTAATATTATGTTTTTTTTTTTTTTTCGAGGCAAATTTCTGATACATGATCTTTGTATGGTTGTTGAATAGTGAAGCAGCTGCTGTGTGTTTAGAGACATTCACAAACCCAGTTTTGTAAATCTGTAAATGCGACTAGGATCGCTTTAACTGGTGAAATTAAATAGTTTCTGCAAATATTTAATCTTAGCAAACATGGTATGGTCTATGCAGTGACTCTGCATTCCAAATGGATTGCTAACAAATTTCTTGGGATTACCCCAAGGCTTTTTGTTGGTCACAGGAATGTCGCCCTAAGTAACTCTTCTATCCTTTTTCTATTTTTAGGGGTTTACCTCTCAAAATACTCAGATTTGTTACAAATGAATCCATTTGAAGTGGGTGCTGCTGGAGACATAATACTATTTAAAGTGATGAAGGTAAGTCTGTGACCAAGCATCAAATGTGACTAAAAGTTGGCTGTGTCTTTAAAAATAAAAAGTACATAAATTTCACTGCGGTTTCAAAAACAATAATGAGTTTTTGTCTTATTCTGCAGGGTAAAGTGAAGACCATATTTGAGAACATGCCCAAAAATAATCTTGAGCCGGCCCTAAAATATGACAGCCATTTGTACAAAAATGCCAGCAAAGTAACCTCATTATTGTCGTATAGGGCCTTTGAGCACACTCAGGTGAGTGAGTTTTTCAATATGACCTTTTGCCCTGTAATGTGTTCAGATATATGAGCTGTTATGTATCTGATTTTCTTCTGTGTTTTATTCCAGCAATACTTCTATGAATTTGCTTTTGAGGAGCTAAGATCCAGGCCGAGACATGTGTTGCCATATGCAGTCGTGTCTTTTCAATACAAAGGCAAAGAGTCGGCCACGGCCACACACAGGTATGAAGTGGATAACTGGTGATCTGTGTAGAAAGTGTACTACACTCTGTTTTGGTTTGATTATTTTATTTATAACAATTTATTTTCTCTTTTAGTAGATTAAACAGCATGTTATATGAAGGGCAAAGAGGTATGATTTGTATTTCTCTTTATAGCAGCTTAGTAAAATTATTAGATGGCATATTATCTAACTTACTGTATTATTATTCCTAATTTAATGCTTAAGTTCGACGAAGATATACAGTTTGGAGTGGCTCGCTGGTGAATAAAGGAGAGGAGGTCTATCAAGTGTACATCCGGTCTTCAAGACTTGCTCACCTTCCTCTTAAACTGTGCGTCTCCTTCCTTTCAACCAATGCAATTTAACAAATAATTTGTGCATTGGTTTTAAAAAGTTTTTTTTTTTTTTTCAGGCCAGACAAGCTTGACATCAATATGGCTATGCATATTGATCAAGTGAAGAGAAAGATCCCGCCCGTTCTGCTATCGTGGGAGGCGTACAGTGGATCACGAGAGGGTAGGATGAGTACCAGTGATGCTTTTCAGCCCAATACATGGCAAAACATTTGATGTGTCAGTATTGACATGTGATATTGTCTTGTGGTATTTTGCAGTGTTGAAGTGTGGGATGTACTGCAGCCTGTATGAGGTCATGGGGAAGAGTAAGCAGGAAAACAGTCTCTCGGGACTGCTGCACCGGCTTGAGAGAGAAAGAATGGTGAGCTCATTCACAGGACACTTTACACTTTAATTGAATTAATCTCTGCATAAGAGTACCGCCCACCCTCTCCCCTCTTCACAGTTTCTTCATTCTGTTGATAGAATTTGTGTCAGTGATGTGATGTGCAGAAGTAAAATTGGTGATTGTTTTATTATAGTCATGCTATAAATAAACTCTTTACTCTAGATTTTGGTGAAGCCATTGATAGACAAAGGATTTCTCTTCCTCCTTTCGTCCTCTCAGTTGTTCGGTACCACTGGTAGGTATATGAATAGTCTTTAACCTTGTACATTTTATTGGCACTGTGTTTTCTGTTTTTGCCATGGAATAATGGAGGCTGTGTGTTTGTTTCGTTTTTCTTTAAAGAGCGACGAGGAAGAAATGACAGGGTTTTGCAGGCACTTTTTGTTTTTCAAGAGCAGAGAATCATCTCAAAATTGAGTAAGTGTCTCATTTTTTTCTAGCGTTTGAAGTTTGTTTGTTTGCATTTTAATTGTCTATGCATCACCATGCAGTCTTTCTAATGGCGTTTGCTTTTTTATTGTGAAGTTTTGAAGAACTCTGGAGTTGATGAGGATCCTCCACTAGAGCCTAAAGACCCAATCAGCCACCAACTAGATAATTTTGTTCCCGCCCTACATCATGGTCTCTACAAGCTGCGTGCCAATCCACCCAAAGAGCTAGCGGTGGGACTGAAACTTCAGGCGCTGGACTACCTCAACCAGAAGGAGCAAGGTGCTGTCCGGCCCTTTCACGTTGTAGAGTACCGGAACAGTCTGGATGACCGGACAAGCCAACACCTGGCGCCTCGTCCTAAGAATATGGATTTGGCGCTGAACTCTTACATATATGATCCGGTACAGTTCCAGCTGCCTGTGGAGGCGCTGCAGCAGGGTCTGATGGAAAGCAAACAGGAGGCAGCATCTCAGGCAGCATCTCCCCCAGCAGGTGCAGAAGAGTACAGTCCTGTCTCAGACTGGGGAGGGTCAGATAGACAGGCTTCAAGCAGCAGTACAGTTGGGGTTTCTCAGTCTAATGGTGGCGCTCAGAGGACACAGAGTGAGTATGACAAAGAAAAGATGGAGAAATTGCTAAAGTTGATTCAGTTACATAAACGGACTTTGAGCAAGGAAGAGGGCAGCGGGCCGGAAAGAGAGGAGGACTGGGACCCCGCTGGCCTGAAGAGGAGGTTGGAGAGGGAAGGTCCTGGAAGTGTGAGCAAGTACCTTAGGACAGGTCTACTGAATGGAGAGCCAGGGAGAGGTGAGTCTGTGCCGAAAAAATTTAGAGGTACAGCATGGAGGTTGGATACTATTGTAGGTTAACAATTAGACAACATAACGAGACCAATATGCTCAATGAAGACCAGGAGTCAAAGTTGAAGTTCAATCAGTTGACAGAGAGTTTACTGAATACAAAGTTCTCCACACTTCTAAAGGCTGTTGAAAATGAGTAAGAGGATCCAGCCTCAAACTAATTTAGGATACAGATACACTAGTACTTCTAGTTAATCAGTGGACGTTCTGATATGTTAACAGTACAGATAATGCTAGCTGCGTCCAAACATGGTATTATGTTCTTTATGCAAATGAGGTAATTATCTTTGACACACTTTATCCAATATATGTAAGAAACTTTGGTGAGAGTCACATCAATTCCTGATTGACTCTTCTCAGTTTATGGTCACTGTTGAACTCTCCTGGAGACTATTCCTTTGGCAAGGTCACATGCTTCTAAAAATACTAAACAACCCCTGCAGGCAAAATTAGATAAAACATAGGAAATATATTTTCCCTTCAAGGCTGAGTTTTCGTCAGGACTACACTGGAACAGCACATGAAGGTTGATTTTCAATTCATTATATAATACATGAAGAGGGATGGTAGATCCACGCCCTTCATTATACAGGGATCCCAAAGTCTTGGAAAACCTGAAAGTATCAAAAGGCTGTGAAAATGAATGGAAATTGTTACCAAAGTTTCTTAATTCTCTCTTTTTGATTACCTCTTATTTAGTGCTGTTATTTAAGTAATGCTGGTATTCAAAGGGTCATGTGAAGTGATTGTGTCACATGTCTAATAGAAGTGCAGTGTGCCTAATGAGAGACTAGGTGCTCTATCTACTTGTATGAACGATCTACAGAGACGCAGAGAGAGAAGACGTCAGATTGAGGCTAACGCCTCAGCCTGACCCTAAGAGTAACTATGTGCTGAAGGACCTTAAACTGTGAAATTATTAACAGTGATAATTCACAATTCAACAATGTGCCTGCAACTAATTTCGTTACTTCATGAAGTCTCTTTATTTTTCTGTATGTATGAATTTCTTTCGTGATGTTTTTCATCTAAAAAAAAGAGAAATTATGTTTTGCAGAAATTATGTCGAGCTCAATAGAGTGTGACTGCAGTTCCTTAGAGAGATGAGCTCCTTGTTGACAGGTTTCTCTTTCTCTTAGTGGTGATGGACAGCATGGGGCTGTGTGACACGGACCTGCGGGAGCGCGTAACTCAGAGTGCCACCCTCCGAGACACGCATGCCTTGCTCAAACTCTTCCTCAGCACGCTCAACAGGATGGCTCAGAACTCTAACACTGCCAGCAGCCAGCCTGCAATTCTCCCCAAAGACATAGAGGGATACGAGCCTACCGACTCAACCGCCCACTGTGATCTTGACCTGCGTGGCAGGCGTCCTGATGAGGAGCAGGTTAACCTGGATTGCTTGGAGGTGTGGACTGTTCCTCATGATATCTAATGCCACATTCAATTGTTTTTTTAGTTAACCTTTAGTATATGTGTGTAGGAGCAAATGGCCTGCAGCAGGAGCAGTGTGGATGTGTACAGTCCCTCTTCTAGTCTGGAGCAGCAGCTCTCCCGTCCAGCAGAAGCTTCACATCAGAGCCACAATCCCTGGAGCATATCCACCGCAGGTTTGTCCTCACTTGCATACTTGCAACAGACTTGTTCATAACATACACCACTGTTCAAAAGTTTGGGGTTGGTTAGAATTTTTTTTGAAAGAACTCTTTTATGTTCACCAAAGTTGCATTTTATTTTAATAAAAAATATTGTATAAGTAGTAGTATTGTGAAATATTATTAAAATTTTAAAATAAATGTTCTTGTTTATTACATTTCTAAAGGTATTTCTATGATGGCAAAGCTGAATATTCAGGAGCCATTGCTCCAGTCTTCAGTTTCATATGATTCTTCTGAAGTTATTTTGATATGCTGATTTGGTGCTTTAATTCATTTACATTGACAGTTTACATTCGTATAACAATTATTGATTTAAATATGCATTCTTTCAGAGTCAAACCTTGTATACCCCCTCAAACACTTGTACAGTTTAAAATATTTTAAATAATAAGTTGTTAAATTTATTGAAATAATAATGAATTGACAAAACTAATAAACATATTCTGTTTTTAGCTTTAGAGGGTGTTTGTGAACCTTTTGTTAGTGGAGGGGAGAAGCAGGGACACTCTACGGGCAAAGTAGTAGACACTATCCTCGACAGTGAGTTCCAGAACCTTTGCACAGGGATTCAGAAAATGATGGAGGACCAACATATAACCTACACCCCCCAAACTCCTTTGCCACGACTTGAGGATCAGGCCAAACGGGCAAGCTCATTCTCACCTTTTGTCTCCAAATATGTCTCCTCTCTGCCTGTGCAGGGCTACGTTAACAGTCTCTGTGAAAAGATGGACCGTATGATCCGTTCTCCGAGCGTGTCTTTAGAACCTGTGGCTGTTACTTCACCACCTGCTGTTGCCCCAGTGCCCGCCCTCTTGCCACCTGCTCCGCCCCCTTCTGTCATGCCAGCTCCTGCCCAACCCACGCTGCACTCACCTGCTGCTCATCCTCGCACTAAAACATCATCCCCAGTGCCTAAGTCTCAGGCTTTGTCGAGCAAGTCACAAGCTACCCTTAAACCTCCTTCAGCCAAGCATCGCCTTGGCACTGTCAGAGAGGTCCACCTGTTTTTAGCAGAAAAATCATCAGTTGACCTCAAGGGTTCAGATGTTGTGGAAAGTCCTATGTGTTCCCCATCAGCAGGAAGTGCCAGGCATCCTCCAATCCCTTCAGTCCCAGAGATGCCCTCTGAGCCTACTCTTGCAGGAACCTCAAGCACTGTGGGGGGCAGTGTTATTGGACAAATCAAGCCCGATGTGTTGTGCACACTGATGGAGATCATGCAGAAGAATGCAGTAAAGTTTTACATTCAGAGAGGAGATGAGGAGAGTGAACTCTGCACTGAGATCAAGGTCTGAAAGTATTTAAATGTCAGAATATACAGTGTGGTCTGATACTTTTGACCAACCTTAAAAAATCTTTTTCTTTCACCTCCCTTGTTTGGTTTTACAGGAGTATTTAAGAAGTCTTGGAAACATTGATTGCAACCCTCAGAATTACCTAGAAATTAAAAGTCAGCAAAAGTTTATGATCATTATTCAGAATGAGGATATCGCAGGTCATGTACATAAGGTAACTAATAACTCGCCATTGTAAACTTCTGTTTCTTAGAGTATTATTATTAGTTGCATAAAGCATCCATTTTGAGACATTGTTCCCTCTGTACCCCATTTAGATACCAGCTTTGGTGTCTCTGAAGAAATTGCCTACAGTTTACTTTGCTGGAGTGGACAGTCTGGATGATGTGAAGAATCGCACTTACAATGAGCTCTTCGTCTCTGGAGGACTTATTGTGTCGGATGAGCTCATACTTAACCCAGACAATATAACACTAGGTAAGAGCTGAACGGCTTAGTGGCTTACAAAATCTTAAGGCACCATCATGTTGAAACGGTCTGTCCAAATGTTTACTGTGTGTGCTTTTAAATTCGTAGCTTTAAGTGTAAATTAAAAAATGTGTGTATCCTTTAATTTAAAGGTAGCATTTTCCAAATGCATCTTAATTATATTATTGTGAATTATTTATCCACATGTTTCTTCTAAAAAAATATATGATGTAACATAATTTTTATTAAAAACATCATTACTCGATCTTCATGTGAAAACAACAGACTTCTCTGGTAAAATACTTCTCCAATCATTAGTCTGCTTAAAACTGAACCTTTCTTCCAAATGATGCAAGCTTGCATTCAGAACTGCCTCCATCAAATCAACAACCGATGAATTTTGATAATCCATTTCACCCGGATGTGTATAGCAATGTGGAAGAAAAGGTCTGTTTCTACTTTCATTACATCAAGACTTTAAGAACTGACATTTATGTTTACAGAGAAGCTACAGGCATTTCTTAAGTTCCTAGAGGAACAGGGTTCACCCTGGAAGTGGAAGGTGCACTGTAAGACTCAGAAGAAGCTTAAAGAGCTCAGCAGGTTAGAGACAGAATGATAAGTCTAATTCACCAATCCTGACAGACTCCTAGTCTCCAATATCTCACACATCTTTCCTTTCACAGGTTAAACACTGAGGCCCTGAATCTTTTGAACCTGTTGACGACATACCAGAAGAAACACCTGGTGGAGTTTCTGCCTTATCATGAGTGTGATACTCCTTCTAGGCAGGCTCCTGATTTGGACTGTTTGGTAAAGCTGCAGGCTCAACACACACAGCTTCGACACCTCATCTTCCTCAGAGGTACGCGCAACAGGTCTAGTTGAAGGCTGGTATTTATGAATGGGGGTATGTGGAGTCATCTGTGATTTGTTTCTTAATCAATCGGTGCTGTGTTTATATACAGAAAGGCATGACGACACGTTCTCACAGTTTTCTGGTAGTGGAGTGATCATTGCGGGTATGAATGACATCATGAACAACTTCCAGAGTTTGATCAGTGTCCCAGAAGAAGTAGCATTGGCTACCCTACCTGATCCAGGTAAAGACTGCTGAGTTCTTTACTACTTCTGACAAAATTCTCAAAGAAATTATAGATGTTGACACTGTTTCTTCTCTTTGACTGCTCAGTGGAGCCTGATGCAGTTCGAGATGAGGAGGACATGTCTATAGACTCTGAAGATGACATACTTGTTATCAACGAGACGTCAATTCAGACTGAAAATGACCTGTCGGAACCGCAGGCACCTCAGCCCCCTCCGCCTCAAACTGATGGATTTCGTCCTCCCCTCCCTGACCAACCCTCTTTGGACCCCATTATCGATCCACTTTTGCATCAAAACCCTACCACCTACCCTATCCAGGGCTCTTACTTGACTGATTATGCAGCTCTGAAGTCTGCCATCGCTCAATATAAAGCTGCCAGTCAGGATGGCACACCTAGGCCTGAAGTAGAGGACACCCTGGCCAGTTTTGGTGTAAATCCCCACCAGAGCTACCTGTGTCCCAATTCAGCACAGTGGAGCCCTTACTCTGGTTCTCCTGCATACCATATGTCCTCGGCATATTCATCTCCTGTCAGCGTGGCCTCTAGGGGATCAGAGTACAGTCAAACTGCTGCTCCTCCTGGGACTCAGCCTCCTACAAACTCCTGCACCTTACCCGTTGCCCAACAACTCACCCTTCCCCATTCCCTCCCGCAGCCGCTGGTTAGCTCGGTGGAGGTGCCTCCTACTCCAGAGTCAGTCTCCTCTCTTCAGCCACCTGGTCTCGTTCCTGACAGTATGGGAGTGCCTGGGGCGGCAACTGCTAATCAGCAAGGACTTGCTGGCTCTCAAACTGCTAAGATCTGTGTAGAGACTGCTTCCTCATCCTCCGCTTCTTCATCATCCTCTCTTCAAACCACTTTTCCCTCCTACCCAGATGCTACGCTTTTCCCAGCCCTCACTCCAATTCCCCCTGTTCCACCGCTTTACAGCTGGGTTCCTACACCGGGAGCCCAGCAGGGATACGCGGCTGGACAGAGTGGGGCAGGATTCAGCACTCTTCCTTCCGCCCAAACTGAGGCTGCTAGGCCTGCAGATGGATCGTGGGTGGGAGACACTGAGAGCGGAACCTCTCGTGGACAAGAGGAAGATGATGTCCCTGCTTCAGGAACCTCTAAAGTGGGCCAGCAGGAGGGCGGTAGAGATAAAGGAAGTGCGCTGGGTAGTTCAACCTCATGCAGCCAAGGCAGCAAAATTCCAGTGAACTCTTCCTCTGAGAGTCAGGGAAGCAGTCAAGCCCCTCCTACCAGGGGTGGCACTTCAAGCAGAGGACTCTTACCCATCCCCGGAGCCGCACTGGGAGCCTTGTGCCGAGGCGGACACAACAATAGCATGTACAATCCCAGAGGAGGAACCGCTGATATGATGCGTGGTGGCTTCAGGGGTCGAGGAGTACCACCGCATCCCATGAGATCTAGACCTGGCCGGGGTCACATCAGAGGGGGCCCGTCGTGTAACTGGGGCTATCCCCCAGGGAGGGGAGGGGGTGGTCGGTCAGACTACTATTCGGACTACACCTACAACTAAATGCCATAGGGATGCCATGCTCCCTCATAGACTACTGGCATTAGGAATGTACATATTTACCATTAAGAGCACATCAAAATATCATCATCTGAATTAAAAAATTAAAAAATGAATCTGGTTTTGTATAAATGAGATTGGTGACTCAGACAGTGGCCAGATTTTCACTGTTTTCAGTAATGCCCTTCCTAAACAAGATGTTTGAGAAACCTTGTTCATACCACTATATTTATATTGCCAAGAAATGTAATTGCCTTTCAATGTTTAATTTTTGTCAATACTTTTTGTTCGGATTTTCAAAAAAAAACCTGTTTGTGAACAAGGAGCAAAATGCAGACAATATTTTTTTAAAGAGAGAAAGTGAGTCGTTCTTCATTTTAGCTGTTTTTGTTTTTTTTACATTCTTGGTTGTACAGATGTTCTATTAAAACAAGGTTGTATCAAACATTGTGATATTGTGTTCAGTATTAACTCTTGGGAATGGTTGTACTCTTTGTACATGTACATAGTTATTTATGATGTTATATAAAAATGGTTACGGATTTTCTTTTCCAATGAGGTTAATCAATGCCAAAGTTGTTTCATGTGTGCATTGGTTACATTCGACCTAATGGTTTTATAGCCGGCCAGCAGAGGGCATAATTTCCTAATTGGTTCTGCTGGTCTGATGCTGATGCAATTTTTTAAAGGGTTTGTTTCTTGTCAAAAAACAATGAATCAGTGTGTTTAAATATATAAAGAAGATTATGCATCTTTATTTCAAAACTGACTCTGAATTTGCCTTTTGTACGTGACAAACATGAATATGGTTAGCTGACGTTCTGTAGAAAATACCTCAGAGCATTTCACAAATGTTATTATTTAGATAAACAGCATTTGTCTCTAAAAATAATGCGTAAGATTTTGTTTAAAACACCTTTTCAGCTATTTCTATATTTCAACCCAAGTGAATATCAGATGTGGCTGGTTGTTTTTCTGATGATCTGTTGCTTGGTTGCATTTATCACCTCCTGAGTTCAGTATAGGTTAGAAAGAAAA
The DNA here is from genome assembly GCF_051911475.1 of Siphateles boraxobius. Classification (NCBI taxonomy): domain Eukaryota; kingdom Metazoa; phylum Chordata; class Actinopteri; order Cypriniformes; family Leuciscidae; genus Siphateles; species Siphateles boraxobius. The sequence continues at coordinate 8,235,961 of NW_027509195.1, read as the reverse complement.
ATAAAACCAAATCATGCCAGCAGCAGAATGGGAGGAAAAAAGAAAGCTTAAAGGATTAAGAGAAGGCAGAAAAAATCGTTGGTGCCCCAAAGAGTAATCTGCTAAAATCTGACTCCCGGTCATCTCATCTCTCATTTAATGTAGTCATCTCTTAAAACAACTCTATAAACAAACTCTTTATACAGTTATAAACTGTTTTTTTGTTATTCCTCTGTATTGCACAGACGGGGAGACTTGATTTTAACCACATCAAATGAGATAAGTTTGATGACAAGATCAGATCCATTTGGTGAGTCTGATAAATGTTTTGGCATTATAGGATAGATTTTACAGACTTAAAGAGAATGAGATCTAATGAGAAATGATTGAATACGATCACATAGGCCTATTTTTTTTTTAATTTATTTAAACATCTGGTAGCATTGCATTTGGCAGGGCTTTGTGAACTGCACAACAGTTGTCAAACAACCAGGGGACACGTGTCGTCGTATTATGTATGTGAAAGTGGGTTGCCGCAGATAAATCTGATCACATCTGGAAATGGACTGCGTGGATTAACTCTGTACCTTGGTACTCTTTCATTTTCATATTTTGCTTTTAGTTTGCATGGTGTGGGAGGGAAAATTCTGGCAGGGGTGTTAATCCTCTCTCATAGCACATCTCTGCAATGAAAGAGCAATTTGCTTAATGCAAAGTGCAGAAATGAATAATATCACACATAAACAGACATCACTACATTGCCTCTGCTGCTGCTTCTTCATTTATCTTGTTATTTGCTTCTCACAACTGCTAGGTGCGAGCTAGTAGAACATTTATTTTCATATACGTCATGGTTCCGCACCAAAATTCAACGTTTTCTTGACATAAAGGATTAGATTTATCTAATAGTAATGGCACAGCTGAAGGGATTAAACCTTAGTCTTAAATAGATCTAGAAGGTCTTCTGTTGAGGATTTAGACTACTGAAATGTCCTCTCTATAAATCACTGTCTGCTTATAGTATAATATCTACAACTAGATGTTTTTGATCGCCTTCAAAGGGACTTTCATGAAAAACTAAACATGAAGAACTTGTGGTCATTCTATCTTCCCATCTGAAAGATGTGTAGCTGACTAAATCAGAGGAAGCGCTGATTGTTTTTTATCTGTGCAAATAACTGCATTGCTGACAACCAGTGTCTTTTGTTTGTCACAGTGACTTTTGAGCTTTTTGGAGCAAATTCTATACATTTGCTCTTAGGGTCTCTAAAATATAAAATTTGCCGCTTTGGATTTTCAGCACATTACTAGCAGCAGCACAGTCCCATGCATTCATTACTTCATACTGTGAGACAGGAGACACCCTCTAAATCTGAGGATCAAAATAATTTATTAGGGAATGATGACAGATTAATTGGTGATACTTTTATAATTCAAACAGGTTTAAGCAATCCTGTAGGATTTTGAAGTCACAAATGTGCTACTCTGAATCATTTGTTCCGCTGATAATGGTAATGTTTTCTGTGTCCCATTCAATTGCAGGCTGTTCAACAACAAATGCAGGTTTCAGATGGCCGTTTTTCCCTGCCATGAGTGGCTCAAGGAACATTACGTGCCTGTCGGACTGAGACTTGCCCTTGAGTCGATCAGTTGAAGGATCTGCAAAGATAGAGGCCAGAGTGCAGCGGTCTTCCCCAAAGTTTGAGATGGCTGGAGAGGGGGGAGGAGGTTTGCAGCAACCACAGCGACATGGGGTTAAATACAGATACATCAATATCAGGACAAGGGTCACAACACACCCAAAAAGAGTAGTGTAGCCTGTGTTAAACGGCTCCTCTGAGGAGCGCTGGGCTACGACAGTTAGGTTTACTTCTCGTGATTCATTTATCATCCTCGTATTATCCACAGCAGTGCACTGGTAGACCCCTGAATCTATGGACTGGGCAGCAAGAATATCCAAGCTACCATCTTGATTGAGACGTAGAGTTCCGTTCTGGATCAGCTGAGAGATGTTCTCTTGATGAGGAATGATCCAGCTGTAGGACAGGTCTTCTCCGTTTAGTGTTCCAGTGCAGTCAAGTCTCACTTGTTCACCGTCATAAACAACTTTATCAGCCTTTGGGGATATCAGGGATATCATCTTCCCAATCGTACAGTTCTCAAAGAAGTGTGCAGAGCGCAGAAAATTAATTGAGATTTGAGGTTCACCGTACTTCAGACACTTGTAGTCATCCTTGTGGTCTTTCACGCTTGCGTATCCCTTCTGCTCCCAGTGCCAAAACATGCGGTACACAGAGCAATCACACTCCAGACTGTTGTTATGCAGAAACAGGCCTTTTTGCACCGCAACAGGCAACAGCACAATGTCATCCATGGGCAAACGAAACAGACGGTTTGAGGAGAGGTCCAGCGTAACCAGGTTGGGGTGGCTATGCTTGCGAACTGAGAAGAACGGGAAGTCTGTGATCTGGTTGAGGCTAAAATAAACCTTTCTGAGACTACCGAGCCCCATTAGTGTGTTGCTCTCCACGCGGGAAAGACGGTTGTTGTACAGCAACAACACCTCCAAGGCCGGTAGGTTCTGGAAGTGATACTTCCCCACCACCTGCAATTTGTTAGAAGATAGATCCAGGTATCGTAGACCGCTGATGTTATGGAAAGCCCCCGGGCTGAGCAAGGAGATGCGGTTATGGGACATATGCAAAGTGTGCAGCCTTGGGAGCCCGTAGAAGCTGTCAGCTGCCAGCCATGTTAGTCTGTTATAACTGAGGTCCAAGACAGAAGTTGTAAATGGAAGCAGGTTGGGAAATCTATCCAGACCTAAAGAGCCACAGTTCAGTATGTCAGAGGTGCACAGGCAGCCCTGAGGACAACTAGCTCCTGAGATCCGAAACAAGAGCGAGATCAAAACCATATAATATGTAGAGATCATTCTTTTGGTTGCACGTTCAAAGGATTACATCAGGAACAGTGCTGGCACAGTTGGAGAAATACTCAATGTCATTTTACATTTGTCATGTCCTCCAGTATTTCACAAGAGCAGATCATCAGAGCAGATGGACACTATCTGGGGCATGGAATAAAACAGTCTGTAAATATGATTTATAATTTGTTTTACATTGGTTAACGTATTCTATGAGCACAACATACACAGGAAAGCCTACCAGAGAAATCACTTAGAAACTTCTTAGATCTGGTTCCTCTGTTCTTACTTTGATGTATCAATCCAGAATTAGAAGTTCTTCAAACCGATTATCCTGATCTGAAAATATCCAGTAAGTCCAAAGCGTTTTCCAGCTAGTTTTATATTTCCCTAAACCGAAACTCGCACCTTTCCCATGCAGTTCTCCTGAGGCTGAGTACCCTTGTTGTTCGCAGAGTGTTCTTTCATTGAGTGATGAGTCCACAGAGTGCACCACTAATCTCTTCCCATCCTTCCCTCTGCTTCCTATTCAGAGCACCGCCTCATGTCTCTCCCTGTCATGCTGTGATTATTCCTGATACGGCTCTCTCTTTCTATCTTTCTTTCTACTCTCTCACTCTGTCTCTTTCTCTCTCCAATTGTTTAGTTCCTTTAATCCCCTCTGGATTTGTCTTTTTCCATTTCAAAAAATTTTTTTTCCCATACAGACTATCTCTTAACAGGATTTTGGATGCTGTGTTTGTATCATCTTACATTTCATGAAAATCATCAAAACATTTGGACTTGGATTAGAGAGAATTTGTTTGTATAGCATGAGGTACCCGTCAGTTTTGACTCCCCCTCATCTCCGCTGCCAGGCAGTGTTTGGCAACTGTTGTCGGTTGTCTTGGTCATGGTGGTCCTGAGAGAGCTGACTGCTGTCACACTGAATTGGTCTTGATTTGTTTGTGCTTCTCCAGAGGCCTTTGGCACAGAGTGTCTCCCACAGTTATCATCTTGTACATCTGAATGGTAGTATTTATATTTTATCTAAAAGATTTGAATATCTAATTGTTCTGGTTTCATTTGATTAGCTGAACATCTATATCTATCGGATCACTTTGGTTGAGGTAAACCTTGTTACCTCTTTTGTAAATAATTACATAATGACATCCACCTTCAATTCATATTGATCCAAGATGATCCAAGATGGCGCCGCGGATGGCTGCCTCGGTGTGGAGCTCTCCAGCTATTGTGTTGTTTTTGTTCGTTTGTTCTGCGTTTAGTCATTCTTTTCCTATCAGTTTCACCAAAGACGAACTACTGGACATTAGGAAACACACACCAGAAACCTTTTCTACAGTTTTTGATTATTCGGACGTTTTGCTGGACATTCTCGTCGGAGGGGCAGCGTTGTTGTTCAAACGCGCGTTCAGACGCAAACGCGGGAAGCGAGCCGGCGCGCTGGTTAAACTCCGCGAGCGCGGCCTGCGCACTGCACTCCCCAGCATTCATCTCGCGAATCTCCGATCTCTTCCTAACAAAACGGATGAACTTCTTCTCCTCACCCACACTAACAAGGATTTTTTAAACTCTGCTGCTTTGTGCTTCACTGAAACCTGGCTGAGTGAAGCCATACCGGACAACGCAATACATCTGCCGGGCTTCCAGCTGTTCCGAGCGGATCGCATCGCGGAGCTAACGGGGAAAACGAGAGGTGGTGGATTGTGTTTCTACATTAACGAAAGTTGGTGTTCAGATGTAACAACACTGAAGAAGATGTGCTCTCCTAATTTAGAGGCACATTTCATAAACTGTAAACCCTTCTACTCGCCTCGGGAATTTTCCTCTTTCATTCTCGTGAATGTTTACATCCCTCCAGACGCGTGCGCGAGCGCGGCGCTACAACAGCTGGCTGAACAAATATCTGAAACGGAACAAAGGTACCCAGACTCTCTTTTAATCATTCTTGGGGATTTTAACAAAGCAAATCTTTCCCGTGAACTACCAAAATACAGACAGCACGTTACATGTCCCACCAGAGACAGTAATATACTGGACCACTGTTACACCACAATAAGAAATGCATATCACTCCGTCCCACGGGCAGCTTTGGGGCTCTCTGATCACTGTTTGGTTCATCTCATACCGACCTACAGGCAGAAACTGAAATCAGCTAAACCTGGAATAAGGACTGTGAAAAGATGGACTAATGAAGCAGAGCAGAATCTACAGGCCTGCTTTGATTGCACTGATTGGACTGTTTTTGAAGCTGCTACCAATGATCTGGATGAGCTCACAGATACTGTAACATCATATATAAGTTTCTGTGAGGATACATGCATTCCTACCAGGACATTCTTATCATTCACTAATGATAAACCATGGTTTACTGGGAAACTCAAACACCTTCGTCATGCCAAAGAGGATGCTTACAGAAGTGGGGATAAAATCTTGTATAACCAGGCCAGAAACAGATTAACAAAGGAGATCAGAGTTGCTAAAAGGAACTACTCTGATAAACTGAAAAACCAGTTTTCATCCAACGACCCATCATCAGTCTGGAATGGCCTGAGAAACATTACCAACTACAAGTCACCATCCCCTCGATCTGTGGACAATCAACACCTGGCTGACGATTTAAATTCATTTTACTGCCGGTTTGAAAAGCCCTCATTCACACCACACACCCGGTCTGATCTGCACTTCACACATTCAGCATCACCTCCTGTTCTCCAATTATCACTCCCCCCTCCTGCCATCCAACCTGAGCTTAAGGTCTGTGTGGAGGACGTGAGCCGAGTCTTCAAAAAACAGAAGACTAGGAAAGCCTCAGGCCCAGACGGCATCTCATCTGCTTGTTTAAAAGCCTGCGCTGACCAACTGGCCCCGGTCTTCACGCAGATCTTCAACAGATCATTGGAGCAGTGTGAAGTTCCCTGCTGCTTCAAACGCTCCACTATCATTCCTGTCCCCAAAAAACCCAAAATCACTGGACTTAATGACTACAGACCTGTCGCTCTCACGTCTGTGGTCATGAAGTCGTTTGAAAGACTGGTGCTGGCCCACCTGAAGGACATCACTGGACCCCTGCTGGATCCCTTTCAGTTTGCTTACAGAGCAAACAGGTCTGTGGATGATGCAGTCAACATGGGACTGCATTATATCCTGCAACATCTCGACAGACCAGGGACTTATGCAAGGATCCTCTTTGTGGACTTCAGTTCGGCCTTCAATACCATCATGCCTGGTCTTCTCACAGCCAAACTGACCCAGCTCTCCATACCATCCTCGATCTGTCAGTGGATCACCAGCTTCCTGACAGACCGGCAGCAGCGAGTGAGACTGGGGAAACACACATCCAAGACACTCACAATCAGCACTGGTGCTCCCCAAGGGTGCGTTCTCTCCCCACTGCTCTTCTCCCTGTACACTAATGACTGCACTTCTAAAGACCCCACTGTCAAGCTCCTGAAATTTGCAGACGACACCACTGTCATCGGTCTCATCCGAAACGGTGACGAGTCTGCTTACAGACTGGAGGTTGAACAGCTGGCTGCCTGGTGCAGTTATAACAACCTTGAGCTGAACACGCTCAAAACAGTGGAGATGATCGTGGACTTCAGGAGGAACAGCTCAGCACTCCTCCCACTCACCATCATGAACAGCACTGTGGAAGCAGTGGAGTCATTCAGGTTCCTGGGCACTATCATCTCTCAGGACCTGAAGTGGGACAATCACATTGACTCCACTGTGAAAAAGGCCCAGCAGAGACTGTACTTCCTTCGCCAGCTGAGGAAGTTCAACCTGCCACAGGATCTGCTGATTCAGTTCTACTCAGCCGTCATTGAGTCTGTCTTGTGCGCTTCCATCACTGTCTGGTTTGGTTCAGCTACCAAATCAGACATCAGGAGACTACAACGGACAGTCCGGACTGCGGAGAGGATCATTGGTGCCCCCCTGCCAAACCTCCAGGACCTGTACTCTTCCAGAGTGAGGAAGAGAGCAGGTAAAATCATCACAGACTCCACTCACCCTGGACACCACCTGTTTGAACTGTTACCGTCAAGACGGAGACTCAGATCACTGTCCACAAGAACATCTCGGCACAGGAACAGTTTCTTCCCACAGGCCATTTCCCTCCTGAACAGTTAACACTCCTCCCAAGGCATATGCCTGTAAGTGCAATACTCCCACTGTTTAGTGCAATATCCCACAACTCAGGTGATACTTATATGTAGATTTATTTATTTATAATATTCAAAACACTGTAAATAGGTTCATAATCTGTAAATCTGAAAATGTCTATTCTGACTAAACCCAACTGTGATAGTTTTATTCTCATATATTTATATTTTTATTTTTTATTCTTATAATTTGTAGTATTATGTTTAATGTTGTATTTGTATATGTCCACTGGAAGCCTCAGTACCAAAACAAATTCCTTGTGTGTACAAGCACACTTGGCAATAAAGCTCTTTCTGATTCTGATTCTGATTCTGATTCTGATTCTGATTCTGATTCTGATATGTCCATGCTTTTTAATAGATGGGTGCAAAATGAGGCACATGCAAGCATAATGTTTTGGAATATAATGGATCTTGGAGTCAAGGCAAGATAATCAGTCGCAGCATGTGACAAATCTAAAGCTGTGAAATGGAATTAGGATGTTTGTTTTTATAGAGTGCCATTCTGTTAGGGTGGCATCTCTTCAGAAACACTGATGCATGGCATATATAGCTGGCAGCAGTCACATTGACAGAAGCACAGAGTAGCTACTCCCACACACAAGACCAAACACTGATAAGTCTTACAGTATTCCAGAATATGACTGGAAACAGCTTTGCACAGTATATATACTACTCTACACTCACATGATCTGGGCACCCGAGATGCTAAATACAGGGCTCTCAGGTGTCACGCATTGAGGATGACAGTCACTCATTTCGGTCTTTTGTCATGCACTCCCGCCACACATTGTATTTCTCACGCGGAAAAACTATTTATATTTAATATGCCGCAGTGCCCAAAATTTCTCTGGCCGCGCTGCTCTCACTATGGACCCGGCAGGAATCAAGCGCGTCTCCCCTGGAGTTCTAAGTCGAGCCTGCCACTTATCAGCCAATCAAAAAATATTGAAATTGGCTACACAATAGCCAATTAGAAAATAGCACAATTGTATCTGGGTAAGATTTAAGGCAATAACCAATGAAAAATGGGGGAGATTGTCACTCTTGCCTATCTTCAAAACTTGCGAGCCATGCGAATATGGGGAAAATGAACTGAACAGGGAGAAGCTTTGAATTCAGTAGCAGCCTTATACATTGTTTTGATGATAAACCCTTTAAAGTCCCCCTGTAGTACTCAATAATTGTATCCCTTATAACTCATCTTTGATCACCAAAATGACATATTTAAACATTTTTTCCTGTGAAATAAAATTCTTCATGCCTTAAAATAGATTGAATGTAACTACACCCTTGCTTCATTCAGTATATGCGGAACCATATGCTAATTGGCCCTGCGTCCAGCTCACTCACGCCAGCTCAGAGGTCCACTCAGTCAACTTACTGAGGTAAACTATGCACATTGGTATTGCTCTTTACAAGGTCAGACACATAACCGTAATTAATATGATTAGCCTTTTGCAACGTTATCTAACAGCTTAAAATGTGTTGCTAATGTTAACTTACACAAACCATGTTCCTGTTCACATCTCAGAGTCAGTCAGCTGCCTTCTAAAATTCAGTAGGCCTAGCCTATCCTTACAAACGCTTTGAACAACTCAGAACGTCAGTGGAGAAAGGCATGTAGTTCATCATAACATCGTAATATACATCATATTGCTAAATCTACCCGATTTTTCATATCAACAGAAAAATATAATGGGATAACCTCTCTTCTCTTGTGACTCCACTGCTTCAGAGCGGTCATAGTTAATGATGTGCAAAAGCCCGCCCGCATGTTTATGTGTTACAAATCTGCAATTGCAGTTATTCGCGGAATTATCAACTTTACGTGGATTGTGCACGGCACAGCGTGGATGAATCCAATGTTTTGAGGAGATGTGTGGCTGTCAGTCACCGCGCCGATGTGGATTCAGAATCACAGATTCTATTTTTTGGAAGTATGACTAGTGTTGGGAAAGTTCACTTTCTACATGAACTATAGTGAATGTGTTGCTAATGTCTCACACTTGATTTTCACCAGAGGGGGACTTTGGTAAACTCTAATTATTCATTGACCTTTCGAATCGAAGTCGCAAACAGTTGGGTGAAAACATTTCTAAAATTAAATCTCAATCACATAAACCCGCAATTCCCACCATTTGGAAAGTCCGATGCTCGAACATTCTAGCAGGATGTCAGGGTGAGTAGCCTGGTTAAAACCAGACCCTTGTCGGTCGTAACTGAGTTAGGGTCTGGGGAAGGGCTCTTCGCCAGACTAACTTGCAGAGCAAATCTAAATTTGCCGGAAGTTCGTCTGGGTTTTCCCAGGCTACAGGGTGAGAGCGAAGAGTCAGGTTTGTTCTGTTTGTTTTATTTTTTGGAAATTGTAGCCTACTGTCGATGTCTTTTTGCACCCTGTACCCAAACGTTTTACAGTGGTATTTTCCAAACTAGGTTGTTCCAAAGTCATTAAATGTAATAATTTATAGTTTTATTATTTAATGTATTATAATAATTTCATAGACGTTGCATCATCAAACAGGTTATTCATATAAACAAACAGTAGGTGGAAGCACTTGCATACCTGACAAATTGCATGATTTTAGTCCAGTGAATTTATGCTCATATGGGACACTTTAAATAAAAATAATTGTTGGCTAAAACAGTGGTTGAATTTTACTTTTTCCATTTTTTTTGTTTTGTTTTGTAATTGTTCAGATAAAGCTACTGATAGTTATGTCCCTGCTCACATGATTTATAGCCTATATGCTATAACAAAATGTTATGAAATACAGATTTTTTTTTAGGCAGTGTTGGTTTTTGATTCTGATATCATGCCCCACTTAGTGTGACAAAATGCTTTTTTTTGGTTTCCCTCCTCAGTATGTTTCTTCTTTGTGTTTGAGATGTTTGTATTGGCCTGTCGAGGAGATTGACTCAAGCATTCATTTCCTCCTGCTGACCTCCTGTCTTCACCAGTGAACTCACACAGAGACTCTGCAGAGGTGATCGATTGGAGACAACGGGCAGTAATTCCTCCTCTGGAGAATGTGCAAATGAGATCAATTGATCGAGTTCACCATGGAGGCATTGAGGAGAGTCATAATTTGTTACACTGAATAGTGTGCTGTCTGTATGTTAGTTCATGTGGATCTCTGTCTTTGTTAGTGTGCAAGACTGCAGGTCTATTCTATGGCAAGCCGTTTTAACTTTTATTCATTTCCAGGATATGAATTCTTGATATCAACAATTCAATTTTAACTAGTTAAAATTATAGTTATTGATATCAGGAATTAGATTTATACTAGTAACAATGGCATTTTTTGAAATCAGAAATTACATTTCCACTAGTAACAATGCTAATTCTTGATATCAACAATTAAATTTTTACTAATTAAAATGCTCATTCTAGATATCAAGAATTGTATTTCAACTAGTAAAAACTATAATTCTTGGTATCTGTAATTGAATTTTCACTAGTGAAATGTCACCATAGGCTGCCATTCAAAATCAATTGTTGATATCAATAATTGATTTCTTACTAGTTGCAATTCCAATTTTACATATCAGAAATACAATTCTTACTAGTAAAAACCTTTATTTTTGATATCAAGAATTCAATTGTCACTAGTTGAAATGTATATTCTTGATATCAACAATTTAATTGCTACTAGTAACAATGTTCATTTTTGATATCAATAATTCCATTTTCACTAGTGACTATGTTAATTTCTGATATCATGAATGTGATTGTTACTAGTAAGAAAGCCATTTTAGATATCTGAAATAATATTGATATCAGAAATACATTTTCAGATATCAAAAATGAAAGTTTTTACTAGTAGCAATTAAATTGTTGATATCAAGAATAGACATTTCAACTAGTGACAATTGAATTATTGATATCAGGAATTCACATTCTTACTAGTAACAATGTAATTATTGATATGAAAAATTATATTTCTACTAGTAAGAAATCAATTGTTGATATCAACAATTAATTTTGAATGGCAGCCTATGGTGACATTTCACTAGTGAAAATACAATTACAGATATCAAGAATTCAATTGTTGATATCAAGAATCTAATTGTTGATATCAAGAATTAAATTGTTGATATCAATAATTAAATTGTTGATATCAAAAATGTAATTGTTGATATCAAAAATGTAATTGTTGATATCAAAAATGTAATTGTTGATATCAACAATTGAATTGTTGATATCAAGAATTCATATCCTGGAAATGAATAAAAGTTAAAACGGCTTGCCATACTATTCATCACATTCAATATATTGTAAGACTTGTTATTGCTTGAGCAAACATTTAGAAGGGCAACAGAGATTATTCACTCTATTAATCTGAAATGTCTTATAACTCATGTATGGACCAAAAACCTTATAGCAACCTGTTGTTTTTTTCTATATTTGTTGATGGTTTAACCCAATGCACGCTTCCATTTTAACTCATTACCCCAATATGTGATTTGCTCATTAATTGTCTTTTTGGTATAGTCAGAAATTTTTCAATTACAGGCTAAATGAGGTGCTGTCGAATAATTAGCCCACATTTAAAGTGTAGTACAACTTGCTTTTAGGCCACAGCGCAGAGTATTGTATCTTGCCTAATGACTCGAAAATAATGAGAAAAATATTTTCGCTCCATTTCCATGGATACAGACCCATGACTGATTAATCTGCTATGCCCTTAATTACTTTGCCTTAAACTTCATTTGTGGTTCTATTGGATATATACAGCTGATTATTTGTAAGAAATTTGTCTGAATATACTGTAATGTACATTGTAAAAACTTAAAGTAAGTAGCCTAACCTGGGCTCGTTCCCTTAAAACTTTGAGTTCATTGAAATAAAAAATTAGTAAAACAATGGAGAGTTGAACTCTGTTGAAACTGTTGAACAGAATCTGAACCCCATTACCCCATAAATTATCTAAATTTGATTTGACAAAAGAAAAAAGGTGATAAATAAAGTGATAAATCTTGAAAAGATATTTTTTTACAGTGCATAGCCTACACACACGCGCCTTTTTTTGTTTGTTTGTTTTTTGTTGATGGGCCATAATGGTGGCCTTTTTAAATAATGGCCTTTTTGCAGTCACGACTTTACCGTATGTGGTGTAAACAGAAACATTTTCAAGAGAAATATTCACTCGATTAAAGGTGAGTCACAGTGTTGCTGATACACGACAATGTTACTGAATACCAAAAGGGGGCAGTAGTGTTACTAAATGACACCTTCCACCGATGCACTTCATTAGTGAGACTGTGTCACTCACTGCACCCCCATAACCCATGTCATTTGTTATAATAGTCGGAGCATGCGATGCACAGGAGGGTTCGAGGGAGGATCGCAACAGGATCACTAATTCTTCTTTTCGAAAGTCTACATCACGCATTCCAGTGGAAGCACGTGTTTCTTTTCTTCTGTATGACGAGAACAAATATTTTAACTGACATTGTGACGATTAGGGAAATGCACTGAATCAACAAATCAGATATCAATGATTATTATTTTAGTAACAAGCCATTTTCTTTCATTGCAAATCATAACACAGAATAAGATTATGCAAAGCGAGCAATTTCTTGTCCTGAGCAGTCTACCAATTGAACCCTTGAAGACTTTGAAGTTAAATTAAAAGGCTGTAAAATCAATCTAGGCTATAGGCTACGTGTTCGTTTTGATCACAAACTGTTCACTTTAGTTCTCTGTCAAGTGTCAAAGTAATTAGGGGATGGATGCATCCAGGACGCAGACAGCGCGTGTGAGCATTCAGGGGAGGGCGAAGTAACGGATGCTGAGCCAATGGAGATACTCGTGCGAGAGGCATCTGTCCGAAACCCAAACTAACCGCTGGCATAACGCTAATGTCTCCGGTATGTGATGCGCGGCCGCGGTGAGATGAAAATCTGATTGAAGTTTGAAGAAGCTCACTCTTATTCACTGACTGTTGGAGATTTGCACGGGCAGGACAAAACGAAAAGGTAATACCACGCACGAGAAGGTTATTGTTGAAAGTTTTGTCGTGTTATTTTGCACAGCCTATAGCCTACTCGAGGCACTGTTTGTGTCTATTTTTGAGAAGATCCACCTATAGCATAATCTGTATTTCGATATTAAGATTTAAACGATTATAAATTAAATTATAATTTCTATAAAATATTCCACCGTGTGAAAAGCGTATCAAATAGATAGAAGCCTTACAGTCGTGTGTTAGGAACGCTGATGCTTTTAAAATTTTGGTTGCAACGAAATCTTTACGATTTAATCTTGATTTCAGGATGTTTTGATTGATGTAGAATGTTACTGTTTTTATATACAGGCATATTTTGAGTTCACGACTGGGTAAGGCGGTCTGATCTGTTCAGTGTGTCTTCAGTGTATTTTCAGGGGTTTTGGAGATGCTGTTCCGCATTAGGTCAGCACTGCACAACCAACAACTGCTATGATGCTGAACTGCTATAGCTCTCAATGATTTGTTTAGAAAATGGCCATTTCTATTTCTGAGAAGGTTGTTTAGTGAGAGGCATCTAACTTTATTATTCGCTTGATTAAACAAATCCAATATCAACAAGAGCTTTTATTGTCACAGTAGGCTACACAGCCTATACGGCAATAATCTCGCTTAATTTAATCACCTGTTGCATGGCTGTTCTCTTTCATGTAAAACGGCATTTTAAATTTGTGATTCATGTTTTATAAAGCCATTTAACAAGCTAAAAGTAATGAAATTCGCAGTTGTGGTCTTCATCTTTTTATGCTCATAGTTTATGTAACCTGTCTTCAGATGTCATTTCCACTGCCTTCACCCGAACAAAGATATTTTTGTCCATACACTGGAAGTCAATGGTATCCAAAATTGCCTGGTTATCCACATTCTTCAAAATATCTTCTTTTGAATTCCGCAGAAGAAAGAAAGTCATACAGGTTTGCAACGATATGAGCGTGAGTAAATGATAACAGTTTTTATTTTTATTTTATTTTGGTGAACTAACACTTTAAGTGACTTATCAATGAGAAAAATATAACAGGTGTCAACATTATTAGCAGTAATTTCAAAAGTCATAGATTTAATGAAGGTTTAGGGTCTGGAGATATGTCATTTGCTTTAAAGCCAACATGAATTGGTGTTCGGGATTCTACTTTATTTTTGTAATGTATTTCTGAGTGAAACAGAATTGTGAATGAGAAAAATAGGATGGTACTTGATTTCATCCATTGGAATTTAATTGTGCGATGGGTTCTTCATATCAGAATGGATGCAAAAACAGTGGCTAAATAGATTTTTGGCTATTGGTTAATACAATGAATGGGCTACATGATGTCCTTTCAGAGAGTTTTTACATTTTGATTAAAGATTACGAGAACAAACAAATTTTGTCTAATGGAATAACATGCACTGATAAATTGTTCACAATGCAACCAGTAACATGTATTAAAAAAGTAAATCCACATTAGTGTGAGATGAGAGAGAATGGACAATTGTCTTTGAGAATGGACCTGTTTGTGGGGGCTGTGCCTCATACTCACCTTGTAAACTACTGCTTTAAGCAAGTATTTGCCGCCTCAGGCGGGGTCTGCTACTGACTAATGCAGGGGTGTTCAATCCTGCTCCTGGAGGGCCACTGTCCAGTAGGGTTTAGCTCCAACCACAATTAAACACACCTGAACCAGCTAATCAAGGGCTGTGTCCAAAAACTGATAAATGCTGCCTTCGGAGGACACATGGTAGGAAGGCAGCATAGATGTATCCTTCACTGCCTTTGATATCCCACAATCCTGTGTTTTCCATTCTATGACAGGTAAGCTAGAAAAATAAAGATGGCGTCTGAAATTTGCGGTTGATGGTCAGTTTGTGTGTAAATACGTTTTTGACCAACGTTTTCCACTTTTGATGTCGTTTCTTGCGAGAAATTACTATTGTAGTAATTAGTTTTTTACTATTTTAGTAATTAAATAGCTTAGTTTTCACCAAAGCTCTCTCTATTTTGCTGTAGATCATTAAACCGTTACGCTGCCCCAGAAGTCTGTCCGAAATCAGTTTCGTGAGGAACCTTCATGTGTAAATGCTGTCTGCAAAGTCATTGCCTGATAGGGCACCGTGGCAACAAGTCAGCTGCCTAAGTTTTCGGACGCAGCCAGAGTAGGCATACTAGAAACAAAGCCACTTGAAGGCAAGCCTGCAACCTTAGCAGGAAAAAAGTGTAGGTTAATGCCTGCTAACACTGCAGAGAAGGTGACAAGAAATGTTTTTATGGATGTCAATGGAGAAGGGGCCTCACTATACTGAATAAACCGCTTTTGTGAGGAAATAGCTTATCAATGAATAGCTTATTAATTAATCGACAGCCCATCGGCTAATCTTTAACATGTTTGCTCTCAAACATTCCTTTTGGATTGATGTATTTCTAGAGTTTACACCCCCCCAAAAAATGCCGTTTAAGGGTGTTTACACAACAACGATGTGCTAAAAACAGATGACAATGTTGTCAAAAATATTCCATAAAAATGCTGTATTATGCATGCCAGGCCAGCAGTTGGCAAAATTCCTTTATATCCCACAAAAACGCAATACGCAGGCATGAACATATAAGCATGTGCATGATGTTACCGTTTTCAAAAATTCATGTTTTTATTGTTTACATGGAGATAGTCAAGGCAAACCTTGCACTTTGAAACCATTTTCAAAACCTTGTGGGGTTTTTTTCAGGCCCCCAAACACTGTTGTCGTGCAGATGAACGGCCAAAACGCACAAAAAGTTTTCAGCTTTTAGTTGAAAATGGTGTTGTGTTAGCATACCCTTATAAGGGAAGTCACTGACAATTCCGCGACAGGTATGATTCAGTTTATGGCACTTCTCATTCATTTCTATATATCCACAAACAGTGACTGACTATCGCACAACTTTGAACAAAATTTAATGACGTCAAGGCTGTAATGTGATTGGTTACCAAAGCACACATTACCCAAGTTAGCCGTTACGCATTCTCCTATGGTGAAGCCATTTTCCTCTTATGACCCTCTTATCTCCCAATAATAAGACCATCTCTGCTAGAAACATCCAGGCAGGTGTGTTGAGGCAAGTTGGAGCAAAACTCTGCAGGACAGTGGCCCTCCAAGACAGAGTTTGGATATCCCTGGACTAGAGGAACAGTTAAAACTTAATGTAACAAACTTTAAAGCGTTACAAATTACCTAAATGCAAATATGTTAAGATACTATGTTTTTTAAGTGTACCTAAAAATGTATTTTAATTTCTAAATGTCAAACGTTTTAGTTTGACAACTTAGTTCTATTTGATTGTTAAGGTGATGTTTTAAATGCATTGCTGCATCACACTAAACTCTTCTGCTTAATGATTTAGTCTCGTACTTATCCCTGGAGGCGGTAATTACTGCCTTGCATGTGGACGTGATAACCTTCGCCTGCTCGGCGATCATTTGCATAATCATTAGAAAAATTAACGTTCACTTTTCCCCATTTGCACCACAGGCTGATATGCAAGTGGCTGCTCTGTCATCTGGTAATTAATGAGAAGTGTAATGAGTTGTGTGTGCCCCCAATAAACGCCGTCTTTTATGGCTCTCTGTAGTTTTTGGATTTAAGGATGTGCCTCTTCGCCCCATTCAATGTGACTTGACACCAATTCTACTTAATAACACAAAGTCCCCAGAAACAGAACTGGTAAACCCTTTAACTCAGGCACCATGAAGAGAGACACTTAAGGGCTGATACACAGAAAGCAGAAAGTCATATCTAGAAACTGCAGACTGTGCAAGAATCGTTTAAAAAAAAGAATGAAAGCAAACATGAACCCTAGTGAAAAAAAGTTTACTTAATTGTATTTGAAATATATTCCTTTTTTCAATAGTACATTGCAAATAAACGAACAAAAATTTTACTATCTTTAAATATAATAAAAGTATATTAGCATCATGCTTAAACCTATTTTCCCAATACAACTTTTAACACACTTTAAAATAATTGTACTTTAGTATAATTTCTAAAAATATATTTAAAGCTGCTGTAGGTAACTTTTGTAAAAAAATATTTTTTATATATTTGTTAAAACTGTCATTATGTCCTGACAGTAGAATATGAGACAGATAATCTGTGAAAAAATCAAGCTCCTCTGGCTCCTCCCAGTGGTCCTATTGCCATTTGCAGAAATACACCGCTCCCGGTCAGAAACAACCAATCAGAGCCAGGAGGAATGTCTTAGCAGTGTCAATCACGCTCGTGTACGCGCTGATCACACCCCTCTCTTGCACAGCGCAAGCGCGTACTGTCGTTCAAACTCAAGATTGCCGGTGTGCTGCAGCTGTGCTAATGGCGTAGAAACAACCTAAACTGCCAATTTCTTGAGTGGCACCTGCTCATAAAACAAAGAGGTAAAAGGAAAAACACTTATGCAGTAAACAAGCGAAAAAGAAAGAATTAGACAGAGCCCATTGACTCTGTATCAAAACTCTAGCAGCATAACATGTAGTAGATAAAATGTCACGCACTGTGCTAAGCAACAATTGAAACCTGCTAATTCACTGGCTTGCATTGTTGCTGAAATAATGTACTAGCAAACCTTATCTAGCATTACATATCGCTAGAATAATTACTTACATACTGTAACGTCAGTTACCGTTATATTAACGTTATCTTACTAGCTATTTATAACTTATAGAAAGAGTGCAATGTTATAAAGTTACCTGTATTGCAAAATACATAATGATTTGAGGACCAAGTTTGTAGTCAAAGTATGGGCAGGCCATAGTCAGTGTAAAGCATATTGTTGATGTTTCGTCCCTATTAGTGAATGTGCCATAACTGTTTATAATCCGCCGTCATCGGTGGTCCTGCTTACTAGCCTGCGCGTTCATGGCAGGCTCCGCTGTGGGGGAGGAGTCACCGTGATTTTGCCAAGTAAGACATGTTCCTGGACCAACATATTTTGTTGATCCTGGAATAACATTCCTGTCCAAAAATTTTGTCCTTACCTTATCCATACCCCTAAACCTAACCCTACCCATAACTTTTCCCTAAAATCAGAGGGAAATGATAGTTGAATAACACTGATGTAGAAGCACCTTACCCTGGTTCTAAGCCTAAAATTGACATAAACTGTTAACTTGTCCCTCAAATCTGATTGGTTGATCTGAAAGTTGTTCCAGGATTAACAAAGATGTTGATCCAGGAACATGTGGTACTTGGTGAAATCACTTTCACCGTGGGGGAGGAGCTGTGGAGGGAGGGCTGTAGCGCAGCAGAGAGCAAGGGGGTTGGACCTGTAAGTTGTGCTTGTTCAAATTTTCAGTTTTATTTTTTAAAAGTGTATTTATTTGCACTTTATTAAAAATATATTTTAGGTATTTATTTTAACTGTGTGCTGGAAATGATCATTTTTAGCAATGCACTAAAAGTATACTACTTTCAAAATACATTATAGTATACAATAGTATTTTGTACAAAGTATAACTAAGTTTTATTTGTCTAATAATGTACATTTGTTATTGATGATGTACATTTGTAGTACATTTGGTATTAATGAGCCTCTACTTTTTGCTCAAACATATCACACCATGATAGCCTTGTGGGCAAGTGCACCGACATGAGCTTCCGGAGACTCGAGTTCGAGTCCCGGATCATGGACCTTTCCTAATCCAGTCTCTTCTCTCTTTCTCTCTCCCACCTCACTTCTTGTCTAGCTACTGTCCAATTCTAATAAAAGGCGAAAAAATTTAAATAAAAAAAATATATAAATACACTTATGGTATATTCCTTGTATATTTCGAACACACTCATAATGGATTTGTAATGCACTTGTAACACAAATAAAGTACACTTTAATATCACTAATCAATCATATACTTAAAGTATACTAAGCATACTTGAAGTCGTTCCAATTTAGTACACAAAAGTACACTAAATGTACTTAAAGTTATGCTTTACTACAATTTAATTACAACTAAAATATACTTAGTACAAAATTAGTTGTTTTAAAATAGCACACTTCAAGTTAACTACTCATTAACACACTTGAAGTATACTGATAATTAGTCTGGCTGCAAGTATACTTAGCATACTTTTTTTTCACCAGGGCAGTCATTTCATTGAGCAGGTTGGGTGAAGGGGGGCTTTGTCCTTCACAGTCTCCATTATTTCAGCTCCTCAATGTGCTGTCAAACATCTACGGTTACGCCCCAATCAGAGATATTATAGCAGTGTATAAAGGCAAAATCCACTTGTCTGAATCAAAGTGCAAATGTAAAAAGAGAAAATTATTGTCCATGGATTTAAATTATATTCACCTTGGTCTTTCCCTCTATTTGCTTAAAGGTTAGATCTCCTCAAATACATAACCCAGAGGGAACTATAGATGCCTAACAATGGCCTGTAGGGATTCCATTCTAATTTGACATGTAAGAAAGGGCCTGACTTCCCGTGGAGTGCTCTTCCAGCAGAGAAATGATACGGTCACGTGATGGATGGCCTCTCAATACACTCACTTAGCCAGTGACCACTGGTTCCCCTTCACAGCCCCTAGACCCTACTGAGTTTACAACATTAATTATAGACTTGTTAATAGCTATCTAGAGAACATGCTCACATTAATATGCTTTGAATTTCACACCACCCACTCGCACACCAACACACCTGCACACACAGACTGTTTGGCGAAAGGTTGGTTTTCTGGAAACAGTGACTTTCAAATGCATGCAGATAGAAGAAAGGGCAATAGTATCTACTCTAAAATAGCATATACAGTACATTTGTTTGAACAAGATCTACTAATGGTAGGCAGTCATGGCCTAATGGTAACAGAGTTGGACTGGCGACCCAAAGGTTGCTGGTTCGATTCCAGTACCGGCAGGAATATGACTGAGGTGTCCTTGAGCAAGGCACCTAACCCCCAATCGCTCCATGGGCGCCACTCAAGGCTGCCTGCTGTTCCGGGTGTGTGTATCCATGTTTGCAGTGTGTGTGTGTTTTCACTACTCACTACTCACGCTCCTAAGGTGTGTGCACTTACTTGGATGGGTTAAATGCAGAGGTCAAATTCCAAGTATGGGTTACCATACTTGGCCATCACGTGTCACTTTCATATAATATAACAATGCGTTTCAGTTCATGCAGACCAATATTTTGTTGTTGGCAACTTCATATTTGTTGGTGAATAGTTAACTGCAAAGATGAGATGTGCAGTACAGCTGTACTTCTGCTGTAAAACTGTTCAGTTTTAGGCGATATAGTAACCATAGGTGGTAGGTGCCATTTCTTGTATGGTGTCAATTAAATCGATTTATGCGTTTACAAAATGACTCAAAATGAGACCATCAACCGCAAACCTTAAAAGTCACTATGAAATTAAAATGGACAATTCTTATTATTATATCGTCATTTTTTGTTCCATTTATGTGCCCTCGTAATCTTTAACCAAAATAACTTTCACTCCCACTTGCAACAATGGAGTGCTGCAAGGATGAAGTCAAAACTCGGAAAACTAATTCGCCACTGGTTCCCTTGAGATTTAATTTTTTAATTTTTATTTTTTTATTTATGAGTAAAATAAAGCCTTTGGTAAACATAACTCAACGATACTTTGATGTTTTGTTAAAAATTACACACAATCACACCCCAGACTGTCTTGTCAAGTTACTTAGAAACAAACATTTTAAAAAATAAACATAACTGCTTAAAAATTAGTGTTTTCGGTATGGATGCGTGTAATTTGCTGTCAGGGTTCTGTCACTTCTCTCTGGTTTATATCTTGGTTTGGTGACAGAGCTCTGACACTCCCGGTTAACTTGAAGTGTGCTATTTTGAAATTACTAATTTTGTACTAAGTATATTTTAGTTGTAATTAAATTGTAGTAAAGCATAACTTTAAGTGTATTTAGTGTACTTTTTGTACTAAATTGGCCCAACTTCAAGTATACTTAGTATACTTTAAGTTTATGCCTGTGTAGGGACTAATTACATGGTTATTAGTGATATTAAAGTGTACATTACAAATTCATTACGAGTGTCTTCGAAACATACAAGCAATATAACATAAGTGTATTTATATATATATATATATATATATATATATATATATATATAATAATTTTTTTTGCATTTTATTAGGATAGGACAGTAGTTAGACAGGAAGTGAGGTGGGAGATGGAGAGCGGGGATGGGATCGGGAAAGGTCCACAAGCCGGGACTTGAACTCGGATCTCACGAAGCACATCGGCACGCCTGCCCACGAGGCTATCAAATAATAACAATAACAATGTCAATAACAAATTGACATTAATAGACAAATAATACTTAGCTATACTTTGTACAATATACTATTGTATAATTTCGTGTATTTTGAAAATATACTTTCAATGCATTGTTACAATGATAATTTCCAGCAAACAGTTAAATTATGCCTAAAATATATTTTTAATAAAGTGCGAATAAATACACTTTTAAAAAATAAACTGAATTTTCACTTCAAGTATATTTTTCTAAAATATATTTTTAGAAAATATACTAAAGTACAATTATTTTAAAGTGTGTTAGAATTTGTATTGTAAAAATAGGTAAAAGCTCGATGCTAATATGCTTTTAATATATATAAAGATAGTACAATTTCTGTTAGTATTTTTGCAATGTACTAATAAATAGGGGACTATTTTTCAAATACAATAAAGTATTCTTCTTTTTTTATTAGGGGCGAGCGCTTTTTACAAGTTAGAATCTCGTAATTGAGCTAACCAAGACGTTGCGTGAACACTTTCTAATGATGCATTTCCAGTTATCAACAATGCAAATCTAGTAAAGATTTTCAGATTTTTATTTGTACAAAATGTTTGTATACATTGTATACATTTTATAATATACACATTATTTTTCTTCTACTTTTCTTTTAAGACGTAAATGTCACGGAATGGGTAGATGAAAGGTGGACTGGAAAGGACTCAAGTGCATAAACAAATGGGTATATTTATTAAGTAAACAACTAAGCACAATCTACAAACAAAACTCCCTCGTGGGGGAAACGAGACAGAAATCAGGCAGGATCAGGAAACATAAGGAACATGGACAACGTGTCTTTGGGTCTTTCCCAAACCACTTCAGCGGAAATCCTGCCCTGCAGCCGATTTCAGTGGTTTGTGTTACAGTTACAGTTAGGTTTAGGGATCAGTGTTTGGTGTAGGCAGAGGTGGGCACAAATACATCAAAAACTATTTTGTTACAAAATACAAATACTGGCTCATGAAATGTAACAAAATAAAATCCAAAATACTGATGTGATAAATGTAAAATACAAGTAATTAGTATTTTGAAAATACAAAAATACTCCCACAATAATCTTAAGTCTTTTTTTATTACTGAAAGGTCAATAACACAAATATGAGAAATGTGTAAATTCAAAATGGCGAAGTAGCAAAATAAAAAAGTATGGGCATTTCACTAAATCTCTACAGGGCCTAAAATGGCATGTATAGCTAAGTTCACATCAATGGTGTGGTAGGCTGCCCTTAATAGCAAAACGTGTTTGATGTAGGCTACGTAGCCATACTATCACCGTTACTCTACTCGTGCCTTAAAGGACAAGTTCGGTTTTACACTTAAAACCCTGTTTTAAGATCGTTTCTGATGAAATAGAACGGTTAAGATTGAAATTTGGACAAATGATGCTGTCCCGAGAATTTTTGGTTTCTGTGTTAGCACCCCCCACCTCCACAATGGTTTCATAGTGGCACTGGAAGAATCATTCATAAAACGTATTAAAATTTAGTCTACAAAGACATGAAACTCACCGAGTGGTCTGGGGTGTTCACTGATATGCTCACACAAAAATCGCTGCAAAAGATGTTTTCCAACAGGTGTTTTACCATTCGTTGTAAAACTGTGGACCTATTTTTCCAACGCCTCACAACCAGACATTCTTCCGTTGAGAGCTTGAATAATAGACACTCCAGACCAGTTTGTGGCGATAATGCACCTTTGCCAATGTTTGGATAGCGTAGCCTACGATACCGCAACTGGAAAACTACAGAAAGAATACAAACAACCCCATTTCCGTTTCCGTCAGCGGAGTAATAACGTACCTCACAGAACATCCAATACAAGTCAATGGAGTTGGACAAAACTACGATAAAACCTGTTGGAAAGCATCTTTTGCAGCGATTTTTGTGTAAAAATAACAGACAGAATTTTCATCACAAAATCAAAATTCCATTTTTATCATAATATATATGATTAATCATATTAATCATAATATGTGTGGGTTTGTTTTACACACAAGACTCTAACTGCCCTGACCGCGTATTTTCCATAGTAGAATCCCGCTGTGTGCGCAATTACTGAAAAACAATAGGATTGATGATTATTTTATACAAAATCAATATTTCTCATATGTAATACTTTTAAAAACGTGTAAAAACTGCAGATGGATGTTATATTGTGAACGCTTAATTAGCATGGAGATTTCAGTGGAGTTACGACAGACGCGCTGTTTCATAATAGGTAGGGCCTATGATGTCCTTTTATGAATGACAACACAGTGCATTGATCTCATAAGGCACAATCATTTTCTCTATAATGTCGTTCAGTGTGCAATATGTGTGTGTGTAGACTATAAATTTGTCACAAAACACTTAACCTTAATGCTGTTTTAAAGAGTTAAAAACTCATTCACTTCTTGGTGGGAGCCCGGTCTTCAGGGTGTCACTTGAATTTCGTGCATCTAACCTGGACATTGCCATTGCCAACATCAGAGAAGTACACCACATCAGACCGAAAATATGGCAAAATCATTTACTATTGTGATTTTTCTTAAGTATTTAAGTATTTGAAATACTCTAAATACACTCCCTCAAAATATTTTGTTACAAACTACATTTTATTTTTTCCACACCTGCAAAATTCAAATTACAAAACACACTAAAGTAATTAAATACGTATTTAAAATACATTTAATTGAAATACTGCCTATGTCTGGGTGTAGGCAATCAGTACAGTGATTGACATGACCAATGAAAACTTTAGAATCGGCTGCAGGGCGGGATTTCCACTGAAATGGTTTGGGGAAACAAAATCACGCATAGGGAAGTGAACAAAAGAGGGAAACGAGGCAGGCAGGTGCATGGGGCAAATTAATCAATAATGAGATAAGATGGGCGGGGCTAGACAATTGACAGGAGATCACATGGCACAAGGAAATACATGACAAGCCATGTGCTCACAACAGACCAGACTAAACACAAACACATGACAAACTAATCATTTACACACTAAGTATACTGATAATTAGTCTGCCTGCAATTATACTTAGCATACTTTTTTTTCACCAGGGACGTCCTTGTAGAGCGCGTATTTACAACTTGTAAATTAAGCTGGGAATTTTCAAAGAGCTCCTACTTGAACCATGTGACCGCTGTACCACCTGACCCAGTAGAACGTCACGTATTGTCGTCTTGAAATTACAGGACGACAGAAAAATATTTGCTAAAACAGCAGCCACTAATTCTCTCTGTCAGTAAAGTTAACCAAACAACAGGGAACAGAGAAAATTACTAACTGCTCTTGACTAAAGAACGCTTGTAGCTTTAATAATAAATCATTTATAATTTATGACTGTTTTATAACCTTATTCAAGGTCTGTATATTTCATACCTGTTAGACAGGAAAGGTGCAGGTAAATATGACATTTATTATTGGTTTAAGTGAGGATTGTTTTAAGCTCACTTAAATTAAAAGTTGTTATATTTTTTTAAGTCTAATAAATGTTTAAAATTTGAGGAAAAATAATTTCCATCGAGACATCAGTAGCTATATTAATATCAGTGATACTGGCCTTCATTCATAAAATGATGCCATTAAGATACAATCCATAAGATAAAGTCGTAATACTTGAAAATAAATGGTGCCATTGCAGATAAGTCCGTCTGTGAAGTTTCTATGGTCCCATTAATTAACGTTAATTAATTCATTTTCTAACAATGCACAATACATTTGTTACATTAGGCTGTTTATTAATGCTAGTAAAAATACAACTGGTCAGTCCATTATTAGTTCATGTAAGCTGAGATTTGTTAAATAATAGTTAACTAATGTTAAAATGGAATCTCATTGTAAAATGTTACCTTTATTTTATTTAGGCACTGAACTGTTGTACAGAAAGCAGGCTTTATTTGTGTCTCAAGTGGTCCTGATCGTTTCACTGGACTGTAGATTATTACAGTGGTAATCCTTTTCTCCTTGCTTGCCTTTCTCATGAAAAATGTTTCTCTTAACTTTGGCAATTTTTAAGAGCTAAATTGTACACGCTCTCCTCTGTTTCTGTCTCTAGTTTTTTAGCTTCTAAATCGTTCACTCAAACATTAGCATTGGTTGAAGAAGCAACTAATCTAGTTTATACTTAAATCTGGCATTGTGTACAGCACATATTGTTGGCTCTCTTGATAAATTGTTTGTGATGTTTCTCATTTGTAAGTCTCTTTGCATAAAAGCATCTGCTAAATTAATAAATGTAATCAGTCAGGAGTTGGCATATAATTTTTTTTAAATGAAAAGATAAGACATGTTAAGAGATCCTATTAGATTCCCCTTGTAGTTCTGTCTGAGGAGCTGTGTTTGTATTTTCCACCATCTAACACCACTGTGGTTTCAGTATTTGAAGTACAAAAAGAACAGCAATGCTAACTTTAGCTTTAGCTTAGCTTTACACTTGAAAGAGTTGCTTTCAACCAAGTATCATCTTTCCTGTCTCTGAATAAGCAGCTGGATGTTAACCAATCTGGCTTCAAGAAAGGGCATTCGACCGAGACCGCTTTACTTTCAGTCACAGAAGCCCTGCGGATCGCCAAAGCTGCTTCCAAATCATCAGTTCTCATTCTCCTAGACCTGTCTGCTGCCTTCGACACTGTGAATCATCAGATCCTTCTGTCCACCCTCTCATCACTGGGCATCACTGGATCTTCCCTCCACTGGTTTGAGTCCTATCTCACAGGTAGGTCATTCAGGGTCGCATGGAGAGGCGAGGTATCCAAAGTACATCGACTGACCACAGGGGTTCCCCAGGGGTCAGTCCTTGGACCCCTCCTCTTCTCCATTTACACCACATCACTGGGACCCATCATACAGGCACATGGTTTCTCTTACCATTGCTATGCTGATGACACCCAGCTCTACCTCTCATTTCAACCAGACGATCCCACAGTAGCTGCACGTATCTCTAGCTGTCTGGCGGACATCTCGGCATGGATGAAGGAACATCACCTGCAGCTCAATCTGGCAAAGACTGAGCTTCTTGTTCTCCCTGCCAATCCGTCTCTACAGCACGACTTCACTATCCAGTTAGACTCATCCTCAATCACTCCATCAAGGTCAGTCAGAAATCTTGGAGTAATCTTTGATGACCAGCTAACCTTCACAGACCACATTTCAAAGACAGCTCGATCATGCAGGTTTGCAATGCACAACATCAGGAAGATCAGGCCTTTCCTAACTGAGCATGCAACACAGCTTCTTGTACAGGCCCTGGTTATTTCTAGGCTTGATTACTGCAATGCTCTTCTAGCTGGTCTTCCATCATGTGCAACTAAACCCTTACAATTGATCCAGAATGCTGCTGCTCGTCTTGTATTCAACGAGCCCAAAAGGGCTCACGTCACTCCGCTGTTCATCTCCCTGCATTGGCTACCACTCGCTGCTCGAATCAAGTTCAAGGCGCTGACACTTGCTTACAGATTGTCCACCGGCTCAGCTCCCTCCTACTTTCACCCGCTCCTACGGGTCTACATCCCTACCAGAAGCCTACGATCGGCCAAGGAGCGACGGCTCGTGGTGCCTTCACAGCGAGGCACAAAATCACTGTCCAGAACATTCTCATTCACGGTTCCATGCTGGTGGAATGACCTACCCACCCTCGTCCGTAATGCAGAATCCCTGACAGCATTCAAAAGACAACTGAAAACTCATCTCTTCCGTGAGCACTTAACATAAAAAAAATAAAATAAAAAAAACAAAAAAAAACCTTTCTCTTGAAATCTTCGCTTGTCTGGTTTTATGCTACTCCGAGCAATGTTTGAACTTTGTATTCTGAGCACTTCTTGCGTTGTTTTTGCCTCTCCACGATGACTTGCTTGGTTTAATCCTCAAATGTAAGTCGCTTTGGATAAAAGCGTCTGCTAAATGACTAAATGTAAATGTAAACTTTAGCTAGAGAACTAATGCATGGACCTTGAAAAAATGGCTCCTTTACAATTCCTGAAATGATTTTGAATTGAATTTACTACACTCCACAAGATGCTGAAATGGAATGACATGAAGAACTCACTGAATTCAAAAAGCATATGACTTCATTAGTCCAGTGGTTTTCAAACCTGTCCTGGAGTACCCCCAGTACTATAGATGAGGGAGACATAAGCTGTAGTCAAAATCGCCCCCTATACCCTAATTCACTATTCCCTATGTTACTCCACTAATGTAGGCCACTTGAAAAAGTGAATGAAAACGAGTTTGTGCTTGCTGTTTAATCATCATTTGAAACTTAGCAAACTGGCAGCTGCAGTAGTAATACAAAGATGTATCTTGAACTCTGTCATGGAAACTAGCATGTATAAATCTTAATTACATAATTTAATAATCAATTTATAAAGAATTTATACCTGTATGATAGCCAGCAATCTGCAACTGACGCTCAGAATAAGAGCTATAGAAGGCAGTCCAAAATCACCAAGATGGAAAAACAAACGGGTGTATGTGTATACATGATGTTGTTTCCTGCCTTTGGTGGTAGTAGAGACGTTGAGCGGCGAGGCAGTAAATCGTTTGATTATTTGATTCACCAAGGGAACCCTGGAACATATTTGCTGCGGTGTTCACACACACACACACACACACACGCACACACACGCGCGCACACACACACACACACAGACACAGACACGCATGCACGCACACACACACACACACACACAGCGGTGGAAATGGATGATGTTTCTGGCGAGACACGGAAATTCATTCGGTGCGGGACTCTCACACAGTGCATTAGGGTTATTTTTTAGCCGTTGAGAGAGCATCAGTTGTACTATAGACATAGATTCCTCATTTGCGCCCTTTCCAATGGGCCACTATACGTAAGCCGTCCGCCATATTGGAATGGCCAATGCCGGTCCGTGACTGTCTGCAATTTTGAATATGTATATGACAGATTTAGAAGATGATTTTGCTAAACTTACACAATACAACAAGACGAAGGCATCAGCTAACACAACATTAAAAAGTTACCATAGTAAAAGTAAAAACATTAAAAGTAAACATGTAATATTGAGTTAATACATACAAAAACACAACCCAACACATTCTCAACTGTAAAATGTTATCCCATTTCTTCTGGAATTTAAATCTCGGCAGT